>NC_135718.1:1816939-2119762 GCF_964656455.1 Halichoerus grypus | reverse complement strand
GCCTCCTGCTGTTAAAATCTGGGATAATCTGAGCATCCCAAGGAATACTGGTGACAGTGGGTTGTAACACAGCAAAACATCTTTACAAATGACCGTTTTAGAGAAAAGAGGCAGTAAAAGACACTCTTGAGACTTTGGCACCTGTCCACTTGGTGAAGGGTCGACAGCGCTCGAGGCAGGGTGTGGGGACCAGGTGAGCACGTCCCCCGCTGAGCACCCGGCACGCAGAGTAAGGGGTGAGCTGACTGCAGGACCAGCAAAGGGCAGTGAGGTCGTGCATGTCCCGCAAGGAGGTGGCGACAGGAGGCCTGTGGCATCTGGGCAGAGATGCAGGAGGAGAGGCGACTCGCTGGGAGGCAGGCTGCCCACCCCCGTGCCGGCGCTGGCTTTCCACGGACCCGAGGCCACGAGAAACAGAACGGAGGGAAGTCTGGGTTTTAAAATGTCCAGAGTGACCTGGCTACCAAAACTAGTGAATAAAACTTGGTTGGATCTTGGGCGAGAGAAAGTTATTTAAAGATATTTTGTAAATAAGCACAACTTGAGTGCGGACGATTAGCTGATGATCGAGTTACTGATGGAGGATCTTAGGCAGACGGTGGGGTCTTGGCTGGGTGGGCGAGAGCCCTTGTTCCTCAGGGAGACACGCTGGAGTGTTTAGCGGTAAAATGTCGTGGTGTCTTAAATTCACCTTCAAAGAGCTCAGGGGAAAATATGTGCTTAGAGCTGCGTGTGTACGTGTGTGTATGTATATGCGCCTATGGGGAGAGAGCACATGTATGACATTGTTCAAAACGAACGGATCTGATAGGCCTATCAGTGTTTGTTTCACAAATGTTTACTGTTTTGTGGCTTTAAAGTTTTCAGCATAGAAGCTGGGTAACAAAGAATGGTGATATGTACAGAAATTATCCACGTTCCTCGGTCACTGATGTTAAGAGGTGAGTCCGAGCTGGTTCTGTTTGGAAAGGAAGGAACCCATCCGAGAGCAGGTGGCTGAGGCCACAGCTAGACAGGCCTGGAGCCGCCCTGGGCTCTGCGGGACCTGGTGGCTCTGGGCACATCGCCGAGGGCCACATCCTCCGCTGGTCGAGGCAGCGCCTCGTGGCCCCGTCGCTCCTGCCTGCCGCCCTGCCGTCCGCTTCCCCTCTGTCCCCGGCCGCGGTTTGTCTTCAGTGCCCAGCAGGAGGTTCTTCAGAAACATTCGCCTCCCAAGCCACGTCCCTCGGAAAAATATGCTTGCAATATTGTTCAGCGCGGATCTACACGCTCTTGTTCCCATTTATACAACAGCTACACAATGTTCCATGTTTATGTGCTCATTACAAAAAATTTTATGGCAAAATAACATTAATATTTCAAAAGGACATTATGCATTTAATAATTTCTGTGCCCCAAACGATCTCACACTTGCATTTTCCAGCGTGTGTACGTGTGTCGAAGCAGGGTGCACGGGGGCTGTTGTGGCATGGACACACAGTGCCGTCCCAGCGCCCACCGTCCGGTCTTGTCCCCAGTCCTGGACAAATCGCCCAGACGGCCTGATCTTGTAGGACAGGTCCCAGGGGTGGTGTTCCGGGGAAGCGCGGCCTCAGAGCCCCACGGAGCAGGTGCCCTGGCTATGGCCTCGGCCTCTAGCGACTCTCATGGAAGGGGAAGGATGTCCCTGCGTGTGTCCCTGAAAGACAAAAGGGACCCCTGTGGCCCCCGAGGACTGGCACCCAGTCTGTCTATACCAAGGGAGGAGGGGCCCAGAGACAGAGATTCTACTGGAACCAGGCTGGTCCCCTGCTTTCACTGGGGCCTGAGGCAGCCTCAGAGGCCATGTCTGTCCGTGCACGGGACCCCTGTGTCCAGGCCACTCCCTCTGGCTTTACTGCATTCTCAAGGCATTTCCAGCCCCTTCTTCCAGAATTCCCCCACCGGCTTCTGTCCTGACGGGGAGACGACCCTGAGCACTTCCCAGGGAGTGAGTGTTGGCGTTACTGCAGATCGCAGAGGCTCCTCCCGGCAGAGGCTCCTCCCGGCCGGGGCTGGGCGCCCACCCCCGACAACAGGAGACACAGCCCTGACCACCGCGCTCGCACACGCGGGCCCCGGGGCGACCCTGGGAGGCGGCCTCCGCTCACGGCAGGTGCGGAGGCGCAGGGGGCAGCCCTGTGGGCTCTGAAGGGCCGTGACGTTACAGGGGCCCCGGACGCGGAATAATCTACCCCACAATCCACTGGAGATGGAGCTCGTGGGGCCGGGGATCTCAGACTCCACTCCCTCCCTGCGTTCCTAACTCTGGGCTGGCCGAGAGAGCTCTCAATGCATTTCTCTTGCAGAAGAAAAAAATCTTTCAATTAATCAATATTTTGTATGATGACTCTGCTGAGGCTATCAATAAGCGTTTCTGAAGATGTGAATTTTGTCCTAATTTCGTTATTGAACTTTCATCATAAATTTATATTTTGAGTAGCTGATTCTAAAATCAGGAAAACAACAGGAAGGCAGGCTGACCTTGAGCAGCGTGGGCCAGGGCCCCACCCATATCCAAGGGCGCTCCTGTGGACCGGCCGCATCTGCACCTGCTGAATCTTGTCTTCCCAGGGTACCCGGTGGTGGCTCCACACCACACTCCACCTCGATGACGAACAGTCTACACCGCACAAGAGATCCGCATGAAGGAAAGGTGAACCAGCCCATGCCTGAGGACCCGGCCTGCCCAGCGTGGTGGGTTTGTGCCGAGCTGCAGAGGACACCAGCATGGAGCAATGTGGGCTGGGGACAGCGACCACGTGCATGGCTTTGCTGAAAGCTGGTTAGCACCGTGACTTCGCTGAGCGAAGGTGAAGTCTGGGCTTCCGCACCCAGGGCACGACGCCGGTCCCCAGAAGAGCTCCCAGGTCCTGCGGCTGCTCGCGGCCAGCGCAACAGGCTGAGGCAGCAGGACCCTCCCCCTTTATGTCAGGCCCCCCGAGGGTGGGTTTCTCCACTCGGAGACTCCAGCAGGCACCAGGGTGCCGGGGCCACGGCCCGGGTCATGCCCCGGAGTGTGACCATGGCCCCTCGCATGAGCTCAGGGACACCCCTCTGTTAGCGCTGACCCTAGAATCCAACGGGTGGGGGTCTGAGGTATGGGAGGTATGGGACTGCTTGAGGAGGGGAGCACCCAAGGGACCCAGCTTCAGAGTCTGGTGGCTCCTGATGGAGGTGCGGGTGTCTAGGGGTCATTATTCTTGGTCCACTCTTCCATGTGTTTGAAAAACTCCGTGTGAAGACCCCGATTCATCCCGGGCCGGCATCCCACCTCCCCATCTGAGTACACTGAAGCGTTGTTCGGAGCAGCAGAGGATAGAGGTCCCTGCGCCCTGGTGTCCCCGCCCCTTGCATCCCTCCATCCTGCCCGGCTCCTGCATGAAGCCCCCCAGGGGCGGGCAGAGCCTGCCGGAAGTGCACAGTCTCTGGGCGGCCCCATCAATCACAGGGCTGGCCCACAGCATCCCCTCGTCCCCTTACTGCTCTGTGTGGCACCAGGACGGCTGGGAAGTTGATCCATTCATGCAATTTGCAAAAGGCTTCATCAAGACCTGGGGCTGTCGGGGGTGGGGACCTCATCCGCTCCCCCAGCGGTGCTGCTCAGAGCCCCACAGACACACGCCACAGTGCGGCACCCACAAGGACCTTGGGATCTCGGCCACCTGCAGAGCTCCAGGCGCAGCTGGCCCGGCTGTGCCCCAGTCCTGCCTGGGACAGTCACCCTGCCTCGCTGGGCCTCCTCTGCAGACCAGGGTAGGGACTAATCAAAACAAAACCAGACTAAATGAGGGGACAGTGAGGGAGAGGCGGGGCAGCCTCCTCGGGGGCCCAGAGCTAGGTTGCCCTCCAGGGCTCTGAGTTTTGGGGCCCGGCGTGGACAGAGGTGGTGCCGACAGCGCACACCCGCTCCAGGCCCGGGGGAGCTCAGGATGGGGCCCTGCTATGTGCCTGGGACCGTAGATGGCCGGTCCCAGCTGGCTGTGGGGTCAGGCACTGAGGTCTCTGCTGAGCCCCGTGACACGGGGAGGCCGATGCTGGGACACGTGTGAGTCAGGCTCAGCCAACGCAGGCAGTGGCCCTGGAAGAGACAGGAGGTTGACCCCACAGCCTTGAGGGCTGGGCAGCAGGGGAGGGAAGCTGGTCAATGGGGCAAGCAGACCCCCGGCACAGGCCGGCTCTGCACCTCCAAGCCCCCGACCTGGACAACAAGTGCGCGCAGGGCGTGGAGAAGCTGAAGGAAGGAGCCCGTGTGAGCTGCCGGAGTCCACGAGGTAAGGCAGCAGGTGCATGACCCCCAAGCTGCCGGGGGCCTGTGTGGGCACCTCCTTCGCTGAGGGCACCCCAGGAAAGCTCTTCCAGCTCAGCCGTTGGCAGTCACCCACATCACTGGCTTTGACCTTGGCGGAGAATTCTGGAATTCAGAGCAGGAGGGTTAGGAGAAAGGGAATCCAAACCCACACCCACCGATGGATGGGAAATCGGAGGCCCGACAGGCTAGGCCAAGATGAGCCCTCCCAGGAGAATGGGGCGCTGCTGGCCTGTCTGCTGGGGTGCACGGGGGTGAACAGGCCAAGCACACCGCTCTGCCCACAGCCACCAACCCCTCCCATGAGTCGCGACCTTTAAGGAGCCCACGCTGTCACCAGCCTGCTTTCTCAGGCTGTGTCCGAAAGGGACTTTTAAATCCTAAATATTTTCATGTAAATTTGTCTTTAGACGTAAGCTAAAAACACAATGATGTTGGAAAGGAACACATCGCTAAGAGGCTGATTTTTTTTTCCTGAAGATATTTTCATTATTTGGTAAGGATTTAAATGGATTTTAACTACCTCCCCAGACAGTTCTTTTTAAATGTTTTAATTTTAAGACCTTCCTGGCTTAATACATTATATGGTGCATAATCAGGTTATATATTCTCTACCCTATCTCAGCCTGAATAATAGGAAAATGGGATTATAATAATACCTCTGCAGGGGCAATTAAATGCAGCAAAGCTGGAGCTGGCCGGGGGGACTCTCTGTCCCCCTGCACTTGCCATCTCCCTGCCTCCCCCATCCCCACCCTTGCCTCCACGGGCCCAGGGCACCGGCCATGCCCGGGGCAGGCCAGACCCGAGAGTCCTTTCCCAGGGACAAGGGCCTCGGGAGCGAACAAACGCTTTCCTGCCATCCAGGTGGCCTGGCCCGAGCCCGTTCTGTCCAGCCATCTGCATTCGTTGCTCCTCCTGCCTGCAGGTTCCCACAGGATGGGAGCTTCTGAGAATTTCGACGGCTAGCCCAAGCTCGCCTGCTGAGCACCAGACTCTGACCCCACAGGCTCTATTTAAACAATGCTGACCATCCGTCAGCCCTGGAGGGAAACCGAGGTCAGGCGTGTGCTAGATCTGTGGCTCTGAGCAGGTGACTCCTCCTGCCTGAGCCTCAACAGGCATCAGAACAGGATACCCTGAGGGCCCGGTGGGTGCTGGAGGAGACACAGAGGGTAGGTAGAGTACTTAGCTCAGAGCCTCTGGTGATGTCCCCTGCCGTCCTTACTTCTGGGGGTGCTGTTGAGCAGTGGCCAGACACGGGGTCTTCGAGGCAGCCTACCAGTGCCTCTGTCCCAGGCCAAGTGCTCACTGCCTCTCTTTGACTCAGTTTGTTCATCTGTAAAATGGGGGCAATGGTCTTGCCTCTCCCGTGGGTCCATGTGAGGATTACAGGAGTTGGGGCCTTGAAGCAAAATGCCTGGCAGGAGTCCGCAGTGAAGACATCGAAGCTACACTGATGCTTGAGCGTCCTCCCACCCCCGAGCTCGATGCGCCGGGCCAGCCCGGTTAACTTCCCACTGCTGCCCGAGCACCACCGAGCGGGCAGGGGCTCTGTCTGCCCCACTCCTTCCCCCGGGACACAACCTGGTCCGGGCTCAGTATTTGTCGTTCCACATGGCCACGTGTGACCTACTTGTTCTGCCGTCCATGGGTGGAGACAAGGGGTGGTAGCGGGGTCTTCAGGCAGCCCGTGACCCCACCTGGACAAGGGACTCCCAAGCTAGGAGCCCAGGGTTTGCTGTCCTGACCTCACGGGAGAGCCCCTCGGCCACCAGGGTTCAGGCAGCTGAGGAAGAGTGAGTTGAATGAATCAGCGGGAGGAACAATTTACTGCAAACAGCCCGCGCCTCAGGCTGCCAAGTGGGGGCAGAGCGCGCTGGTCCTGCTTCCAAGTCACGGGGCCATGTCGGTGCATTCACAGCAGAATCGCTGGGGCCTTTATGGGCCATTTCCATTTCTAAAATATGGCATAAGTTGCAAAGTGATGATGCATGTGACAAGGAATATTTATCATGTGTAGGACTGTGATAAATATTTCTTTTATATCCTAAATAAAACCCCCAAATCCGGAGTGTTTTGTGGCCCTCTTTTATGTCTTCCCATTATGGCCCTGGTCCTGTGATTTAGCCAAAATTTAGTGGCGGCGAACGTGAGCTACGCGGTGTTCTCTCTGACCCTGGCAGTCGTCGGCACTCAGTGCCCAGAGCCGGCTCTGCCGCTTTTGTCTGGAAGGAAGCCCGCTCAGATGGGAAAGGGTCGGACACCGCGCAGAGGAGCGGCTTCTCCAAACCCAGGGCACTGGCCCCGCCGGGGGACACGCTGCACTCTGCACTGAGAACCCGGCCCAGCAGGACGCCCTCCTCCTGTCGTGGAAGGCAGGATGCTAAACTGTAGCGTATGAAGCCGAAGGCAGGCGAGGGCCGTAGGTTTGCAAACCCGTTTGGATCTAGAGAGCATTTCGATTCTGCTGGTCTGAGCTACAACAACGGGGCTGTGGATCCAACACTGGTATTAAGTGTGGGTGTGGGGAGGTCAAGGAAGTCCCGAGGGCAGTAGAAGTGATTCGTTCCTGGACACATCTTGCCAGCAGGTGATTTACTGAAAGAAGCACGTGGGACGCCCACATTTGGAGACCCGTGGACGGAATCAGAGGCCTGAAATGGAGACACCCGTCTCGGATGGACGTCCCCACGGACGGCAACGCCACGCTCTCTCTGAACGAATGAGGAAGTCATCTGTCCTCTCCTGGGAACGGCCACCCTGTAATTCTGTCCACTCGAGGTAGAGGTCACCTTCCAAATGACGGTCCACACAAGGCCAAGCCCAGGTCCCACATCCAGGGAAGGGCACATGGAAAATCAGAAATTTGGATGTTCCCCAGCGTTTTGCAGAGACGCTCATAGTCCTGCGGCCTCCGAGGGCAGGACTGTCTGTGCAGGGGTGAGTGGGTGACAGAAGGTGGGGACGGAGGGGGACTGTTTGGGGCCACGCTGTTCAGCAAGCACACGTGTGCGCACGCACGTGCACTCACAGCACACACACGTGTGTCCACAGGCACGCCCATCGGTGCCGGCCTCGGTGGGGGCAGGAGGGAGCTGCTGTCCCCGGCGGGCTCAGCTCCATGTTGCTGAGGCTATCTGTTCTGTTCTGAACTCCCCCATCGGGCACTGGGCACCCGGAGGGCTCCATTCCAGCCCCTGTCTCAATAGCCCTCAAATGCCAGGGGGACATTGCTCTTGAGAATTCAGCCTAACTCGACCGAAGTGAAAACACTCAGAATGGCTTTGCACCTGACCAACTGGCCCTCACTCTGCATCCTCCTAGACGTGCACCCCCTCCCCGTTCCAGGGCACAGGGACAGAACATGGAGGCGGGGGTGAGAAAGTCTTCTCCCGGCGCTGAGCTGTGTCCAGTGAGCTCCCCTCCTAGAGGGACTAGTCACAGGGAAGGCGGCTGGGCAGCAGAAGCAGAGAAAACCCAAGGCCACAATGAAAAGACAAGCGTCCCTTCCGAGTAAACACCGTATTGGCCAATCGGCACTTGGCGCGTACGCACAGTGGGGTGGGGGGTGGGGTGGCAGGTGTTCACTCACTGATGGAAACACACTCACAGGTAGAAATACCGCCTTAAACCCCTGCCTCTGGGGTTCGAGCAGCAGGCTGCGTCGTCGGGTGCAGAGCACTAGGTCTGAGGATGCTCCGCTGCTCGTGAGCTGGGCACGGGGTAGGGCTCTCTGTTCCCATCGTCCCCCCCCCCCCGCAGGTGGGAGCTGGGGGAGCTTTGGAGGAGACAGCATTTAGGTGGAAAGGAAGGGGATTCGGGCCCAGGAGGAGCTAGGGTAGTGGGCGCTCCGGGCACTGGAGGGGCAGTGCCCCCTCGTGAGCCCACGCGCACCCCCGCATCTGGGCACCTGCCGGGGCTGCCCTGCACTGGCAGGAGCCAGCGTGAGGCTTGCCCTGTGGATGGGACCTGGAGCCCAGGGTCCCTGGTGAGAGCAGGTGAAGGGGCGCGCAGGCTGCTGGCCACCGTGGGGCAGGACAGTCACTTGGGCAGTCACCATCCGCTCAGTGGCATGTCTGAAAAGGAGGGCTCAGACAGTATGTTACTCTCTCCTTACTTTCCCTTCCTCCCTACCCCAGCTTGACTAAAAATTTAAGAAACAGCAAATGGCAAAGTTCAGGGTCCCACGAGAGTTCTGGCCACATTGTCCCCGGCAGGCCAGTTTATGCCAGTGTGGCTGGCACCTTCCCACGGCGAGTGTGTCTGCAGCTCCCAGAGGAGGATGGACGGTGTCACCAGCATCCCCCGATGCCGGCCCAGATGAGGGGTGGGGCCGGTGGAGGAGGACAGGCCCAGGACAGTGAGCACGGACGTGCCTGGGGGCCTGACCGCATGAGCAGACCACTCCCGGCATGAGGCTTTGCCGGCTGGGGACCACGGCCCGGAAGGGGAGCAGGGAGCTCGGTGAAGGAGGGCATTTGGGGATGCTGGGACTGAGGACTGGGGGCCTCACACAGATTCTCCAAGTGTGGCAGCTGCAACCTGATGCGGAGGCCAGCGGCTTGGTCAGGGAGTGGCGTCTACGGAGGGCAGGGCTGCAAATGCAACCCTCTGCTATTCTTTGGGCATCGGCCAGCCTGGGAATAAATCTGGGACTGTAAGGACAGGGGCAAAGTGGAAAAATACCATTGCTCTGCTTTAGGCCCAACCTGCTAATGCAGGAGCACCCATGCGGCCCCAGAGCCTGCCCAGCTCCTCCCACGCCGGCCATAACCTGGCCGTTTCTAGAAGCGTGTGCTCTGGTTTCAGAGCGGCTGCTGAGAGGGCCCATCCAGACGAAGCTCTGCTGGGCGGGGGTGGCACGGAGGTGGGGCGCCATTCCCGTATTTCTGCCCCACTTCTGTGTGCCGACTCTTCCAGCAGCGCCCAGAGCCAGATGCCCGCGCGGGCTTTGAAGAGAATGAGTCGGCAGCGGCATCTGGTCACAGACGCTCATGCGTGGGGGAGGGGCCCGGAGCCCGAGACCAGCTGTTTTCACTTGTGGTTTGCAAACTGGGGTCACAACAGGCTGGAGCACTTGGGCGAGGTGACTGGGCTGTCGGCCATGCGGCGAGTCACACACCGCCCGACACCAACTGCATCTGAAAAACCCAGTGCCTGCGCGCGAGGTCGCAGGAGAGGGTCCCGCGAGTGGGCTTCACGTTCCTGCCCCGCCGGGCGCCGGGCTCGCTCAGGCCAGGGAAGGAGGGGGGCCGAGCCGTGGCCCGCTGCAGGAAATCAACCGTTTAAAGTCACCAGTTGACTTTCTTGGGGACCCGATCCCGAGCGGTGGAGCGCCGGGCAGAGGCCACGTGGGGATGCGCTCCCCAAGTTAAATATGCAGTGAACCCACCCCTGTGAGGGGTCGGAGACGACATGTTCAGGGTCACGGCCCGCGAGCGCCCAGTGAGCTGGAAGACTCGGCTCCCGCGTGGTGGAGGCTGTTCATGCTTCTCAAGAACAAGGGCAAAGTGAGCTTTGGCAGAGCTGGGGAGAAACAGAGCCAATGCGGACGATGCTAATTCAACTCCCGTCCAGGATAGAGGCAGAGACCCAGGGCCCGCAGAGGGGGATCCTGTCGCAGAGGTGAGCATGCCGGCCAGCGTCCTGGGCTCACCGTGCAGCCGCAGAGGCTCCCTGTACTCCGGGCCACACCTGCCAGAGAGCTCTGGGTTTAGTCTTCCCAAAACATGCCCCGCAGCAGGTGCACTGGTGTCCTGCCCCACAGAGCCCTGGTCCCGGATGTGCCCCCACCCCTTCTTGCGCCTGCCGGGGCCCCACCCCTGCGGGCTCTCCTCAGGGGCATGTGTCCCCGGACCCTCTGCTCCAGTCACTGTCCCCTCGGTGACACTTCCCAGACTGACCATGCCATTTGCCCGTTTCTGCCTCTCTGCCTTCCCTGTGCCAACATCAAGCTCCCAGGGCCAAGGCCCCATTCGTGTGGCTGCCTGTCGTGTCCTCTGTGTGGATGACCGTGTCTGGCACTTCCTGGGAGCTCAGCGCTAGCAGAGGGACAACTGACTGCGATCGTTTACCAGTGTTACCTTACTCTCCCCGGACGTCTGCCCGACAGCCTTCCCAGACCCCAGGGCTCTGCATCACTGTTCCAGCCGCTCAGCGTTGGTGCTTCCGAGGCAGAGCAAGGTGCTGGGTCTTCTCGGGGTAACACAACCCCGGAGGAGGTCGCTGTCTGTCAGGATGGACGTTCCCTGGGCACATCTCACTCCCCGTCCTCTGAGCCTCCACGCATACTGTTCCCTCTGCCTGCACAACCCCACATCCCGGGCCCCCACTCCCGCTCAGCCTCCGGACCTCCTTCCTACCCCCCTTCTCTCGTCCACCACACTCAACCGAGCGCTCCGTGGGGGCTCCTCCACCTGCAGTAACAGCTTGATCCCGGGGCTGACTTCCCACCCATCAGTGAGCTGCTCAGAAGGCTTCCTTCCAGCAGAGCCTGGGCACAGAGCTGAGTCCCACGTGTCCCGGGGGAGTCTCGGGGCGGGGGGCAGGGCCGGGGTGTTTGGAGCACAGATTCTGGAGTTAAACAGACTCTTGTACAATCCTGGCTGCCCCAGGATCCGGGCGACTTTGAGCAGATTGCTTGCACCTCCAGACTTCAGATCCTCTGTGAACTGAGGACAGTAACAAAGCTCCCCTCGGGGATCGTTGGGGGCACTCAATGAGGCAAGGAACAGAAGCCCGACATAGAGTGAGCATTCATTAGATTATCTGCTGTAATTAATATTTCCATCACTTACAGATCAAGTAGCATGGTCATTTGGAAAGAGGAGCGTGTCCCAGTTTCCAAGACCGCAGAGCAAACCCCCCAAACCTGCTGGCCTAGAACACGGGCACGTTTTGTTCTGCCCACGGGCCTGCAGTTCAGGGGGACCAGGGTGGAGGGAGCCGGGGTCTGCTCCCCTTGGGTCCGCGCTGCCTCTCAAAGCCACGTTGAGCAGTTGGTGCTGCTTGTCACCCGAGACCCCAGGCAGGCCTGACGACCAGAGCACCTCCATCTGCCCTTCCCGTGTGGCCCGGGCTTCCCCAGGACGGGGCGGCTCCCAGGGAGGGTGCCCCAAGCCAGGACCAGCAGGGGAGGCCGTAACCTCTTTGGGGCCTGGCCCGCCGAGTCCCACCGCATTGCTTCTGCCACATCTGTACTGGACATCACGGACCCCCACCCAGCCCCACTCCTGTGACAGGAGTGTCAGCACGTGGTAAGAAGGGTACGTGTGATTGTGTGTGACTGTGTGTGTGATTGTATGTGGTCGTTTTCGGGAGGTTCAATCCACCACAAACTCGTACCAGAGTGCAGTGGACACTGCTCAGCGCAGGGAAGAGCCACCAAAGCCCACGGGAGGCTTTGTCCACATGGCTCCTCGCTTTCCTGCAACGAGCATGCATTACTCTGATGATCACTGAAAATCACATTTTTTAAAAAGTGTAATACAGTTTTTAAAGACTGTTTCTTGGAGAGCAGAAAGTGGGGACAGAGAGGGGTCATATCACATGACAAACACCTCCAAAATTCCATGGAAACAATTCTTTTTGCCTCAAATTCCACCCCCCCAGCAGGCTCTACCCCGCCCCCCCCAGCCTCCTGACCGCCTTTCTCCCACGTAACCCCCGCCAGGTCCGCCCCCTCGCCTCCGCACGGCCCGGCCCAGCCAGCACGCGGTGTTTCTGGACGTCTCCTCTTCAAGCATTTTGTCCCACCACTGACCCCCATGAAGGTATTACCCCAGTACCTCAACAGCCTTTCCAGAGCGATCCAGAAGCTTTAACCTGGGTCACCTTTCAAATACTTTATGGGGAAAATGGAAACCAAGTTTAAGTATTTGGGGAAAAAAGACAAATGAACCACTTTTCCCCACTATCATTTGTGGATTGTTTGAAGCAGATCATTCAAACGAGGCCACAGGAAAATAAGCTGTAGGGACAATAAACACTTAGTAAGGAAATAAACCTTCAGCAAATCCAGGAGAAGAAATTCATCACAGCCATCGATAAAGAAACCAGTGGGAAAGAATCCACTTGGGTTTGTCCTTTTTATTGACTCACAAGCTCCATCCGGATCACTGCTGCTCGGGGCCCGGGGCCCAGCACCTTCTGAGGACCCTCCACAGGGCCAGAGGGAGGGGCTGAGCTCTCCGCCCTCGGCCAGAAGATCTCCTGGGCGGAGGAAGAGACAGGCATGGCATTGCCAAGAAGGTGCAGAGGAAGACGGGTCACTGCAGAAGGAGGGACTCGCAGACCAGGACCCATGTGTGGCCATGCCAGTGTGGGTGGGACAGCTGGGTGAGGGGCTCGGTCCAGGGGACGGTGATTGGCTGCGTCATGCTTAGGGAGACAAGGAAAGGGACAGGTCAGTCGGAGGCGTGTGCCCTGGTAGTCGGGGTGAGGACTCAGGTGGGACTCAGACCGGGAGGCTCTGGCCTCTAGGACATGGAGGTCTAATCCAGGGATCACTGACAGAATGACCCGTCGCTCCTGTGTTTGCCCTTTGATTGGAGGCAGTTGTAACTGATTGACAGGCTCTGAGTTTCCTGCTGGATTTTAGCAGCTAAGAGGTCACGACAGAGTTAACCCAAGTTACCTGGTGGCATTTAAAATAAAAGGTAAACGTGCAAAAATGAAGCAAGGCTATCATTTAAAAGACATCTTAGTCTATTGTCCTTCCATAATGTAGAAATGAATGACCTCTGCAGCCTTCCAAGTGTGCAAGTATTTGAAATACAGACACGTAAAACCAGCTGGTTCTGGGTTTTCTCCCTGAGGTCTCCCTGATAATGCCACAGTTGACCTTTCATCCCCAACAGCTTGCCGGCTGATAGCTGGATAGAGACAAATGTGACCGTGGATGTCAATGGATCCTCTGTCTACAACTTTAAATATCTAATCTTCTTAGATTCAAAATCACGGTTATACGAACTAAAATGGAAGTTCCCAAACATTTGGGTGAGTGTCTAGAAATTTCCGTAGAGGCGGACGAGTGCCTGTGTATCTCCGAGCACCGAGATTATGGGTGTTTTCCACCTTCCTCCAGCACCGAGGCTAGGATTGTATGATCCCCTCCGTCCTCCGGCTAATACCGTTTCCGGTGTAATTCTGTGTCGTTGTGAGTTCTTTGAGTATGGTGATGGTAATGATGATGGTGGTGATTAAGTCACGCTGACAGCCAGCAGATGGGCTGCAGTCGGAACGACTGAGCAGAGCTTCACAGAGGGGCGATCAGGATCGCAGGAGCAGAGTTACGGGGTAGCATGCACGGCCAAGTGCCCGGGACAAAGCTTCGCGGGGGCCGCCTCCCGCGGGCCTGAAGGGGCAGCCCGGGAGCCTGGGCGGATCTGTGGGTACAGGAGGGGCCGCCCCCCGAGCTAGGCTGCACCCACCCAGGCTGAGCCCCAGGAAGGAAGCTCGACAGTCGTGGTGTGCACGGGCTCCGGGGCCACCGGGCAGGGGAGAGGGTGTCGGGGAGAGAGTCCAGCCCTGGAGCCTGCAGACGGCGCGCCGTCATGGGTGAAGACCACTCCTGTGGCCCCGGCGTGGCCGACCATCCAACCCCGTCTTCATGAGGTGAGGCTAATTAATTCAGTCTCGTGTCTGAAACCCAGGGGCTACAACTGTCACTGACCACATGGGGTAACAGGAGCAAGGAAGGGAGAAGAAAATCCACGTAAAAACATGGCACTGCAGACCCCAGCCTTCTCCCCACAGGACTCGGGCTTTGGTTAGCCTCAGCTGTGTGCTGAGTGGGACTCGGGGTGCCTGGGGAGCCCCTGGGGTTCCTGACACTCCCCCCCGTCCCCATGAGACACCAGAAGCATAAATTCCCTTCAGGAATTGAGATAACGCCCCGGCAAGCACAGCCACGACCTTCTCTCCCCCTGGTTTCAGTGCCATGAGGAGTCGAAATGGCCAGGATCCCAGCTTCTATGAACCCGACCAAGACGGTGGGTTCTGCCCTGGGACAACACGGCCTCCAAACTCACCAAGCCTGGGGTGGTAGGGATGAGGTTCATTGAGTATAATAATGAGAGGCACCACTCCCACCTCCCGTTTTTGGGGACCAGAGTCAAGCACCGTGATTCCAGGGAGACAGCTGGTTTGAGGCCAACAGGTGACCCCCCCCTCCAGGACACCACCCAACCTCACAGAGCCTGGTCCCGCGGACGGCACTGTGCCTTCAGCAGGCTGTTCCAGCACTTTGCCAGTCAGCTGCTCTGGGCCACAGGGTTCGTGGGAGTGCAGCGGATTTGGTGGGCATGACCTACTGTGGCAATAACTATCCCTTAAAATGAAGGTCTTGGTCAAGAAGACAGTACGTGGGGAGTTGTGTGGTACATAAGCCATTCTGTAACAGCCTGGACTGTGATGATGCGAAGGGAAGGAGAATCTGCCTCTGAGAGGCTCATTTTTGTGAGGATGAATTGTTCTCCATTAACAATGCGAGGATTTCATGGGATGAAAAGGGGTCTGTGTCGGACACTGAGCAAGAACCAGGTGGTGAGGGAGATGCCACCTGACATTCCCAGGACTGCCCATTTGGTGACCTGGTTATCAGAGCTTCGTATGAAGTGCCTGGGCCGTGCAGACTCCCAGCTCTGGGCCTACCCGGGTCCCCCAACCTCTTCATTGCCCATATCCCAATCTTATGCCTTCCAAACCCCCAACCAGTGGGCCCCCCAGCCCAGCCCACAAATCAGTGTAGATCTGTACCCCAGGCCCCCCCATCTCTCCAAGGAAAGTTTACAGAATGTCCTTCAGTATAGCCCACGCTCCCCCACAGAGATAGGGAAAGCAAAGTGGATTGAGTGATGGTACAAAGCCTGCCAGCTCTCGGGGTGCTGGGGCCCGGGCAGCCAGTGGCCCCCCCGGCCTGACATCTCTCGGGGTGCTGAGGCCCGGGCAGCCAGCGGCCCCCCTGGTCTGACATCTCTCCGGTGCTGCTGGGCAGAGTGCATCCAGCGTGACACCGCCACATGAGAGACTCCCCCGGCACACTGGGGTGGGGGGTGGTCCCAGCTTTCCCGGAGCCATGGCTGCACCTTGTCCAGCGAGCTCCCCATCTCTGCACGGGCGGGGGGGGTCTCCTCCATAGGTGCCTTTCTGAGCCCTGGGGCTAAGAGCTGTTGCTCACAGGTTCTCTGCAGTATCTATACTCACTAGCCTCATTACTCCAATGCCCCATTATAACTAATAATTCTCTCCATTAAATTTCTCTGTTCTGGGCAACCCTCTCTGGTCCCCTCCCTCTTTGGGAGCTTTGTACTATCACTCAGTAAACTTTGCTTCACTGTCACTCAACAAACCTTGCTTTGCTGCCCACAAAAAAAAAAAAAAAAAAAATTGTTCAATTTACAAGGCAGTCTCTACTTCCAGACTGGAGCCTCATGGAGGGTCTGCCTCCTGGCGTCGGCCTCCTGCTCACGCCCTGGATGTCCAACCCCACGGGGTCCCGGCTGGACCTGAGTGAGGCCCCAGCACCCAGAACCAAAACAGAAGCCAAGCTCACAACCCTGGTGCCAAGCCCAGGGCGTGCCCCAAAGAGAGAACCCACCTTGGCCAATTATGTCCTAACACGTGTCGTGGAACTGTCCGAGGACCGGGCAGGTGGGTGAGAACTGGTGTCACCATGCACGGGGACAACTGCAGTCCCTCTGAAGAGATGCTCAGTAAACCACACGATAAATACGCAACAGTTTAGAGGATACGAGGAATTAGCTGGGGTGTTACCAACATGGCGCCACCCAGACCTGGCAGGTTGAAAAGCAAAATTTTTGTTTGTACTTACTCAGCCTTTATGTGTACTCACAAACATTTTTATGAATCTTTCAAAACAGAGTGTCTTAGTTGACAATTTTGCCACTGAAGATGGTGTCAGAAGTCTTCCCACAAAACCACACTGGTTTAAAATATTTATTAATTAAAAAAAATTTTAAATTCTTTTTATACAAAGATGATGAGAAAAATCTCATGCAAACTCTGGGCATACAATAAAAATAACTCAAATATTAATATGATGATTTTGTACAAAATAATTCCATTTTAAGTCGGACCTCCGACAGTGCAGCCGCCGTCTCCAGGCCCGGCTCCCCTCGGGGATGAGGCGATCCCCCTCAGACTCCTGCAGGGGGTCCAGGGTCCACGTGTGAAAATGCTCACGGTTGTCACTATGATTGATGATGAATATCCTATTGCTACTACTCAGAACACGGGACCGAGACCTAACACATTCGCGTAAGGAGCTCAGAATCGAAGGAACGCACAAAAGTTTTCAGAAAAGTTTCAGATAATCGGCTCAACTCATGGAAATGCCGGGAGATGGTTATAGATGTTTCTGCTTAGTTACAAACCTGCAGTGGATTTATAATTTGTATATATTACAAGTAATTTGCATAATTAAAATAATTAAGGGAGCAACCTATCATGGCAGTTAGAAATGCATCAAACTCGGAACGTCGTACAAAAGAGAGCTTCAATATGAAACAGTAATCCTCTGAGAACTGCGTGCAGTCCCTGCCCGGCGACCGCGCGGACACCCGCACCCCCTCGCCGCGCCCCCTCCACTCTGCACCTGTCTTATTGCACTCCTTACACACTCATCTCATTTTCCGTAGCCTGAGTCTGTTCTCCTTGTCCCGTTTCTTAAGAATAAGGATGAATTGGTTGAAAAAATGCTCCTGGTCCTTCTTTTTTTGAACAAGTCGAAACCTCTGATCCCGGCCATACTTCTCCGCAAACTCCTTAAATGTGGTCCTGAAAAACAAGAGCTTTCCTGAGACCCCCCTGCCCCGGGGGTGAGTTCGATGCTTCCCGAACACCACAGGCTGGCATCCCCTGAGGGGGCAGACAGCCCCTTCCACCAGACCTGGCTGTCGTTCCGCCGCAGGGAGAGGACATGGGGCAGGATGTGGGGCAGGTGGGGACAGGGTCGGGATGTGGGGCAGGCCAGGGACAGGGTTGGGACATGGGGCAGGCCGGGGACAGGGGCAGGTCGTGGGGCAGGTAACGGACTGAAGGCCGTAGCTGTGGGCCTCTCACACCTGCCCCGCCTGCTCCTGTATGGGCTTCACTTCCCAGGAAGGAGCGCAGGATCCTGAGCCCACTGAACTCCCTTATGGCTGCATCTCACCCTCTGGAGGTGAGCCGGCTCTCCTGCCTCTTTGGCCTCCGTCACCCGGAGCTGGCCACCGCCCACCTGCGCCCACCACTGCCCTGGCCACATGGGTCCCCTGTTGTCCCTGGCTTTCACGCTCTCCCTTGCTTCTGCATGCACCGCCACTGGAAGTCGGCATGTCTTGTTCGGGGAACCTCGCCCTACAGACAGGGTGCTTCACGGCCCTTGTCGTGGTCACCACCACAGTAAGCCCATTTACTCTGCCACCCCCTCCATTGGCAGCATTGCTATCCACTTCGTTCCCCACTGAAAGTCCCGAATGTTTGGCCCAGTGGCCGGCGTGTAGACGTCCCCCAATATCAACTGAACGGATCCAGGGCTGTGGGGCCAGGGAGTCCAATACAAGGTCGGGCGGCTCACAGGGCAAGCTGGGGACGTCCCTTACAGGGACAAAGCGCACCATGGCGAGCACTGGGTCCCCGGGTCCCCCTCCTCCCTGGCTTGAGCTTGCAGCAGGAACAGGCCCCGGAGAGCTAAGTGGCAGACAGCACCCGGGCTGCCCGTGCTCGGCCCAGGGGACCCTCCGATTCCCCCATTTCTCTTCGCAGAGAACTTTATATTCCGTGCGGACATTAAATTGTTGTATTGAATGGTTATAATGTATTAGCTTTTTTATACCCGAACAACAAGACTGCACGGACAGGGCTGTGAGGACCCGGATTCATCCCCTGTGGTCGCCAAGCTCCCTCTTCCTCCTCCAGTGTCACTGTCCCCCTGGTCACACGCTGGGGTCCTGCCTGCTCACGGGCTTCTCAGAAAGAAATCACTTCTCTCCTGTGCTCTCTTCCCTTCTTCCCTCTTTCCTCCTTGCTGTGGACGGAAGGCACTTGTCCCCCAGAATCGTATGTTGACCTCTCCTAAGCCCCAGGTACTGGAATCAGGAGGGGGGGCCCTAGGGATGAGGGTGGTGCCCCTATGATGGGGACGACTGCCCTTGCAAAAGGGACCCCAGATTGCCCCCTACTCCTTCCCCATGGGGGACACAGAGGGAAGACAGCCATCTAGGGGCCAGGATGGGCCTCACCAGACCCCACACCACCAGAGCCCTCTTTTCGACTTCCAGCCTCCAGAACTATGAGAAAGAATTCTGTGTTGCTTAAGGCCCCTGGTTTGTATTTGTAATTTGTTACGCAGCCTAAATGAACTAAGACCCATTTTCCTTTCTTCCTTCCAAGATGAGAATTACAGGGGCTTGTTACTTTCTTCACTTGTGTGGGTAGCAGCCTAAGCATTTTCCAGTTAGGGGTTGGCAGAGATCCTGTCTGCAAGGTCCTACTCTGGGCACTTCCAAAAAGAAGCGTCCCTGGAAAGAAAGGGAGAGTTATAAATCCGTGGCCCCACAGCCATGCCCAAGGGGACAGCCTGGTTTCTGTTGGCCCTTGTGAACTGTCCAGTGGGCCTGGGGAGGCCCCTGAGTCATGGGCACAGCATCCCCATCTTCCCTCTGGCAGCTGGGGACACAGCCCACCTGTATGTGAGGGAGGGGGCCTTCAAGAAGGATCACAGAGTGCAGATCCCATAGCCTGGCCAGCAGCCCAAGGAGAGGTCGCTTGTGGCTCCTGGCCCCATCCCAAGACCCCGAGAGCTGGGCAGGGTTGGGGGCTCGCTCTGGGGCTGGCTCTGTGGCTGTGGGGACAGGGTCAGAGCTGCTGAGCTCTGAGAGGCTACCTCCAGGGACGCTCAGATGGCCTGTGCTTATTAGCTCACCTGGCCATCCAGGGTGCAGTGACTTGAACTGCACGATTCTACTAGGACGCCTAGGGGACAGTAGGAAGAAAAGGTCAGGAAGTCAGAAAAAGTCTTGAAAATGTTGCAGAATCAGCTATTTTGACATAAAAATAGCTTAGTAATCATAAAAGGACATATGCACTGTAGTCACTCATTTTCCCTGTGTGTGTGTGTGTGTGTGTGTGTGTGTGTGTGATCTTTCTCCTAATTGCTCAATGCATTCTGAATATTTTCTCCTTTGTCTTCATAATGGGAGGGGAAATGTGTTGGCTTATTGTTAATATTTCACCAATGGACAGACCAAGAATATTACCTAAATGTTGTTGATGATGATGTTGGTGATGGTGATGATGATGGTGGTGGTGATGATGCTGATGGTGGTGATGATGATGATGGTGGTGATGGTGATGATGATGGTGAAGGTGATGGTGGTGATGGTGATGGTGATGGTGATGATGGTGATGATGGTGGTGGTGATTACAGTGGTGGTGATTATGGTGATGGTGATGATGGTGATGGTGGTGATGATGGTGGTGATGATGGTGATGGTGGTGATGATGCTGATGGTGGTGATGATGATGGTGATGATGATGGTGATGGTGATTATGGTGATGGTGACAATGGTGATGGTGATGATGGTGAAGGTGATGGTGATGATGGTGATAGTGCTGGTGATGGTGATGATGGTGATGATGTTGATGGTGGTGATGATGGTGATGGTGGTGATGATGATGGTGATCATGGTGATCATGGTGGTGATGATGATGGTGATGATGGTGATGGTGGTGGTGGTGATGGTGACGACGGGCATCCCCTTCACCAAGCTCCTTCCAGCTACCAGGCGCTATGTTTGCTTCCCTGCCCGCCCCCCACCCCAAGGAGCCTGCTGCAGCTGAGGCCAGCAGCTCAGGCAGGTGCAATGCCTCACCCCACTGCAGGGCTTAGGAGGGGCTGAGCAGGCTGTGCCCTGAGGCAGGGGCTCCAGACCAACTCCTCTCTCCTAGGGTCACCATGTGGGGGACACAGAAAAGCCAGTGTTCTCACCTCTAACAGTAGAAAATCACAATTTACAAATGTTTAGATGCACATTTGCTTTTCTAGATTAGCATTTTGTGATGGGGATAATTCATGCTACATTTTCTCCCATTCAGAAAATATCTGCCTTTTAAATACTTGCAGTTTTATAAGGACCATGTACCCAACATCCAATTACTTACTGACCAGAAGAACTAAACAATTATCGATCAAAATATGGGAGCCTGGGGTCTGCATTGAAAGCAACATCAATTAACATCTACTTAAAAAATAATGTTGCATTTATGCATTAGTATTAAAATACTAATGCATAAATGTCCATTTAGACATGATATCCCAACCCTCAAATAAAAATAAACCCAAATCATTTTTGCTTATAAAAGTTATAGTTCTATAATTCTAAAAGTAGTACATGTTCACTACTTTTTAAAATATCGGTCGATGAAAGCTAATTTTTAAGAACAGTTGAGTCCATGTGCTTTTCTAATTTCTGACGTCTAGTTTCCCACCGGTTTGCTTTATTTTGTGGGAGTAATGCCAGGTTATTTTAGGTGCATTTTGGCAGCAAGTTTGCTTGGCCCCTTTGCCCTGATGTGTGCACCTTCTGTCTACATCCCGGCCGACTGGGGAGGCGTCCGGAACCAATGGGGTTGGTGGGGTTTATGTTACGGCTGCTATCTGCTGTGTTCTGCATTTTAGTCTCTGATCCCTCGTTCTGAAGTTATACCTCCTCTCTGAGTGCTGACCTACTGATTAGTTATTAAGACCATGGAGTCGGGGCTGCCAGGCTGGAAAACCAGGTGGCGGGGCAGCAGAACAGAGAGACTGTGGCGCGGGTGGGGGGCGAAGGGCGTGGGGCGCTGCAGCCGCGGCGGGGCGGCAGGCTCACTCACCCACAACACGGGAGGAGGCGGGCTTCCCTCCCCAGCGGGTCTCCGCTGTTACACTTGTGCTGTCTAGGGCACGTGAGGGTACGCGGTTTAAGGGAAACGACTGTAAAAGCCCTCCTGCGGTCACGGGCAGGTGTCCAGCCCTGGAGGTTGTGTCTGTCTCCATACCTGGGTGACACTTTAGATTCCTCCAGAAGTTTTTTGAATTCTTCTTTGGCTAGCAGCAGTTTGCTTTTCTTTTCCTTGTACTCTTCTTTTATCCTTGTCTTGACAAACTGTTCAAATATCTTAAAACACACACACAAGACAAGTATTACAAGGTTGCACATCAGAAATGAAATCTTGGGTTTCAAACACCAACACAAGGGACACCTGGGTGGCTCAGATGGTTAAGCGTCTGCCTTCGGCTCAGGTCACGATCCCAGGGTCCTGGGATCGAGTCCCGCATCAGGCTCCCTGCTAGGTGGGGAGCCTGCTTCTCCCTCTGCCGCTGCCTCTCTCTATCTCTCTCTCTGACTCTCATGAATAAATAAATAAAACAAAACAAAAAAAATTTAAAAAAAAAAAAAAAAAAAAAAAAAACACCAACACAAAAGAACAGGGAGAGAATCTGTGGTTACGCCTTTCTATCCCGTAGTGGCTGGGGTTGAAGCCACAGCCTTTCAGTGAGGCACCCTCAGCATCGTGAGACAAGTGTCTAGAAAAGTAAGCCTGGGTCCTCACGAGGCGCCGTCTCGGGGCCACACACTGACTGAGCCCTGCCCGTGGAGGCGAGGGACGGGCGGCGACAACCCTCCCCGGAGGCTGTGGGAGCTGCTGACGGTCCAGGCGCCTGGCTCTGCTGCCCCTGTGGTTCTGGTTTGGGAACACCGTGAGCAGCTCATACACTGGCCGACTGTCACACCGCCGCTGGTAGTCCCAATAACACGTGAGATTGTGTAATTTCTTCTAGTCAGTTCCTACAGGAACGTAATTGGCATTTGGGTCTCCAAATGTGATTTTACCTTTGTGAAAACAAAGTTGACCTGGCATCTCTGGCTCCCCACCCTCTAATCCCCAAGAAGACCACCTCTGAGTGTGGGGGTCTGGTCATCAGGGGGCTCGTGTGGACACAGCAAGCCTGTCCTGGGGGGTCATGGAGCCTCCAGGTGAACACGCTTAACCCTCAGATGCCACTCTAACCCCAGTCTGACAAGAAGTGGGTTTTGAAAGCTAACAGGAGAACCCCATTCCCTAGCCCAAAGGGTATGGGTATTGTCTGGCAGGCAGGTGCATCCGTGACTCCAGGACTGTATCTCTTGCAAACTGGCAGCCGACGCAGTCCCATGACACCGGGGAACCTGTCTGCAGCGGTCCCCGGAAGGATCCTCCCTCGCCAGGACGGAGGCGGCTCATTGTTCTAATATCAGAATGTTGTCATTTATAAACCAGAGCCTAAAGGAGGTGGAGACAGCTGTTTAATTAATAATGCTATCGGAGCCTCAAGAGCATTAAAAAGAAAATACTGGAGATAATTTACATGTGCGTGCAGACATAAATAAAAAGATCAATAAAAATTGCACATGTGATCATGGAAGGCCAATAAACAGCACTTCTGTACCAACCCAGTCAATGGCTGTGGCAGGCATTAGAGTCTGACCCGAGGGCTCTGGGGTGGGGGTCTCCCGCACGCCTGCCCTGGTGCGGGAGGCGGGATGTGCCCCCACGGCCACTGCAGGAGGGCGCTCACCGGCTTTCAGTAACCACAAGCTTATAGGGTTGCAAATACCAAATGCCACTCTCCTCTGGACGCTCAGCCTCAACAAGAAGCACCAGGAACAGGACTTAAACTGAAAGGGCGTGCATATATGTTAAAGTAAGAATAGGATCCGCACCTCCAAGGCAAGTGGTGTGAGTTGTCTTATAATTTAGACTCATAAAAAAGGTGAAGAAGTGTTATTATCCAAATAAAAGCATGTGGCTCCATCATTAGCCAGAGTTTTGCTCTATTAACTTGAAATCTGGCCAGAAGAAACCCTGCCTGCCCGAGGGGTCAGAGGCTGCGGGGAGACCTGCTTCTCGGATGCCTGAACCACTCACCCAGCGAACCCGATTTCTCTGCTCATCTTTGCTCTGTTGTTCTATTTATGCTGCTCTAATTTAATGTGTCAGGGTTTCTTCCCTCTTTGACAAATTATGCGACTTTCATTCAAAGTAGGGCATGGCTTTTTAAAAGAGATACCATCTGCCATTACCTCCTTATGGCGTGATCTACCATAATAAAAAGGAAACACTATCTGTTACCGTGGAGATGGGTCTGATGAGCGCTGCCCGACCCCGACTCTGCTTGGGCTCAGTTACCTCCTTTGCAGCCCCCCGTGGTAGGACCGGGTTTTTGGATGGTCCAAATATTGCTTCCTTCAGCAGCACAGCTCCCATGAGCATGGGAACCGCAACACTTCCCCTGGATCGCTGGCGGTTTGTCGCCCACACATAGGCATTCAATCGGAGGGCTCCTGGTGCTGCGTGCCTGGGCTCCCAGCGAGGCCACTCCCCGCTTTTCCTCATCGGGCCTCGGGGCAAGCTGCAGGCTGGTGACACAGGCCTGCAGTGTCCTCGGGGTGGCTTCCCGGGGTGTTTGAGGGAGTTCTTGGTGTGAGCTGACATTCCAGTCCGACCAGTCTGCAGAGTGCACGTGCAGGTGCGGGCCCGAGGTCCCAGCCCGGGCGGGCGGGGCACCGGCTGCTGTGGCCGGAAGTACAGCTCGGCAGTGCCGCCCACCCGGGTCAAGAGGAGCCCGCTCAACACAACAGCCCCCTGAGCCCGGTGTATGCCTCGCACTCAGGGACGGGACGTAAGCGTGAGATCATAAACGGGCCTGTTCTTTGAGGGTCAGGCGGGGAGCCTCACTTCCTCCTCTTCCTTCAAAGGGCTAATGGTCTCTCAAAACCCCATGAACTGGAGAGGACAGTGCTGACCGTGACCGGCGGCGAAAGCAGTCTACAGATGTGCTGACGGTCCGCAGATGTTAGCAAGCACGCGGGTCTGCACCGCGGCGGGAAAACAAGCAAGCTTCTCCGTGTGGTCATAGTCGAGGAGTCGGACTTTCTGGTCTTTAATATTGCAACAAAAGGGTGAAATATGACCTACGATTAAAGCCTGCAGTTTTCTTTGGAGTCTATGTATATAATCTAACCTCATCTGACTCTGTAACCTTTTTTTGCTTTTTTTTTTTGGAGCCACTGCTAACACATTTCACACATTTTCAAATGTTTCTTTCTGGAAAATACAGCTCAGCTGGAATACAGCAAAAGGATCATTAATTTTAAGTTCGTGAAAGATCCACGTTCTGTATTCTACTGTGGCCAATCTAGGACCATCCCAACCACGAGCCTGCACCGGGGGGAAGGGGGTTCCGCCACTGCCAGGACCGTCAGGGTCCGCAGGCCCAAGGCTCTGCCTGGATGGCCCTTCCCTGATCATCCCGGTGCGTGCTTGAAGGAACTTCATGCCACAACAGAATGCAACATTAAATAGCCCTTTCTGGCCCTGGCCCAGGCCTTCCCAGACTCTGCGGTGTGACCATGCAGGCCGTGGTGACCGAGCCCACCGCTGAGATGACTCTCGGGCCTTCTCTGTTTTCAGTGGCTGTTCTTGATGACCCACTCTCCATGTGCATCACTTCATACTCCAAGGGTAGAGGGAGGGAGAGGTGGGACTGGCACAGGAACCAGGGAGAAGGAAATCCGGATCTTCTGCAACTGATGTCAGGGCCCTTCTGTCTGGGCTCCAGGGACCACCCAGATCCCGGAGGGCTGTGCAAGCTTGCACCTCATGGCCTTAGCTCCTCCCCTGGCAGTCAGCACCTCCCATCCTCTGTCTGTCTGCCTCACCTGGGAAGCAGTACTGGCTCCGTGACCTGCTTTGTCAACAAGCCCGGCCAGAGCCGTCAGGTGAAGCTGTCCTCTGACCCATTCCTGCGCTTTCTGGGGACCCGCTTTCTAGAACTTCCATCTCATACATGTGCTCCTACCGTTCCCTGGGCCCTCTTCTCCTTCACTGTTATCATATAAGACCTTAAGTCTCCTGAACACACTCATCCGGGGTGTGGCCAGTGTCCCCAGCATGTGCCTTCTCATGTCTGAATGGGAGGATCTGTCCTATGGGGTCACCACCAGATGGTTCGCTAGGAACAGTTAGGGACAGCTTCCTCTGTCCGGTCACTGCTCCTGTGCAAGCTCACAAGTGAGCGTGCACTCCGTCTGCAGCCTTCCCCCTGACAACAGGAACTCGACAGTCACCTGTGCATCAGCAGGCACCTCCGGGGGTGCGCCACGCTGGTGCTGCGCGTGCAGAGCCCGCCACCACGCCTCGCCCCCGCGTTACCTGTTTCCGCTCCTCAGAGTTTAGCAGGAGGTAGCGTGGATCAAAGACGATTTTATGTAATTCTTTCTCCCACGTAGAAAACGCTGACACCTGAAGAAACATATTCAATAGAGTTGCTTTTAGCATCTAAGGCTGAGCCTGAACTCGTGCTGAAATGATCAATGGTGGAAAACAGCATTAAGGTACCGTGGGCTCAGTGACACGGCTTGTATGGAAGCCTTACGCACGTCCAACTCTCTAGGAAATCGATACTTAGAGCATTAGAAAATTTAATTTCTACACTCATGACACTATTTCTTCCTTGGATTTCTTCCAGGGCCGTGCGCCTCTGATCTGAAGCCCCGGTTATGTCCGGGGAGCTGGGGCATTCTGGAATGTCACATCTTGAAAGCAGAAGTGTTTGTGAGAATTTTCAGAACATCGAGGGCCATGACAGGGCGCAACTTCTTGCCAATAGTCTGAGTTTAGCATAATTTTAGTTGATTTTTAAATCAATATTTAAACCTTTTAGGTAGGTCATTTTTTTAAACACACTATTTTACTTTACAATAGTTTTAGATTTACAGAAAAGTTACAAGAATATTACAAGGTGACATGTCCTACCCAGTTTCCCATACTCTTAACACCTTACATTGGTATGTACGCTAGATTCGTCTACACTATTGTTAACCAAGGTCCACACTTCAGACTTCTTTAGTTTTAACCTAGGTTTGTTTTTCTTGCTAGGGTCCCACCCAGGACACCACATGACAGCATCGCATCTCCTGAGGCCCCTCTGGGCTGTGACCGTTTCTAGACTTTCCCTGCTGTTTTGACCTTAATGGTTTTGAGGAGTGCTTGGCCAGGTATGTTGTAAGACGCCCCTCTACTGGATTGATCTCAGCTTTGCTCATGATTAGTCAGGGGTTCTGGGTTCTGGGGGAAGATGCCCCTCTACTGGACTGATCTCAGCTTTGCTCATGATTAGTCGGGGGTTCTGGGTTCTAGGGGAAGACACCCCTCTACTAGACTGATCTCAGCTTTGCTCATTAGTCGGGGGTTCTGGGTTCTGGGGGAAGATGCCCCTCTACTGGACTGATCTCAGCTTTGCTCATGATTAGTCGGGGGTTCTGGGTTCTAGGGGAAGACGCCCCTCTACTGCACTAATCTCAGCTTTGCTCATGATTAGTCAGGGGTTCTGGGTTCTAGAGGAAGACGCCCCTCTACTGGACTGATCTCAGCTTTGCTCATGATTAGTCAGGGGTTCTGGGTTCTGGGGGAAGATGCCCCTCTACTGGACTGATCTCAGCTTTGCTCATGATTAGTCAGGGGTTCTGGGTTCTGGGGGAAGACGCTCCTCTACTGGACTGATCTCAGCTTTGCTCATGATTAGTCAGGGGTTCTGGGTTCTAGGGGAAGACACCCCTCTACTAGACTGATCTCAGCTTTGCTCATGATTAGTCGGGGGTTCTGGGTTCTGGGGGAGGATGCCCCTGTACTGGATTGATCTCAGCTTTGCTCGATTAGTCGGGGGTTCTCGGTTCTGGGGGAGGAGCCCAGAGCCAGGTGCCACTGTCACCACAACCCCTCAAGGTACTTACTGTCACCATGACTTCCGGCAGGTCGGAGTTAGCCCCAGCCTCCTGGCTGAGGTTGCACTCCCCGGATCTGTCCTCCACAAATTTACTCTCTGTCCCCGTTCCGTGCTGTGCTACTGGGTGGGGAGTCACTTTGTGCAACCCACGCTCAGGGCTACGTTCTACCTCTTGGGGGACTATGTATCCAAATATAGCTTATTTGGAATTTTGAATGGGATGTTCACCCATTCTCTCACATTTACTTCTTCACTCCATCACTTACATGTACCACTACACACTCGTGGCTATTTATTCATAATCTGGGTGATAATCCAATATGACTTTATGCTTTTGCTGAAATGGTTCCAGCTTTGGCCATGGGGAGTTTTGCTGCCTGACTCCTGTGTTCCTTTGGCTACCCCATCATTTTGGGGTGGGGCACTTCCTTATTTCCTGGAACTTCAGGGTACTCCAGCCTCGTCTCGTGTCTCTCCCGCCTCAGCCCTAGAATCAGACAATTCTCTGGGAATCCCAGTTCCTCCTGTTGCAGGACGAAGCAGACACCGCGATCTGGGCTGAGTGTGCCCGTTGCTGTGGGATGTGCAGCTTCTAGCTTCTCCCCACTGACAGAGCAAGGAAATATTTAAGTCATTTACAGAATAATGTATTCACTTAAAAACATTGACTAAATATTGACTCTGCATTAGGCTCCGCACTGCATGCTGAGGACTCAGAGGAAGTCAGGCTCCCCGACACCAAAAAGCCCACGGTCTGGGCTCAGGCGGATAAATAAGCTAATAGTCTCCTGGGAGGCACCTGGGCCCCAGCGGAGATGTGCCTGGGTGCTGAGGGGTCCCTCCACCAGCCTGGGGATAAGTCTCCAGAGCAGCGACTTTTCTGGAACGTGGACACTCATCGAAGTCCTGAAGGGATGGGAGCACATCTGGAAGGGGCTATCTGGGGTGAAAAGGCCACGTTCCTGAGCTGGGGGAACATGGGAGCTGCAGGGGGGGAGCAGGGCTGGGGGTGAAGGAGCCCAGGAGGAGCTGGGAAGAGGTGGGAGAGTCCCAGGCAGACTGAGGAAGCCGTGCCTTATCTCGAGAGCCACAGTCCCACGTCACGTGCATGTTAGGAAGGGCTACTCTGGGGCCTGGGTGGGAAATGAGCCCCTGGGCAAGAGGAGAGGGGATGCTAACTGGCAGCTTACAGCCCATTCACCCTCTTATTTTGCACACGTTAAAGTATTCCCGGGAACTTGGTGATGGGTATTGAGGAGGGCACGTTCTGCATGGAGCACTGGGTGTTATGCACAATGAATCATGGAACACTACATCTAAAACTAATGATGTAATGTATGGGGATTAACATAACAATAAGGTGCTTTACTTGGTACAGCATAATTTATGGTTTTGTTTTGTTTTTTTAACTGACACTTTCTATCTCTCCTAATAAAAATAAAGCCCCCTTTTTAATATTCATGAGCTCTGTTCTTGGACAGGATGACCCAGGCTCTACGCAGAGACTTTCTTCCAAGGACTGAGAACATGATAAAATGTGGGCACTGGGGCAGGGATTCCCTGGGGAAGCGTCCAGGCCGACTGACCCCAGGGTTCTCCGGCTCCTGACCACAGTGGTGTTAGGGCGGCTACGGAGAGACATTGGGGGCAACCTCAACTCAGCCCGCACAAATAGGCTCCTGTCCACCTGGTAGGGACCACAGTGGACACCCCGTCTCAGCTCGCTAGGGAAGGCACAGTATGGTTTAGAATTGGTGTGTTGAGGGTTTTTGGAGTTCTAGATGTATAACACAATCATTCTTTAAAAATTAATAATATATGGTTGGCTCCAGAGGAATTTTCAGTCTGTGTGTGAGGCAAGAGAGCCGTCTCTGCAATGACTGTGATTTAGGACGACAGAACAGTCCCGTCACATCACCTGAGATCCACGCTGACAGGTGCTGTTCAAGTTCAGAGAATGGCGGCCGTGGTGGACAGAGGCACAGCCAGGCGTGGGACCCGGGCCGGGGGTCAGAGCAGAAGGGGAGGATGGAACGGGGTCCGCGTGGAACGGGGTCCTTCACTGCCTGCAGGGGGCACAGCCTTGTCCGCGAGACCCAGCTGTTCCCAGAGGACTCTCGAGAACTGCAGTTAGGATGGACCATAAGAATCGCTTCTGATGAAAGCCTGACCTCGTGGGCCTGGGCCTCCCATGTCCCCAAGATCACATCTTGGTTGGGAAGCTCACTCCACGGGACAGGGATGGAGGCCTCCCCTCTCTTGCTGAGCCAGCAGGAGCCCTTCTCAGCCCCAAGGCCGCCAGTGTTCCCTGCCACGGCCCTTCTACGCCAGTGTGGCTTGCTTCTCCAGAGCCGGCGGGAGAAACTGCGTGTAAGACTTGTAACGTCCTGTAATGTCCTCATGGAGTGACCCACCATCCTATTCACCGGCCTGCCCATTCCCGAGGGAGGGGGTTATTCCAGGGTGTGCCCTGGGGGCGGGGACCTTGGGGCTGCCTTAGGATCCCGCCGCCTCGCCAGGTCCCAGCACTAAGCACGCGGCCACTTGTCTCTTAGTCTAGCCTGTGCTTCTTGGACTCTGGCATTCCCACATGGTTGGCCCCTTGAGCAGTGGGATTCCCCAGCCCATTTCAGACCCTTCCCTGCAGAGCACAGCATCCTCTGCAGCCTGGCTGGGTCCTGTGCCCATTCTGTGTCCTCTGCAGGCCTGGGCTCTGTGAGCCCGCTATCAGCTCCTGTTGCCTGTAATCCCGGACTCGTGTGAGCAGCTGGGCGAGCTGGCCACCGGGAGACGCGGCTCCCCCGGGAGGGCTGGAGCTCTGCCGCCCCGGAGCGCTCCCTGGGGCGCTGTCCTAGGCTGGGCCGTCTGCCTCTCCTCAGCACTCCTGCACAATCTTTATTTTGGCCACCCTGCGGCGTCCCCGCCCCGCCTGGGGCAGCATCGTGGGCACAGACTCGACGGGTCACCGTGGCACCATGACCCTGCCTTCCTCCCCTGCGCGGCCTCCCGTACCTCGCGCCCCTCCGGCGCACGCGCTCCCCTCGCCGTCTCTAAGGCCTGAGTTGCTATCTGTTTCCTGCCGTCTACACAGCGGAGCCCGCGGGGCCGGTGGTTTAAGACACACGCACAGTGAGGGCGCGACAGCAGGCTGCAGCCAGGGCGCCCGTCCCGAACCCCAGCAGATGCTGCCGTAACCCGAAACTGTGGGCCGGCATGGACTTCCGGGCGGGGGACGGAGGGGCACACGGCTGCTGGCTTGGGGGTGTCCCCGTGTGGCACGTCTGGAGGATGACAGGCGGCAGGGGAACCCACACCCTCTCGCGGCCGCGCGAGCCAGACCCTCGTCTTCCAGCGCTTGTCAATGTGCTCTCCGGGAAAATAACCTGGTTTGGAAACGCCAATGAGTCCTGCTGGAACTAGCTGCAAATGGCCCCTCGCCACCGCAGCTCGTGGACGTGGTCATCTCGTGCCTGCACAATCTCGACGGTCTCCTAATTGCTCCATTTCTTGAGCTCTCAGACTGGCCGGCCGTTCACCCAGGGCCCCCGTGGCCTCCCAGCCGCTCTCCCGGCTTCAGTGTGGGGGCTCCCTGGCCGGCTGAGCTCTGAGCTTCCCTGAGCACCCACCCCGGCCGGCAGGGTCTCCGGGGGTGCCCCGTGCTCGGCAGCTGCCTCCTCTACCCGCTGGGCACAGGCGAGGCCGACCCCCCGTCAAAGCCCAGTGAAGGTGACCGCGGTCCTGTGCACAAAGAAGAAAAATCTCCGGATGAGACCGGTTCTGACCTCAGCCCCAGCGGCACCAAAGCCCCTCTGAAAGCTGAGGAAAAGGGTCTTGCGTTGGGTTCTGGCTGGAACCTGAGATGACACGTGGGCTCGGGGAGGTCGTCACGACCAGGGCGCCCCGAAGGAAAGAGGCAGATGCTGCTTTTATCCTCAAAGCCAAAGGCCACTCTGAGCATCTGTCAATCACTGGATCACAGAACAGCCAGGGACCGAAGGGCCAGGGGAAGGGAGGAAGGCTGCCGAGGATGGGTCCTGCCTGCCCCAAGCGCCGGCGGGCCGGACAGCATGTGCTGGGCACACTTGGGGAGCGCCCGGGCAGCCGGTGAGCCAGGCAGGGCTGCAGACGTGACCGAGTCTGTCTGTCGTCGGCACCATCCTTGTTGCCTCTCGCCGGCTCTGTTGGGGTTCCACCCCCAGCGGCTGCCGTCTGGGCTCAGGAACACGGCTGGGTGACCTCGGGGTCTCAGGGGGGCTCATCTCCAGCTCAAACACAAATGCACGTACTTTAGAAGCTAATGTTTTTGCCCAAATTTGACTCTCAGCCACACTGTATTTACTCTTTCCTTGCTCTGTGTGTCAGTGGTGACATGGAATCCGGAGCGTGGGCTGTTCATCATTAGGGCGGCTTTTTCCTCCGGTTTCCATGGCTTCCCTGCCCCGTGGAAGGCAGCGATCTCTCTCAATCACGCTCACGGCTCTGCGACAAGAGCTCCGGCCTCCGGGATGCGGGCCCCACGGCCGTGGCCAGCGCGCTCTTGTCTTCAGGCTGCTCCAGCCCAGGGCCCACAGGACAGCTCCGCGGGCCGTCTCAGCGTAGAGACGCGAGTGAAGCTCTGGAGAACGCTCCCTTCCGTGACACTAAAAACAAGAAAAACTGGCGAGCGAGACCACTCACCGGCATGTGGGGGCAGCCTGTGCTTGGAGCTGCCCGAAGAGGGGGCCGGGCTGGGCATCGGGGACCTGCCGTCGGTCCCTGGCCACTGGCAGGGCCCCACACTTGGCCATCTCCAGCACCCTGGCCTCAGGGACATTAACCAACCTCTGTTGGGGGAAGCAGCAGGCCTCTCTCACCAGGATGGAGGGAGGTGGGGAGCAGGTGCAGGGCTCTGAGGGGCACCGAAGCCACTGGGTACAGGTGGACGTGGTGCTTGGTCAGCCACGCCGGAGACCCAGCGGCCCCTGAAGAAGGTTCAGGAACCTCCCTCCGGCCTGAGCCCACCCACCTCTGCCTCCAGGACCAGTGGCTGGAGACGTGGGCCCCTTGTTTGGGAGTTTGTCCCGCTTTGCCAGCCAGCTTGTCCAGCTCCCCTCCCACACTGGCCTCGACACCGCCCAGGATCCTCAATCCCCAGCTCCGCCAGACCCCGCCTGAGCCCAGACGTCCCCACTCCACCCACAACTCCCCCTCCAGGACTCGCCCCTCTCCACAGCCCAGGCCCCCACAGCCATCGCCCACAAAACCTCATGGCACCAGGTCCTGTGGACGAGTTTCAGTTCTGAAATCTGCATCGCCGTCCTCCGTCCCTGCTCCACGTCCCTGCTCTCCTGCCGGCTCCCGCGGGCTCAGGCTGATAACAAATGCCATGTTCCTTGTAATTAGCACTTATACCATTCCCTTCTTTACCCAATTTCCTGGGAGACATGGATTCTGGAGTTCCTGACGACTGAAGGCAGCTCGGGCAGCTGGAAGGGTGAGGGGTGCTCCTTGCTCATCCTCGATGGTGACGCTCATAGGATTTTACCAACTTCAGCTTCTTTCTTCTATTTTGATAGATACATGGAATTGTATGCTGTCATCCCAACAACATCCTCCGCGGATTTAATTTATGTTTGAGGGTTATTTTCACATTAGGGATAGACAGAATCCCATTCCGGCAATGAGAGTGGGTGGTCCACTGTCCTCCGCAAGGGCATCTCCATGATGAGAACATGATATCATCACTAATAAAATATCATCTGAAAACCCGGATCACCATGGGCCATGGCGGTCCGTTCAGGAAAGAGGAACCACGCCATCGAAGCTGAGACAAAACATAAACCCAAGGAAACGAACAATGCAGTTCAAAAAATAATAAATATTTACAGTTCTCCCTCATCAGGCTGGGTGTGCTGGCAAACACACCCTCGGGAACTCTCAAACGTGGCCACTAGAAGAGTACACCGCATGAAAATGACTTTTCTCAAAGCAATTTGGTAAGAGAGGCCAAATGTTTACAGCCTGTAGGAAACAATCCTACATACACAGAGTTCACGTGTCAACATGATCATCGGGGTGTTATTTAAAATAGCAAATTTGGAGAATACGAGCAATGAATGAAAATGCAGGATTTCTGAACTGACAATGAATTGAATATCATGACCTCATCTAAAATGTTTTCCAAAGGTTGATACTGACACTTTAAAAAAATGCTTAAAAAGAGAAAACAGTATACAAATTTATAAGTCAAGGTTGAGCCTCATAAAATCGACCATGTTAAACAAAATAATTTGGTCGAGCCACGTTCAATTACATTCAATCCTGGTTATACTATAAGACAAAGATATTTATGATTGATATCTTAAAATCTATTTTTAGAAAGACTGGAAAGAAATGTACCTCACTGATGAAAATAATTCTCTCTTAGGATAGGATTTGGGGTGACTTTGTTCATTGAGACTTTTTTTTTTGCAAATTTTCTTTTACAGCGTATATGACTTGCACAGCACAATTGTGTGTTATCCGTGGTACTCCGTGTGCCCTGCGAGATCTGAAGAGTTGCCATAAGAACACGGGGCCGCTCAGCTGCCCGAGGAGCACAGAGTCACCGCGTGGAGCAGACTGCAGGTGCACTGGCCCCGCCTCCAGGGCCATGACGGGCTGCTGGTACGTGAGGACGACTGAGCCGTTCAGGATGTGTCCTGCCCCAAGGTCCAGCTCCAGCTCCAGAGAGGCAAAGCCGTCTGTGTGTCCACGGGAAGGGGGACCTCAGAAGTCAGGGAGCGAGGTGGGCCTTCTAGCTACAGGGAGAAGCCCCCCCCCCCACTGCCCTGTTGGTAGGAAGACAGTTAACACTGTTACTTTCTACCGACAGCCTGGTGATGGACACCTGTCTCAGTGCAGAGACAGACTGGTATGGCCCGGTGGGCATGTGCATGCGGCCCGTGAGCTCCTCTTTCTAACAGACTCGGATCACCTGTATGGAGAGCCACAGGGCCAGCCAGCCTCCCCGAGGCCACCCGCTGCGGGGAAGCTGGCCAAGGGTTCCCTGCAGAGGGACCCCAGAGAGCACAGCAGGTGCAGGGCCTAGAGTCCCCGGAACAAGATCCAGGGCTCTCCAAAGGTCTTCCTTTCCTGGCCCCTGGGAAAGCCATTCCTACTCCTGAGGGACACGAGGCAGGAGGAAGAAGTTCTCAATAAAGTGTTTCTAATACATTTATCTAAATAGGTGGGATCACATGAACAATCTGCTATCCAATTAAACCTGCCCCTTCATAGGCTGAATTTTGTGGGTTTTTTTTTAAGGCTCTATTGTGGTTTGTATAGTAAAACAAAATAAAAATAAAACTTTCCTTGAGCCATGAGACCTACTACAAAACCACAAAGCCAAAGGCCCCTTCCCAATCCGTAATCCCCATGGAGTGCCCCAAACCATGCCCTCCTTAAACTACTGGAAACCTGCAGGAACAGGCTCCATCATTCTGTAAGTACATGACTTTCTGGATGGAAACACCGAACAAATGCAATAAAAAATCTTATTAATCACTCAGTCCATGAAAAAAGTGACCTTTCTGTGCCTCATTTTTAAGCAACTAGAAATGTTATGGGCTTAGCTATCAAATTCTCTTGAGCATGAATAACTTATAAAATCTGCTGGCATATTTTATAAAGTCAAAAAGTCATAAATGGTGGCATTGCTTTATGACATCAGCAGTAAATTCAAATTGATCTTTTCTATTCATCAACTGTATGTGGGCTTCTTCTGAAATTCTCCTAAAATAGGGGTTCAGGCTTTACCCCCAGACTCTTTTTCCCAGGGGAAACTCAGAACTCCAGGGTGGTGCTTTGTATTTCCACATTGTTTTTGCTGATTCTCATCTACATAAGATTCTCACATAGAAACATCTAAGAATCAAAGAGAATCACCCGCCTCAATGAGGCAAGAATGCACTGAAAATCTCATTATTAAAACTGCTCAACGAAGGCCATTGGGATGAATTCAAGAAGCCATACAGACCCGGCTGGCCAGGAGGAAGGTGGGTGTCTCAGGCAGCCTTAGGCTCCCATGGGGGTTAGTTTGATACCGTGCTGGGCCTGGCTGGTTTCCAAAACAGAGAGATGGGCAATGTAGGCATTACAAAGATGAAATGAATGCTTGCTTCTATTTCTCGAAGGCTCCTAATGCCATCATGTCTCCTGCTGGCTGATTCAACTGGAACAGACTGGCCAGGTCGATTCAAACACTCAGAAATACACATATTTTGGCACATGACAAGGGCAGAGAACCACCTGCATGTCCATCAACACCTAACGAGGACCAAGGCAAACCTCAGGAGCAACCAGGCCAGTGGCTCTCCAGGACAGAAGCAGCCTATTTGGGCGATTTTGTGGAGAGAAGACTATGCTTTATCACTTCTCAGGAGTAATGCAACAGACCTGTCCTGCAGCTGCCTGGGGGCAACGTGAGGGTGGAGAGGAAGAGGGGACGGCAGGTGCCACAGCAGATCAGCCCCTGCGTCGCGGGCTCTGTGGGTCCACTCCAGGGTCAGCACCGGCCCGGGGCCATGAAGCGTGTCATCTATGCGCACAGACTGCCCTGTGTGGGTTCCTTCCAGCACCTCTGGCAACACTTGGCATCAGTGTTAATTTAGCCTTCGCACATTGCCTTGCAGTTTCAAGTTCATGAGTCTAGTTTTCCTTCCAGTCCCTCACGGCCGAGGGCTGTATTTCAGTTTTAAGTGGATAACAAGCTGGAGCGATGCAGTCATCAACACTCACGGTGCACAGAAAGAGAGCTCTGCCACAGCTGGACTGCCTCTGTCCTACCATCCCAGCTGCCCTGCACCCCCAGGGCCTCCCGCCAGCCCGACTCTGGGGCTCCCTGCTCCACCCCCTGCTCTGGGGGGAGTGGGGTCTTCGTGACACCTGGCTGCAGCGCCCCTGCACCTGCTGGGAGGGGCCGGCCCAGCCAGAGGCAGCCTGGGGGTGGCTGCTCACTGCAGACGAGATTTGCTCGAGTTCCCAAGGTCACTACCGTGTCCATTATAATCACCAGCGCACAGAGGCTCCCACTACCGCCCCTGCGTTCAGCCTCATTATGTGAAGAAATCCAACTGGGCTATTAGAGCTGGCTCATTTTATACCCAAAAGCCAAAGATGGAAATAGCATGGGAAGGGTATTTGATTCTAAAATGTTTTTCCCCCTAAATTCAAACCAGGGTTCAGAAGTCAACTATAATTAAGACATCCTAATTTCATTAAAACTAGCCCCTTCTTGGTGAAGATGAGCACAGGGGATGCCCCTCTGGGAGGTGTGGACCCCGAAACCTGCCCGGGCTCCAGCAGGAAGCTCATCAATGCAGAGGCTTTCTGCACGCAGTCCCGGTGACCATCCCCTCCTGTCTGTCTCTCGGGGGCCTGCAGGTGCAGGTGGGGGAAGGGGCCGGTGACTCCTCCACACCCCTCAAGACAAGCAGCAGGGGCTCTTTTCATGTTGCTTTGGCCTCAAATGATTTGGCACCCGAATTTTACTCAGCCTGATTCCATGAACTCAGGGAGGAAGGGAAGTGTCCCTCGGGCTGTGGGGGGGCCATTACTCAGTGACTGGCTTTGGGGACAGCTGTCATCTGCATTCGGGTCCTTACCCCTCGCTCCAGCAGCATGTCTCGGAAGTGGGTCACCCGCTCCTCCAGCGGCAGGAGGATCTGGGGCGGCGGCGTCCTGGCACCCTTGTCCTGTCCTTCTGCCTCCTCTGGCCCAGGACTCACATGGCCTTCTGTCCTTTAGGGCACAAGACACAGAGAGTTAAACGTGCCCGTGGAGGCCCACCTGCCACCTCTGAGTGCCTCCAGGTCACACCTGCCGAGGCAAGCGCTCCGAGAACCTGGGAGGCGCCGGTAGCCCCACAAAGGACGCGGTTTTGCTCTTGGATGCAGACTGCTTTGTTGTGTTTGGGGTGCAGCCGGGACTGAAGCCCTGACCCAACGGGCACCAGCCGGGAGCGAAGGTCATGGTGGGTGTGTGTGCAGGCCGAGTGGGGCCGCTGGGAAGGCCCAGAGTCGCTGTCTCACCCCCTAGACCTGGTGTCAGAGGACGTAAAGGGGTGAGCCTTTCCACCGGAGCAAATCATCGGGGCTTACATCCTGTTCTGTTTCTGTTGTTCTGTTTTGTTTCAGCGAGGCCTTCATTTTGGACAAACGCGGGAAGACAATTACCGGGGACTGTGCCATCAGCACTCCGGGTACAGAAACACTGTCCTGGGGTCTAACCCGAAAGGGAGATGTCAGTGACAGCAGCGGGGACCCGGACCCCGCCCCAGGCCATCTGTGCAGGGAAAGGTGCAGAACGGGACCTCTGGACCCTCCCCTCCCCCGGCCCAGGGGTGGCCGCAGCTACGGCCCACACAGCGAGCCGCATCGGGAGCAGACAGGAGCCAGGGCCCAGTGGGGCAGCGGGGGATCCAACGCGCCACCCTCAGCAGGCTGGCGGCTCGGGGGAAGGAAGGAGCTGGCCCTTACTGAGCACCAGCTCAGCATCCTGCCTTTTGTCCTCTGCCGCCCATTCGATAGCTCCCTCTCCGTTTTGCACCTTATCCCAGCAGCACGGGGGGCCCTCCTTCTAAAACATCTCAGTGTTTGCTGCTGGAAGAAGTTCAGCCACCTGCAGACACAGGTACTCACACGACGCCCTCCCCCTCCCTGACCTGGCCCACATGGGAGCAAGCCCATCCAGCCGCCGCTCCAGTCCCCTCGTCACAGGCTGTGCTCAGCCCTGAGGCACAGAGTCCACCTACACTGGCCTGGAGAGCAGCTTGCTGTGACCCCATGGATCCCTCTGTGGGGCCTCCCCCGGCCCAGCCCGGCCCCATACTTCCCCATAGTCGGGTCCCATGGCCAGCGACTCCAGCAACGAGGGGGGGCAAATCTACTGTCCTTAGACCACCAGTTTTAGGGAACCTTCCCTTTCTGAAGGCGCTGTGGTCAAGTTAGGCTGCCAACTCCCCCTGCCAAGCACCGTGACTCGGTGCCCCCTGCACGCCTGCCAGGGGGTATAGAAAGAGCAAAGAACATGCACCTAAAGAGCATGGCATGTCCCCACTTGTTTGCAAAACCAGCCTCACCCTGGGAATTAGTGGGTGAAAGGCGCTCATGCCACACCCACCCGGGCTTCTTGACACAGGTGCAGAACCCTGCCCGCACCCAGGGTGCTCGTGCTCCCGGGGGACGTCTGGTGGCTACTGGCACATGGAGATGCAGAGACCAGAGATGCTGCTAAATGCCACGCAATGTCCGGCACGGACACCCGCACAGGATTATCCGGCAAGTCTGCACAATCCGTGCGTTTGGGGAGCAGGAGGAGGCCCGTTCAAGGTCATGCCATCACTCAACCCAGCTGGTTCCTGCCCCCTGATGCCCACTTTTTCCATCACTCTCCATCCAGGACACCGTGGAAATCCGTCAGTTACCAACTTTAGGATGTGCTGAGAATACGCAGTGTTCTCTAACACTCACCGGGGGTGGAGTATGGATTCATCCAACCTAGTATAAAATGTGCAAAGAAAAAAACAAAAACAAAAACAAAGACGTTTGCCCAGCCCATTAGGGAATCTTATTTATAGACCAACTATTTCAGGAGAACTTACATTCTCTGCTTCTTATGTGATTATGTGGATTTTCAAAAAAAAAAAGAAAATCACCAGTGGATTTGCAATTGTATCCTATTCCAGAGTGTGTAATTAGGATTTCTTTGTAATAAATTTTCATTAGTTAAAAATAGAAGTATGGAAACAAGACCTGTATTGTTGGAACTTGAAACAAGATTAATAGGAACGTTACAAGCTCAGCGATGATCACGTATTATAGCTCATTCAACAGTATTTTGTTCAGAGCTGCTGGATGCCTTCCAGAATGTGAAGCTCTCAGTTCAATTAGAATTAGTCAAAAGTAAATGCAAACTTGCTAAATATATTTTTAACATTCTTATGGCTGAATGAGTTTGGTACCTTTAACAAAAAGCAAATTCTAATACTTTTAATAAAACTAGCTCAAGCCCAAACTACCAAGGATGAGAGGCAGCATCCCCAGGGGCAGAGTCCCTGGTACCCACAAGTCTTGCCAGCTGTGTGGGGTGCCTCTCATCTGGAAGCAGTTCTACCCCATGGCAGATGCCTCGCCAGGTTGGCACCTGCTTGGGGAAATTTTTCGGGTCAAGTGCATAAGTTGAAAGGGGCTTGGTCTTGTCCAGCCTGTCCTCCAGAGCGGGGGTCCCCAAGTCTGGGTCACGGCGCTGGGGTCCCTTCACTCTGGGGGACAGCATGCTTCCTGGCTCCCGTCTCCCATCCTTGGGGAGACATTATGGTGGCCACCGCCTACGTGGGGGAGAAGGGCTGTTCTCCCCCATTCTGCCCCTCGCCTCAGCCCTCTGACCACTGCTGAGCTTGTCCAGCTGAACCGGGAATGGTGCATGAGCAGGTGCACACGTGGACCTGCCCAGGGGTGCGAGGTCAAGCACGGGGTTTTCTGATTCTGCCCATGTGCATAGGGCAGCAGATAATTTGGTAAAATTCACTAGACTCACACTTAGTGCAAACGGATTCTAGACACAGCACAACTGGTTGCTAGTTTCCTTTTTGGATGCCAAACATTTATCTGAGGCCGAGGGAACCCAGGGCACTGGACTCTGCCCTGCCCCCACAGGTCACCTCTCAGAAGCACAGATGCCTCTCCCTACCTCCCGAATCTTCCCGTGGAGAGGAGGGGAGAGAGATGGAGAGATTCAGAACACCGCACCGTTCTCATGGCAGGTGCTTACGAGGGGGCGTTTCTCAGCACTTCTGAGGCCTCCCTCCCCCCTCCCCCCCACTCCTTTCCTATATCCCTCCCTCCTCCCGCCCTCTCCCCTTCCTCTCCTCCAGCCCTCCTCCCATCCCTCTTCCCCTCCTCCTCCTTCTCCCGTCCCTCTCCCCCGCATGCCTCCTCCCTCCCCCCTTCTTCCCTCTCCCCCCCTCCCCAGCACTATCAGGTGAGAGGCTGCACAGAAATAGAAGACATTCTCTATAACCACTGCTCCAATGCAGGGCAGGAGAGGGGAAGAGGTAAGGGCTGACTCAGGCTGTGATGAGTGAGCCCGTCTCCTGTGAAGAGACACTGGGGTCTGAGCGAGCACCTGGTCCCAGAGAAGAAACCACACGTGGCTATGTGGAGCTCAACGTGCTTCTGAGCCCCCTTGGGGACAGCCTGCTGCAAAATCTCGGGCAAATTATGGAAGCTCTCTGGACCTGGTTTTGGTAAAACACGTGGTTTGGATGAGACGATCTTGAAATGCCTCAAGGACCGCCATCCTGGGATGCGAGTGTGATCCTGTTCATTTAGTCCTGTTGAAATATTCAAACATCTTGATTCTGCCATCGACTCATTAGCTCTCCCAACTTTGCAGTTCCTAGAAATCTGATAAGCAGGCCTCCTGCATCTTCATCCGACTTGCTCTTAAATCCTTCAGCAGGAAGAGCCAAAGGCAGTCGCCTCCTGCCAGCCCCCAGCCCCGCCCCACCGGCGACACCGTCCAGCCCTGGTCAGCCTCTTGCAGCACCTGCGTCTGCATGAGCCACGGCCACCCCCCGGGGTCCCCGCCGACGGCCGGCTGCTGAGTGACCCTGGGTTGTTTAGACGCCCTCTCGCTCCCTCCCTGCCCTCAGGTCGGCTTCCCTGGCATTTCTGCTTTACCGCGATTGTCTGCAACCGGTGACCCCTCGGGGCCACACTGCCCGCCGCGAGGGCCGGCTAGCCAGACAGTGTGCTGGCAGGAGTGGCCCGTGGGATGACAAAGACTGTCTGGCCTCTGTCCTTGCTTCCTCTGAGAATTTCCCGAGCGACAGGGGTGTCCTTGTACAGGAGCCTCTTTAGGCTCCTCCTGAGCTCAGGGTGGCCCTTAGTTTCCGGGGAGGGCCTGGCCCACCGGAAAATGACCGCATGGTCAGAGGGCAGGAACCCTCAGGAAGCGGGGGCTGAGCTTGAGTTCGGGATGGCCGGTGATTCAATCCTTCCGGCCTACATACGGACACCAATAAAAACTCCAGACAACTGAGCTAGGGGAGCTCCCTGGGTGGGGGGCTTCTTGGTGCCCCGGGAGGGAGGAGCACCCCAACTCTACAGGGACAGAGGCCTAGGTGCTCTGGACCCTTCCAGAACTCACCCTTCTTGTCTCTTCCATTTGGCTATTTCCAAGTTGTGCCCTTTATGATAAAACCGTAATCTTACGTATAGCGCTCTCCAGAGTTCTGGGAGTCATTCTTGCAAATCCCCAAACCTCAAGGGAGGTTATGAGACCCCCGAGTTTATAGCCAAGTCAGACAAAGGTGGGGATGGGCTGAGGACCCCACTTCCTTCTGGTGTCTGATGTGGGGGCAGTTTTGATCGGACTGGCCACTTCCCCTGCGGGGTCTGCACTAACTCCGGGTGGTTACTGCCAGAGTCGAGCTGTAGGATGCCGGGTGACTGTCAGGGAACTACCCTCAGAGGGCAGGCACTATTGATTTCTTCCAATTCCATCAGCAGGTGTGCCCAACGGCCTGCAGCGTAACGCCCAGCAGCCAGGGCAGGCCGCGTGGCTCCTGAGCCCCCTGGTTCAATCCCAGCAGACATCCCCCCCTCCACCCCTGCAGCTCTCGGCCAGGATCACCAATGAGTGCCTGTCAGAGATGGAGAGGGAGGGTCTGTCCCTGGGCCTGCCCAGCTTGGTGGCTGACCAGCAATCTCTGGCGTCCCTTGGTCTGTGGAGGCATCATCCAGGTCTCTGCCCTCAGCTTCCCACGGTGTCCCCGTGTGTGTTTGTATCAAAATGTCCCCTTCCATAAGGACAGCATCATTGGCTTAGGGCACACCCTAATGACCTCATTCTAACTCATTACATCTGCGACAACCCAATTTCCAAATAAGGCCCCATTCTGAGGTTCCAGGGCTGGGACTCCAGCATCTGAATGGGGTGGAGGAACACAAGCCCATAAGCAGGACATCCTCCCTGGATGAACAAGGTCTTTTCAACACGAAAGTCAATGGGCTGGAAATGAGGAGCCTGAGGTTTCCCTGGGTGTGAAATGTGGGGCCAACATGTCCAGCCCAATCCAGGAAACACTGCACCAACCTCACCCTCCCCGGAGTGACCAACCACCTGGGTCATGGGCTTTTTTCTAGAACATTCACACTGGTTTGTGCAGAGAAGTCTCAACTTCTCCAGGACAGGTCTCTGGTTGCCCGTAGCCCACGCTGGGGTCTCCTGAGAGCCTCTCGGTGCCATCACCACAGAGCAGCATGCCCTGCAGTCTGGGCCACATCCGCGTGCTGGTGGCCCCAAGCTGCGACCTTTCCCCATTCTCTTCTAGCCGCAGCCCTGACAGATCATCCTGGCAGAAGGGCCACATGCTCCCTCAGGTCCTCATTCCACCAACCGGGTCCACCGGCCCCGTATTCATGGCTCCCTCACCTCTGTGCCTTCACCATGATGTTTCCGCTTCACACCTGCTCTTCCTGCTCCTTGTCCACTCATAGCTGGCTTGGCTTCGTCTGGTCACCTGGCCATTACCCCTGCAGGACATGCCCCACCCTGTGCGACTGAGCTGCTTTCTCCTCTGCGCTCAGAGGGTGGGGTTCGCGCAGCAGGAGGGCTGGACACACGATGCTTTTGTCAGAGCCACGTCTGGATCTGCCTCTATGACTGCTGGGCACATTCCTGAAGGCAGCTTCAGGCCTGTTCGTGTGTTCTTCTCCAGCACGAGGCACTGTGCTTGATACTCAAAAGGCAGTGAATACATTGTTGACTTAGATTTTGTGGTTGAGTTTGTTCCTTGTGATTTCCTTGGAGACACATTAAATGTAGTGGAGCTCCGGGTCTCACTTTCTGAAGAGGACAGGCGTCACGGTGTTTAGACATCTTTCTTACAGCCACAGAATGGTGCCCTTCTGAGCTATTCCTCCAGAATTTTTCTGAATGTAATTAACATGTTTTTGTAAGTCTTCTGAAGGCATGGCTGTTCTCGCTGAAGAATTGTCAAAGGAATTTATAAAACAAGGTTGTTTTCGTAAATGTACTGTGGTTTGGTATCCACTGTTCTGTGCCACATAAAATTGCTGAGAGCAACGCTTCAGGACCCAAGCACACGTGGAACCTCTTCATGGCTCATAGTAACTGTCTTCTGGATTTTCATTAACCTCTTTAAGCTCCATAATCCATATCCTCAAAATGGGAAGAAGGAGGAAGAGGAGGAGGGGAGAAGGAGGAGGAGAGGGAGGAAGAAGAGAAGGAAGGAGGCGGAGGAGGAAGAGGTAGAAGAAGGTGGAGGGGGAGGGGGAGGAGGAGAAGAAGGGGAGGGGGAAGTGGAGGGGGAGGGGGAGGAAGGGGGAGATCTACATTGTAGGGATGATGCAGGAGGCAGAGTGTTGGGCATTAATTGTTTGATCTCAACAGACTTGTCTTTGAACTTGGACTTTCACACAAAATGTACTGTGTTTTCAGGAAAATCTCATCATTTCACTGATTTTTTTCATCTGTAAAGTTTAAATTATAATACTTGCCACTTAAGATTTTTTGTAAGAATTAAATGAAGTAATATGAACACCTGATATTTGTTGACATTCTGTGTGTAAAACCCTGTCCTCCTACTTTGCCTCTATCACCTCATTCGATTCTTATCACAGCCCTGTAGGGCAGCCATGGGTATCCTCATTTTACAGATGGGAAAACTGAAACGATGCATGTAAAGTACTTAGCACAATGGCTGGTCTGTAATAGTACTGATGATGATAGTGATGGTGGTAGTGGTGATGGTGATGGTGGTGGTCACATGATAGTGATGATGATGATGATGGTGATGATGATGGTGATGGTGGTGATGATGATGGTGGTAATGATGGTGATAATGGAGGTGATGATGGTGGTCATGTGATGATGACAGTGATGATTCTTCACTTTCACTGTCTCTGGCAGCCTCTGATCATCCACACCAACCCTCCCAACAATGAGATCCAGCCCTTTGTTTGGCTGGGTGATGTCTCACCTTTTATTTGACTTAATGGATGGGGAGAACTTGCTCTTTCTCTTGGCAAAAAAGGCTGGGAATTTATCATCAAAATACTGCCAGCCTATAACTCCAGTGTTAGACACAATAGGAAATTCTACAGGAATCAAAGTCTGTGAATCTCTGCCTTGTGGGGCCTCAGACGTTCTATCATGTGGTTGTAAAAAATGGCCTTCAGATGAGGCGAACTTTGGAAGATCTGTATTCTATAGTTTTTAGCCCTGACACTGCAGGGTGGGAGCTGTCTCTGGATGCTGTCAGAAGACTGGCACATCACTCAGGGTGAGCTCCAGGTCCCTTGGTGGGGCTGGGGTGCAGGGGCCCCGGCTCAGCCAGCACTGCCCTTCTCGTGTGGATGGTCAGGATTCAAAGCCAATGGTGGCATCGAACAGGATGCCTCCCTAGAATGGAATGCAGCCGTGGGCAAGATCCTGGATCCCGGAAGGAGCAAGGAGCCATGGGAGCATGGGATATAGCTGTCCCCTGCCTGCATGCAGAGGCAAGGCTCTAGGATGGACAGGGACACAAGGTCTGCCTGGAGAAGTAAGACTTGGGTGCAGGCTGGGGCCTGAGCTGCCTGGGATCTTGGGTACCCATCCTAGGACCTCACTGCTCCCCCACGGTCTCACTGACTGCTGACCACCTGGCAAACCTTTGCCTACCTACCCTGCCCAGCTCTCCTCACTTATGGAGTTTTGCCCTGACCCCACCTTCTGGTCCTGATGACACCTTCCCAGAAAGGGTCTGGGGATCACCAAAGGCACCCCAGCCTGCTGAGGCCAGGCAGGCCTCTTCATGGTGGTGTGACTGCATTCATCCATCCCTTTCTGTGCACACGGTTGTGGCACGTCACTTATGACCCAGGGCCCATGACCTCCTACCACACCGATGGCCTTGCGGGCAAGGGCCTTTGGAGGGACAGAAGGGTGTTCCAACTGCAGCTTTATTTGTCAGCTCAAGGGCCGCCCCTGTGTCCAAAGGCCATGATTCCTTCCATTCCACCTGCTAAAAGGTGTTTGTTGCTAATGGCAGATGGCCTTCCTCTGGGTGGCACTGAGCTCAGATTCTGAGTCTCCAGACACTGGTCAGTTTTGTTGTCCAAAGGGCAGGTCCTGACCCTGTACCCGCTTTATGACACAGCTCTGTGGGTACCAGGCCATCCTGTCTGGGGGCTTGTCTTGGCTAGATCTGAAAGAGTTCCCAGCAGTGAGGGGTCCTCACGCACCGTGGGGGGCCCTGTGCTGTCTCCTCGTCTGGGAATGCATGTGGTCTCAGAGCCCAGGATGTGTTCTCACACGACGGCAGCACAAGGGACCCAGGCCCGTCCCACGGCACCGGGGTCTCACTGTTCCTCGAGCAGGAGGTGCCTCCTTTTGTTCTCCATGTTGCCCCACACTCAGTGCTGAGCACACGCGGGCTTCAGGAGCCGGCCCAGGGTGCATCTTCGGCTTGGAGGACGTGGGGTGCAGCTCACAGAGGCTGCTGGGTCCCTCGCGTTGCAACAGCAACAACAAAAGGCCCGAGATGGCCCCAGTTTGAGAGGCAGCCCCGGGCCGTGGCTTTGGACAGAGGGGGTGGCTGCGGACGCTGGAGGGGCCCTCCGGGCTCCAACCTCAGAGGAACCGACGTGGCCCGGAGCTTGGAAAGGCGAGATGGCCGGGGCTGGGAACTGAGGGTCCCTTCAGGATAAAACTTGGGAAAAATGCAAAGAGAAACTGGTGTGAGGATATGGGAATTACAGAGACACACCAAGAAAGGGAAGGGAAGGCGCAGGCAAAAGTGAGGGGCACTGCAGACAGGCTCCAAACGCAGGGCACACTCTGGCTTTGAGACAAGGAGAGGGAGTTCCAGAGCCTAGTGACCAGGAACGCCGTCTCGGACCAGCTCATCTAAGCCTGAGCTGCAGGAAAAGGTCATTGTCCAATCCCATACAAATGAGCAGAGAACAGTAATGCAGAGAATAAATGCCCCCACAGGCAAGCAGCAAGACCAAAGGGCAGCCAGGACTCTGACGAAAATACTACCCGGCTACCGGAACATGAGCTAATTTTTCAAAGGACACGGTAGAGGTTATAAAATCACAGCGTGTATCAGGATAGACAATTCAGTGGAAAAAGAGCATGTTGGGCCAAGTACAGATCTGAAAAGACATCTGAATGATGCAAGAAATTAGAAACAAAAGGGGAAAAACTTTAGAAATGAAGAATATACCCGAAGGTACACAAACGTGAATAGAATAAACACCATGGATAATGCCTAAAGGGGAACAGCTAAGAAGGAGAGGAAAAACCAAAAGAAACTGGGAAAGAGACAAAAAGGATGTGGAAGCAAGTGGGGCAGAAAGAAAAAGCCCACGATGTACCTGGAGCGGCCAGTGAGGAGGCTCAAAGCGTGAAAGGGAGCAGATACTACAAAGTAACTCAAGGGAAGTCTCCTCGTAGAAAAAAGATGTTCACCCACATCTTGAAAAGCACGTGTCAGACCCGGGACAGTCTAAGAATCACAACAGAGACACAAACTCTGACTTCTGAAGGACAGGAGCAGTGACTGAAACAGACCGACGCGCATCAACTCTGATTACATCTGGGAACTCACCGTGTGTTCAGCACCTGTGCAGGATGCTGGCAAATCAACACGATCTTGTGAAAATGAGATTTAACAGGAAGGAATCCAGCATCTGTCCTGTGTTTTCCGTCTGAACTACAACTCCAATGAACCAGAAAGTTGATGAGGACGTTGCTTTTTGTAAAGTGCTCAAGCTCACGGGTGCAAATAACATGGTAGGATTGACCTACCCGTATTTACCAATCCCAAAGGGAATGATGGTCCCAGGCCAATCACCTGCTCACATCACAGGAAGACAGATGGCCAGAGCTGTGAGGCCACCTGACGGAAGGAGCTCAGCCTGCTGCGAGGTTCTCTTGCCCAACACTGACCACACCCGGGTGGATGCAGCCCCTCCGCGTGGCTGAGCGCACAGAAGCTAGAGGGCAAGGAGCTCGCGGACGCACTCGGGGGGGCGAGGACACAGACTGGGGGGGGACTTTAGTGAGGGGAAAAATGCTGATTTCTTTCAAAACAGATGAAGAAAAACAGACTGGGCCAGGAGAGGAGGAAAGCGCAGGTTAACAGACTCAGGAACGTGACCAGCAGGGTGTGGGGCACAAACCTGATGCAGATCCGGGTCTGAAAAGTAAAACTGCAAGAGGAAATAAAACAGTGGAGGGAACACAGACAACGTCGGGAGGCGAAGGGGTCACGTCAGGGAATTGCTGTTTGCTGCTTGTTCTCAGGTGGGATTACAATTATCTTTTAAAAATCTTCTATGTTAGTCATGCATCCTGAAATATGGACACACGAAATTTATATGAGATCTGGGGTTTGTTTCAAAACAGTCGGAGCGGGGTGGTGGGACCAAGCACGGGGGGTGCCGGTGGGAGGCAGTGGCTGAGCCGGAAGGTGACCGAGGGGGTGACGCCCTGCTCCATCATCTGTACTGGACTTGGCCACATTAAAAAGCTGAAAATCGGCACGCTGACGGTGACACCGTGAGTGGGGGACGATGGTCATTCTCACAGTACTGGGCCTTCTCCAGTGACTGTGCTGGAGCTGGATGAACGGGGGGCTGCCTGGGCGGTCCCCCACCCCTCACACTCCGACCTCTCGGCTTCGCCAGAAATCACCGCGCCTGGGCCCTCTGAGTTTACCTCCCCTGCGTCTCCCCGCACACAGCCCTCGTCTTCAGCTTCGCCCTGTCCTGGCGCTCGCCCTTCACCGTGGACCAGCGTCTTCAGGACAGCACGCGCTCCGCGTCCCCTCCTCCCCCATCACCATCGCTGCAGCTGCCCCTCCCTGCGTCCTCCAGCGGAGCGCTCCCTGCAGAAGTCAGCATCCGGGGGAGCGGGCTAACCGGTTCATCATCCCAAGTGCATGGCAAAGATGTGCTTTCTCACGGACGGCGAGAAAAACCTGCCTCGACTGTCACACATTTATACTCCAAGGAGTGACAGAAGGAGCCAAAATTCTTGATAACCAGGCTTGTGCAGAGGGAGGCGAGGTCGCCATGGGATGGAGTCCGCGTCTCTCCGCGTCCCCGCAGCAACAGCATCAGAACTCCGGCAAACCGTAACCACGCCGTGGGTAACGGTTAACGTGACCAGATGGGGAGGCTGCAGAAGGAGGGCCACGTTCTGAAAAGAAGGCAGGTGGCGCACGCTGGTGAGTGTCCGTGTGCCGGCCACCACGCGCCGCTCACCTCACTTGCCCTTGGGCACGCCCCCACAAAAATATCTGGCGACTCAGAAAATGAGTTTCCACTTGAAAAGGTGCAGGGATTTCAGAAATCCGAACTGGGATTGCCACCGTTAGCCGGTTCCTGATGATCAGTGGCTCACTCCTGAGGGACAAAGAGCAGCCGAAACACTTCTCAGCCATGACCAGCCAGACGGAGATGGGTCTGGGGCGAGGAAATTCCCTGGCTTCCATTAAAAGGGAGAGTTCTTAAGTCGGAAATTTGAAGAAGAGGTGGAAATTGAAACTGTCCTCTCAAATCAAAGAGCATCGCCAGGGACAGTTCAGTCCTCCGCTCCCTGCAGAGCAGGCGGCCGACAGCCCTCAGCGCAGAGGGCAGCACCCCGCGGCCCCGGGTAGGTCAGGCCCCTGCCTCCTCTTGGCCTGTCCTGGCCTGGGGGCTCGTAGTGGTGGAGGGAGAGAAGGACACGTCTCCTCCAGCCCCCTCTTTGTGGCTTCGTCTTCCACTCCCTGGGGAAGCCTGTCAAAAGCATCTTGTTTAAGGGGCGCCTGGGTGGCTCAGTCGGTGAAGCGTCTGCCTTCTGGTCAGGTCAGGATCCCGGGGTCCTGGGATGGAGCCCCATGTCGGGATCCCTGTTCAGCGGGGAGCCTGCTTCCCCCCACCCCCGTTCTTCTCTCTCCCTGTCTCAAATAAATAAATAAAATATTTTTTAAAAATCCTCTTGTTTAAAACTCAACATACACTTCGCCTCCCTAATGGCCTGATGCCCACGTGGCCCCATAGGAAATCCCCGCACTGCTTTCTCACGAAGGCGACACAGACGGGCCTCAGCTCTGGTGTGGATGGGGCTGTGTGACACCCGATGCCGGGCCCTCCCCTCCAGGGCAGGAACTCAGATCAAACAACACGGAGAGCCCAGGAGTGGCCAGATGCCCACGGAGGGCCCAGAACCAGTTATGGTGCCCGTCCCCGTGCCAAGGGGAGGGGCTGCAGCTCAGTCGTGGTTCATCGTCAGCCCAGGGGCTTCAGCACAGAAACCAGGACTGCACGTGCAGGGCTCAAAGGCTGGGGACAGTGGTGACACCGGGACAATGGACAGGGATGGAGACATTCCTCCCCAGCAAGCTGCCCCTGGGCGCCCCAAGGCAAGGAGAAACTGCGGTCTGTCCAGCCATGCCGCATCGCAGGTCCAAGATGCTGGGACCGTCTGACATGGGGTCAACACTCCCTTCTCCGGGGCTAGAGCCACCAGAGACAGGAAATGACATCCAACCAGCTATGTGTCCCCGGCGCCCCACACGGTGGGTGGCAGTTGATGTTTGCTCAATGTGTGCCCAAAAGAGAGGGTGATCCATGGAGGAGAGCCAGGGATGGGTTATAATCTGGGGCCATGGCCCCCTGTTTGTCCCTCCATCTGCTCTGTCTGTCTTCCCAGGGCCATGGCCTTTCACAGAAGGCCCAAGGCTTCCTCTGCGCGATCATTTGGCGGGAGATGTGGGACTCACACTGTCCCAGGAAGTTTCCATCCCATCAGAGAGACGGGGCCACGGGAAGCTCCCAGAAGTGGATGGCCTGGACCACACTACAGGGCCTGGGCACGCAGTGCACTGTATACAGCAAGTGCTTAGTATTTGATGGATTAGTGGGCCAGAACCTAGCTTATCTTTCCACTTGGGAGTGTGGCCTCCTGGCCTGCCCATGGCTGGGCACCACGTTGGACTTCATCGCAGGAGGCTGGGAAGGCCCCAGGGTCCCCCGCACACACTGCATTTGGGCCGGCTCTTGAGGGTATGAATGGACCCCTTGTGGAAGAAGAGTCTGCGACAGGTTCCTCCCCCACGCGAGGGAAGACAGATCATCACGGACACCACGGCTGGACACCACGGTTTCATCCCAGAGTTCCCGAGCCTGCTGCCAGCATACGTGGTCCCCGGGGACCCCCCGACCCCTGCCAGCCCTCCTGCACCCCTGCTGCATGACAGTAAGTGATGACGCCTGGGTGCCAAGCGCCTTCTAGGAGCAGAGTCCCATGAAGGGAGGGTAGGCTGAGAGGTCCGACAAAGAACCGGCGAGGGAACTTTGGGGGGTGAGGGCTCTGGAACCGACTTGGACTGGCCCCCCGCAGGCCGGATTTCAGATGCATCTCCATGTGAGTGCTGGCCGTGTGGATGCTGCCCAGAGGACTCTGCTTGCCCACCCAAAGGCCAAGGGCAGTGTCCATGGCGTTGGTGGGCTGCCCGGCTTGCTGCACGGGGCTCCTTGCGAATGCTGACATCTGGTCTCCCCTTTCAGAAATACATGCATGTATAAATCTTTTTGAACAGCAAATAAATGGCAGGAATATCTGTGTTTTTGTTAAAAAAGACAAACTGGAATCCCATCACAATTGAGGCTTGCACGCTCAATCCCAAAGGCAGCTGTCACCCGGGAAAGCGGTGTAGGATGTCCTCATGACATGGGCACAGACTCAGTACTGTTTACAAAACCACAGGTTTCTATACAGAACCCACTGATCAACCCAAATCATGAGCTATGTAAAAAGAATAACCTAGAAGGCAAGTGGGTGTTAATGACTTGTTTGCCACGCACGTCCAAGAGACCATGCGCCATCCTATGTTACGAAGGCCCCTGGAGAATGTGAGACTCCCACGCTGATAGCGGAACATTCTATAGGGTCAAATTATCATTCTATAGGGTCAAATTAAAGATATAATTTTATAGCAAGTTTATTTTAAAGTCCACCTATTTTCTAGCATTATTTTCTAGCATTTCAAAGAAGCAATGCTCTTACCTTCTCGACAGCTAATTTTTCTGGGATTCTAGAAACGCTGTGTATAGAAGTGAATGGAGCTCGCTCCCGCTTGTCTCCACAGCGTGTTGCCCTCCCCACTGCCCACACTCACTGACCATCACTTGCCTTTGCGCCTGAGATCAGCAGCTTCCTGGCTGCAGTAAGAGTGTTTCCCTCTACCTTCCATAGCTGGCTCTCTCTATGTGGGCTCAATTTGGGGACAGTCCCTGGGTAGTGTCCTCAAAACCTCCAGACTTTAAATCAGGCTTTTTTTTGTCTTCTGGATGGTAATGTTGTTTTTATTCTAGATGGATTCTCCCAGCCCTAGGTGGCCCCCAGGTGAAGTGCAGAACTGCAGGTGGACAGATCACAACCCCATGACCCAGCCTTGTCCAGAGGACCTGCCCAGAGTGTGCCTTGGCCTCCATGGTTTGTCAAGAGAATATTCAGGCCATATTTGGGGTAAGCAGAATAATCACAAGGTACTTCCTGCTGATTCTATGCTCTCATAGGACTCCAGCCCAAACTGCATCCGACCCCAAGAAAACACCCTACTTGACATGAAGATTTTATGGTATAAGGTCAACTTCATCACCTACATCCAAAGCTATCGACCGGGCATCCCCCAAACTCACAAACTACAAAATCTACAAACTTAGAAATAACCAATATTCTAAGCCAAGACATTCTTTTGGTGGCCCACAGGACAAGAAGTCGATGCCAACCCTGTGGGGCCAGTCATCACGGAAGGAGCAAGGCCACCCTCTCGTGCTCCAGGGCGCCATTATGTAGGAGGAATCTCCCAGCCTATCCACTGGCCAAGACTGGCGCCTCGTGGAAGGGCTAGAGGCCACACGCGTCGCGGGCAATTTCTTCTCTGATGTGTTTTGCAGATAATTTCATTCTGAGTTTTAAACTAAATGCCTCACTTTTGCTGAATCCCTAAAATAGTTCAGTTCAATTATTTGAAGTAAATCCTAAGTTCTTAAAATAGACTGCACATTTGAAAAGCAAGTCTGAAATAAGAAAAGACTACATGTCAGAAACTGGCAGAACCTCTGGGCACCGCACAAACACGGGGAGAAGCAATCAATTTTCTGGTCCCAGGGAAGATGTAGGATCGTGTATCAGGAATGCATTCCATTAGATAGTAAATAACAAGCTACTTGACACGGCACTCACCGGGTCATTTAAAATATTTTAGTAATTTGAAAGCTTGTCATTGTGACATATTTCTCTTCCCAGGGAATTCCAGGAAAAGTATCATTCAGACCTGAGTTATTTGATCAATTGATTTAATTCCATCTGTGAAAGAGCGTGCACAATGTATACGAATTGTGCGAGGGTTCGAGAGAGATGCAGGAGTAGGAAGTGACGTCCAAAGTGAGCGTGTGGCTTATTCCTTCTTCTCCAACATGGCTGCTAGTCAGTTGCACATTGTAGGAAGATTTCACAGGCTTCTTGATGAGGAAAAATTCTATTATTTATACAAAAAAGGTGGATCAAAAGGGACTGATTACAGCCCATCCTCTGGAGGCCTGTTCTCTTACTATATATGCCAGAACCCGCTAATTAAAAACACACAAAAGCAGTTAGGAGCTTGAGAAGAGCCTGAACGTATTGACAATAACCTTCTGGAAGACAGACAATGCAGAGCTGATGCTGGTGGGCTGACCGCCAGGGGCGATCTGCTCTGAGCAAGGGACACGCCGATCCAGCTGTGGGGGGCATTTGGAAAAACAGCACGGGGGTGAGGCTTCCGAAGAGAACAGGTGGTTTATGTGCACAGCTCAGAGATGAATGAGCAGGATGGGTGGAACATTCTAGATCCCCAGTCCAGCTACATCACTAAGCAGAGGGAGCATTTCCTCCAAGGGCTCCATGGGAGAACAGACCCTCCCGGACAGTGGGGCCCACAGCTCGGGACGGACTGGGCAGGTGGAAAGCAGGGCAGCTCTGCCCAAATCCTCTGTGCTCCAAAGCTGCTGTTAAATCACGGAAATCCCTCAGATGATTAACAGCGAAATTAACGTTCTGACGTTTCTTAAAGGCCAACTGATCAGAATTCAAGGCCAGTCCCTCGGGAAAATGAGTGAAATCGGGTTGTGCAGGCAGATGGCCCAGCTACTCTGGATCCTATCCAGCCTCCCCTCCAGCACGAGTTCAACATCATCCCATAGTGGCTGGATTTCCGCACTTCTGGTGTCTCGGGAAGGGCGTCTTGATTTCAAGATTCTATATGCATTTAGCCAAAGACTGACAGAGACCCGCTTGGCCAAGACCCGTGCTCTGAACATAAAGACACGACTCTTTACTCCCTTTCCTGGAGCCCATGGGCCCATCGAAGGCACTCGGCGTCCATCCTCTGGGTGCATGCAAGTGTCCTTTGATGCCCCAAAGTGACTTTCTAAAGAGAAGGCGGGAGATTGGCGGGGGGGGGGGGGGGGGGCTCCTCACTTCAGCACCACAGGGACCCTCATGCCAACTGCAGCCTGGGTCCCCATTGCCCCAGGAAGGAGACCCCCCTCCCTGCACCGGGACAGCTCCCTGTCTTGGGGAGGACAGTGCTCACCCTTCTCGGAACTGTTTCTGGAAAGTTCTGTGCTGTCTGTTTGTTATCAGTTAAAATTACAATATACCCGGGCTGTGGTCAGCAGAATGATTTTTTGAGGGGGTGCATGGTAGGGAAAGGCCCAGCGGCATCGAAATGAAGGGACCTGAAGCCACTCAGGGAGAACGCTGCAGGTTTGGGCCTCCAACCTCATCCGTCTGTCACAGAGAAGAGTCCCATCCCAACTGGGGGTCAGGGGTCAGGTCCCACGGCCCAGTGCCTGCTCTCTCCCTCACTCCCCTCTGCTGCCAGGAAGCCCCCGTAAGGGCGGAGGACACCAGGATGGACAGGCTCTGAGGCAAGGTGGCATTTTTCTCCCTTCCTGCAGACAGGTGCCACTTCTTCTAAGAAACGATTTTTTTTTGGTAGAAATAATATTGAAACTGTATTTTTCAGACTTCATACAACATAAGCTTAAAGAATAATTGGATGACATACGGACGCCTGGCTGGCTCAGTCGGTGGAGCGTGCCACTCTTGATCTCGGGGTCGTGAGCCCCACGTTGGGCACAGAGATGACTTAAAAATAAAATCCTTAAAAACATATAAAAATAAAAAAACAAAGAATAATCGGGGGCGTAAAAATGGTGACTGGGTGATGGTTTTAACCAGATACCATCATAAATCAATGATGTGAAGTCTGTTTTTCTCAGATATACAGAGCATGATTTTTCTTTACGATGATCACACTTTCCGTTTGTGATGCTATTTATACAAACACCAGTTTTTAGAAGTTGGCACTGGAATCTGAGCCGCCGCTGTCCCCCTGGTCTCGCACGCCCTCACAGCCCGCCGACCGACCATCGGCCTTCCGTGCGCCGCGTCTGCCCTCACAGGGTCCGTGAATCTCCTGACTTCCAGAATGACCTGCAGTGCGAGGCTCTGTTCGACCTGAGCAGAGCAGGGGCGGACTCCGGAGGCACCGTCTGCCTCCTGAATGTGCTCCGGGCTCTAGGGCACATTTTTTTTACAAGATTTATTTATTTAACTGAGAGAGAGCGCACACATGTGAGCAGGGGCAGGGGCAGAGGGAGAATCTCAAGCAGACTCCCCGCTGCGCGTGGGGCCCGACCCGTGCTCGATCCCAGGACCCGGAGATCATGGCCTGAGCCGAAACCAAGAGTCGGACGCTTCACTGACTGCACCACCCAGGTGCCCACATACCCACAGCGCTGACCCCTGACACAGGCACCTGGCTCCCCGCTGCAGGCCCAGGCCATCCCGTGAGAGGACAGGTGTGCGGGCAGTGGGTCGCGGCTGGGTGTGCCCGCTGGGCCACGTTGAGCACCAGGCTCTGGCCGGACGTCTGGCACCACCTGAGCTCAGGAAGTGGCCCCTGACTCTCTCTTCATGGGTGGCCTTTTAGATCCCCCGCCTTCTCTGCCAAAGACGGTGGCCCACCAACCCCGCCATGCCTTCTGCCCGCCTTCCAGGGAGCTCAGACATACAGACCCCGAATTACACCCCTTTGTGTGGGACTCAGGAGGAAAGGAGCCACAGACCGGGGCCGGCAGGAGGGGCTCACGGCGGGTCTCCCGGCCACGGGTGCTGCCGCCACAGCCAGAGGGCGACGAGCATGGAGAGCTGTGCACACACGGAGTGTGACCGCAGTCACGCAGCGCCCCCCTCCCCGGCACTTGTCACCTCAAGCTGCCATTGGGAGCTCCCGCAATCTCGTGCAGACGGGAAATCTGAGGCCAGGGGGAATTACTTTGCCCAACACCACAAAGCAAGCAGGAGGCACCCAGCTCCAAGCCAAGAGCTGCCGGCCACGCACACCCATGCCCTCGCCCAACACCCGGCACCCTGGGGGCTCCGTGCATGCCTTCAGGGCTCTGGAGCCCAGGCCGGGTGGAGCACGTGGGCCCCGGGGAGGGCCAGACGCTGTCCTGGAGCCACCGAGACACCTGCCCACTGAGGCACGGGGCGCCCAGAGCAGTCACTGAGACGGGACCTGAGACCTCCCCCCTCTGCTTACTGGTTACATATGCTCTTTACTCAGTCACTAGAGTCAAAACAATCCTTTTTCTTTCTACACCGCCTGATTGTCTGCGAAGGAAAGACGCGGGAGCAAAAGGCCTTGTCACCTACCTGTTCCTCTTGGTCCTCAGGTTCCGGTCTCCCCTGCCGTCCTCAGACTGTGACCCATCACTGTGGTCGGCTGGAAGAAAATCAGGTTAATAAGGTTGGAATGTCAGCTCCCATCACTCTGGCAAACCACCGAGATGCAGTCACTTTCAAGCAGAGTCATCTGGGAATTGGGAACACAGAGATCAACCCCTGGAACCAGCTTTCTCTTAGTACTCCTTGTAAGTTCCAGCAGAAGAGAAATCAGATTTTCTTCTGTGCAGAGAAGGCATTTAGAGGCTGCTAGATCATCCAGCAAAGCCAGAGGATGGAGAATCAACGGATGGCATCTCCCAACCCCTCCCCGGGCACGTGGGGATGCAGGCCCTGGATGAGCCCTTCTATGTCACGTGTGCCCTCACGTTCTTGCAAGTGGACCAAGAGACCGTGGTTCCCTCCTTTGTCTGCCTCCAGGAAGCATCACCCCTCCCCTGCATGCGGCATGCACTTCATTCCTGACTACGTGTCTACTTCAAAAACCCAAATTGATTTTGAAGACAGGTCCCCTATTTCCATCCTGAGGAGGCTGGTCTTATAAATATTTGATGAGCTTTTGAAATGAAAAAGTAAAAAGGTGCTTCAGTGTTTCATATTTGTCTCCAAAAGGGAGAGAGGAAAAATGAGGATCAACATGGTTCTAGAGCATTATTATTTCAGTCCTGACACATGAATGATTTCCAGACGTTCCCTGGCATCACAATGCTTTCTTGCCTTGCTTCTCACTCTGTATCCATCATGCCCCAGAGACCCCCTCTCGTGCTCCTGTCCCAGGCGCGCAGAGGTGCAGGGGGCTGGGCTCTGGGCGCATCCCCAGGTCCCCGTGTCCCCTGCCCACCTGGCCGCCTAAGCCCCGCCCTTCCTGAGGAGGCTCTGCCGGGAGAACACGGCCCACCGCCTCAAAGAATGCACTGTTTGGAACCCAGCGAAGCCTCCAATCCAGTCAGTTCCTAGTTTGCTTCAGTGTTCAGTGTGGGGCTGGCAGCAAGATGGGAGAGTCAGGTTCTGGAAGCTCCCGGCTGCCCCAGCCCACCCGCGGCCACCCACGCCACGCCGTGTGCACTCCACCGTCCCGGGACCCAGGGGGACCTGAACGGGACCAAGAACGGGCCACAGGCCTGTCCACGCCACACGCCCTCGGCCCGGCTGGCAGGACAGCACCCCCTGGAAGACACTCGCCCAGAAAGGCGGCCCCACAGACATGGACCCTGTCCAAATGAGCGTGGAGCGGAGTGGGCTCCTTGTGGGACAGGGTGTGTGTGTTTGGGGGAGGGGGCGGGCATTCGGGACCTCAGCTCAGGGAAGGCTGAGCATTGGTGGCCTCACGCCCCAGTGACACTCGGGCCGTCCTGTGCGCTGGAGGGAGGCTGCTGAGCAGGGGCTAGAAGCAGCAGGGACAGGTCCCAGGTCCAGACCCCTAGGGACAGAAGCCCCCCTCCTCATTGAGAAGCAGAGGAAAGAACGTTTGTGAGAAATGAGCTCATGTGGGGCGAAGCTCACCTTCTTCCCGCTCCACACGCTCTTCCCACACGGCCGCTCCGGGACGCCAGCCATCGGTCCCTTCCAGGCTGCTGACCCCTGCAGCCCAAGAGGCATGCTCGCCCCCCGCTCCGCCCAGCTCTCCCCTCCTGGCCTCTCTGCCTCAGTGACCCCACAGGCACCCCAGCCCTGCACGTTCAGCCTGGGTCCACCCTCACGGCCCCCGTTCCCTGTCCCAGCCTCCACGCCCACCGGCATCGCGGGACATGACACCCAGGCCTGGATCCTGGCCCCTCTGCCCCCGCGTGCACACTGGGCTCTCACATGGACCCCGCCTCCGCCTCTGAGCTGACTTCTCTCCCCCTCGCCCTGCAGACAGCTCTCCTGGAACTTTCTAAACTCCATGACATTGGCAACAGACAAGGCCGTCAGGTAAAGTTGTCTGTCCTGTCACTCTTTAACACTGGTGTTTGTGAGACAATGGGAAGGAGAGGCGCCTTGGTTCCTTCTGAGACACAGAAGAGAGAAAGACCCCCAACACTGGGGCTGCCCTCGGCAAACAGAGGGGCAAGGCGGGGGTGCTCTCCTGCCTGGACAAGAGCCCCCAGGAGCCTCTCCTCCCCTAGGCTGGGTCAGAACCGGCCCAAGGTGGGAGAGCTGGGGCGGCAGAGCCGGGGGCATGGTCATGGGCATTGGGATGGGATGCCAAGCAGCAGGGCTCCCTCGTTTTTTGGGGCAGCTTTCCTGCACCAACAACTGTGTCTCCAATTCTCTGGACACCGACTGGGACTGGATGTCCAACAATTCAATTAGACCCTGGCACTAGCTGCCTGGAGACCGCGTGGGACCCCCAGGACGCAGGTACCCCTGTTTCTGACCGACTGGCTGGAAATCATGATGCTTGATGTGTGCTAGAACAGTCCACAGGATACAGGGAAACGCCTTGTTCCCTGGCTCAGAACTCACTGTTCCTGGGCAGCAGGTGTCCCGCCACGTGGCCCTCCTCCCTTCTCCCTCCTCCCTGCTCCCTCCTCTGCAGGCCCAGGGCAGGTGGCAGAGATGGGTGGGGGTGTCAGCCTGCACTGGGGGACATGAGGGAATTAGAACAGGTAGATCTGGACCCTGCACTGTGGCCCCATCGACCCCCACTAGCTGGGGGCCTCCTGACACCAAAATCAGTCTCTGTTCTTTGCTCCTCGGCAGGTCATATTCAATCTATGAAAGAAGTGCAGAATGACAGAGTCAGGCAGAGACAGAGCCTGAGTGGAGCGAGGCAGTGTTGCATGCGGCCCCAGAAAGAGAGTAGAAGCCTCGGGAGAGGTTGCTGGGCCAGAGAGTCCAGCAGGAACCAGGGGTCAGTCACCCTGAGGGACGAGCCTCCCGGTCACTTGGAAAGGCTGCACTCATGGTGCTCCCCCACCCCTGAGGTTCACCGTGAGCTTGCCCAGGCTCCTCCCCACTCCCCGAGCCCCCCACAGGAGATGGGGGCCCCCAGGTGGGCCCCCCTCCTTGCTTCCTGGGGTGCAGTGTGAGTGGATCCTCCTCAGGAAGCTCCCCGGCCACTGGTCTGGGGACTCACGTTGCACCGTCCACACACAGCCTCTCCTCCTGCCCCACGACATGGCTGTCACTGCCCGTCACTGCCCGTGGGCCGTCTGCTCGCTGCTGGGGCCGGGGTCCAGCCCAGGGCTAGTCAGTCCAGCCCCCAAGTACGCAGTGATTGGTTTGGAAGGGAACTGCCGTCCTCTTCCCTCCCCCTCCTCCTTCATTCCTGGGTCCACAGAGGGGGTGACAGCTTGAAGCATTAGGTTCTGGGGGAAACCACTTTGGAAAATGCTCTCCCAGCCTCCCCTGTCCACAGCTGCACGCGGCCCCAAGGCACAGACGTGACAGAGCCCCGGGATCAGTGCTCATTCAGTGGCATATCTGAAACCCAGAGGGGCCTCCGCCCTGCCGTCCAGTCCGCCAGGCTGCAGCAGGGGAGGGCTGAGGGTCACAGAGCATCGTGAAGAACCCGCGGTGCCCAGGTGCCTGGCCTGTTCCTTCCAACCTGGCCGCCTGGCAACTTCCACTGGAGTTCATCAGGCTCCCTGCAGGCGACTTTCTAAGCGGATGGCCTGTCTCCACTCATCTGCCGGGTCTAGGGTCCTGGATCAGTCAGTGTGCAAAGAGGGGGCACAGGCTGGGGGCCACCGGCCGAGGGATGCGGGTCCCGTGTGAGGGTCAGGGTCCCTCCCAAACAGCAGGGACGGGGGAATTCTGCATGGGGGGGCCTCTCCTCCACCTGATCCTTGGGACCGGTGATGCCCAACCTCGGGCGGCGGAGGCCAAGTCGCCAGGGACATTGTCAGCTGAGCCCGGACACCTGGTCCCACTGCAGCTCCGAGACCCGTGTACCCTCCCTGGGCAAACACAGCTTGGCAAAGCCAGGCTCTCACAAGTCACAGCTGTGTTTACTCACAGGGATGCTTTTATATCCCACTTGCAAAATGAACATTATTACCAATGTACATTTGTCTTGAATATAAATGACTAAAATGTCTACAGAGGAACTGAAGCCCAGTGACGTCCGTGCCCTCTATGGCAGGTGGGGGACAACGCGGCTGAAAGGACAAGGCTGCCCGCACCTGACCGTGGGTGTGGGAGGCACAGGGAGCAAAACGTTTTCCAAAAGAGCGTTCTTATCACAGGTTCGCAGCTCATAAGAAGCCTGGTAAAGCTGTCCCTCCTCGGGTATGGAGTCCAACCTACCTGGGTGTAAATCCCGCCCCTGCCCCCTCCCCAGCCCCCGCTTGATAGAAATGTGACCTTGGGCGAGTTAATTAATCAATCTCCTTTAATTCCCTCTTCTCTAAAATGGGTAGAGAGCCGGTGGGCTGTAGAATGATGGTCCCCGGAGATGGGCACGTCGGCTGCCTGCGCCTGTGAAGGTATTAGGTTCTACGGCACAGGGCAATCGAGGCGGCCAAGCAGCTGACCTTGGGGTGGGAGAGCGTCCTGGGTCACCCAGGTGAGCCCAGTGTAATCATAAGGACCCTTCCAAGGGGAGGAGGAAGGCAGGGGAGTCCCAGAAAGATTTGAGGACGCTGTCCCGCTGCCTCTGCAGGGGGAGCAAGGGGCCTAGAGCCGCAGAAGCCAGGCGGCCAGGAAACACGGGTCCGCCAGCCCCACTGGGACTCACGCAACGTGACAAACTGGGCTTGCGTTCAGCCACTGAGCCCGCGCTCATGGGTTACTGCAGCCCCGGGCCGTTCACAGGCAGCCCCCACCTGGTGAGCTGAGCGTAAGCGACCAGGCTCCGTACCCCCATTTTCCCCGCAGAGTCTCTCTCCCTCCCACCTCTGCGGCTCTCAGCCCACGGGGCTCCCCCTGCCCAGAGCCGGGGACGGAGGGCGGCGTTGCTGCAGGGAAATGCAGGCCAAGAGCACAGCGTCCGACAGGCTGGAGGACCGCGTGAGGACAAGCAGGTGGACCCACGTCCTCTCAGCCGAGGAGCCCGCCAAGGCCCCCAAACGTCGGGCCAGGGGCTGAACGCCGGCCCAGGCCCCTGCTTCCTGGTTCCCTTCAGCTCGGTGGGTGTTTACTCCGGACTAACAGCAGAGGTCCTAGAGCCGTAAAAAATCTGGAGGCACCGCAAGATAATTAGGAAATAATTCAGGCCTTTGTCTGAGTCTCTCAGCAACGCTCACAGAATGAAAGAGGGGACTTTTCCCTTAGCTGTTGAGTGATGAGTGGCTCAGCACTTCTGGCAGTTCTGCATCCCATACCACGAAGCTGCCTAACAGCATTAGCTCCCCCCCGAGCCGTGTGTCCCTAGCACGCAAACACATCTAGAACCGAGAGCCCGACATGCAGCAGCTGTTTTATAAAATTCATTTATTTCATTTGCCTCTTGAAAAATAACTGGTATCAATTGGAATGCCTAATTGTTCTATTTCAGACTAGAAACAGGTATTAATATATTCACATCCATAATGACTCATAGTTGAACAAAATGTGAAAAACAAAATTCTCCACCAAGAACACTCTCCCCTGGAGCCGGTTCTCATAATAATTAGGGTCAAATCGTTTGATGAGTCATGATGGATGAAAAAGCCAAGCAAAAATGTCACTTGCCGATGGCTGGAGGTCATCAACTCTGCCCACTAATCGCTAATTAATCCTCCAGGAACACCTTCCGCCCTAATTGTTTTGCTGCAAACAAAACAATTTGGGTGGGTGGATCTTAGAAAATTAGAAATTATTCACTGAAATGTCAATTCTACCCTGCAACAAGAAGTTGAGAATTAAAGTCATTTGCATATCTTTAAGATTCTGGTTAAAAAAAAACCCACTTGTTTTAAGAAAATCTCTTCCTCTTTTTACAAGAAGAAGCAAGTTAAAACTTGTTTTGTAACTACATGTAATGTTATTAATAATATCTATCTAGGTAGAGTAGTTAGGGCCGTTGTCGTAAGTTAATGGAAGACAAGTGTCTTGATATATCAAATCTAAATTAATCAGGCATTTCTGGTTGTGTTTGTGTTTGTTAGACTTCAGGCTCAATTCTCTACTGTTTTTTAGTATAAAGTGAGTGAAATAGAACGCTGATCTGTGGCCCAGGTAATTCAGATCCTGCCGTAAATTAAACAAGGAGGCCATTAGGCCAACAGGGCTCTGATGCCTTGGAGGGCTACTTCAGCAAACCGAAACCTAAGTCCATAAATGTCTCACGTTGCAGAATCAATCAAAAAGCGGAGGACGGTCAATCACAGAGCCAAGTAGTCTCCAAGCTACAGCCAGCCCCACCTGCTCTGTGTCTCTCTCCTGGGCTCCCACCGGCCACCTCGAACTGCATCAGATATGGGGCTGCCCCACTGGAACCCAGTTTCTGCGCACATAAACTTCAGATGTTTCATATACCTCAGTTTACCCTCCACCCTGTCCTCCACCTGCAGTCCTCACAAGCGCTGACATGGCAGGTGACTCAGTGGGGAGTTCTGCGGACGCCTCTCTGTCTCTCCTAGACCTGGCTTCATTAGGTCCAAAGGAGAGAAGCCACAGGGCAGCCAGGCACTGACTGTTAATGAGTTCCTTTCTCATGCCTGCCAAGCTTTGGGGAAAAAAGAGGGAAGGAAGGAAGGAAGGAAAGAAGGGAAGGAAAGAAGGGAGGGAGAGAAGGAGAAACAGCCCCCAATTATCTACGATGCAAGCTAAGGAAACTGCCTCCATTATTTGTCTTTTATCAATCAAATCAAATCACAGCTATGACAACTGCACCTTGATCTGTCTCATGGGATTGGGGGTCTCCTGATACCCCAATATGTGCACTGTTCTGCTGTCTGTGAGTCAGGACCTTGGGAGATTGTTTTCTATGAGGATTTGTTTTCAAACCCTTCAACAAAACATCCCATTTTGAGGAAACAAAATCACAAACCCAATGCTTATTGTCCCGCATGCAGCTAAGTTTTTACAGATTCAATTACATATGCACCTAAAATATTTCTCGTCCCAACATGGGTTGACTCAGGCTCTCTGGAGAAGTTCTCGTCATCCTAGGTGAAATAAGCACATTAAATCTGCCTCTCTCAATCTCAACAGACCGCCACCATCTTTAGAACAGCAGCATTTTCCAGTCTCTCGGCACTGTTAAAAATGTTAAGAACACTTCTATAGCACCGTTTTCTAAAGTTCCAGTTAAATGCCTCTGCATTTGGCTAAAAATGTGGGTGGATGTTGTCGTGCGTTGGCCCTCTATGATGGGAATAAAAAACATCATTGCAAACTCAATAAAACACCCCATAAAAATAAAACAAAGCCCCCTTTTAAGGGGTCAAGATCCAGTTTCCTGGCCCCTCAGCCACGTGTGTGCATCTCAGGCTGGGAGGGAGCTCCTGACTCTAAGTTTCTGCGCCGGAGCCAACGCTTTTTTTACCCACGTGCTCAGGGAATGGGGCTTTCCCAACACTGCAGCTAATATAAAATATATTACATCTAATCGGGAAGGATCCTTGCTGGAAATGCTAACTGTTCTTCTCTGACTCTGGGGAAATGGGATTTCCACGGGTGTCTTCAGACACAGCTACCTCTCCGCCAAGTGCCCGTCCCTCCGGCGGGAGCGCGTCCTTCGGCCCACATGGCCTTTCCCTTAAATTCAAGCACCCTTCGAATAAACAATGGATGATGGGTCCCGTTCAAAGCTTCGACACGAATGTGTGAGGTAGAAGGAAATATGCTACTGTTTGCGTGCATGTGGTCTCTCAAGTGTTCATGAAACATTTGGAATAAAAATTAAATGTTGGCTAATGACCATGCAGGAAGCTTCAAGAAGCTGAGGGAACGAAAAAGCCTTCTCTGAGTTAACAACTTCCCGAAATGCGAAAAGAAAGCCCTAGCCAGCCCCCTGGAAGAAAGTGTCTTCGGCAGAAAGTGCCATAAAATCTTAACTACTAAATTCTCAAATAGCGAACACAATTCTTTGAAAATCAATTTCCAGCATAACCAGGAAAAACATGCTTTCCCTTCCCGTTCATTAGGAATACACAGTTTAAACACTTAGGAAAGTGGATGCAAACAGCCCGGTTGTTAATTACCTGTTGGCGCCTCCAGCTTGCGCTTGTGGGGCGGGTCCTCGATGATCCTGTTGAGGTCCCCGCGGTTTTTCAGGTCCACGGGCTTCTCCCACACGGACAGCTGCATCGTCGGGTTGAAGAAGAAAACCCGGTCATCGCCCGTCCAGACCACACACCTGTTTGAGTGGAAAACTCACCTCAGTTCCCCTTGAAGACATTCAATTAAGAAATCACTGGCCTAACCCAAGAAACGCTTAGTGCCTGAAATCCACACGTTTGCAAAGGTGACTTATGTAACTTATAAATCATAATGACCCTGTCTGGCTTTTTAAGGGACTTTACAGAGCTTCTCCTATTTTCCCATTTGATTAACAGATAGATACTCTCCTGATGTCCTTTTACCACGTAGGGACAGTGGAGGTGAGCAAGGCAAGCAGCTCGACAAGGGCCCTGGAGAGGGCCCTCCAAGGGCCAAGCTCCTCCTGGCACGAGTCCACCTCTGCTTGAATGCGGCTCCAACTCAGACCCTGCACTCTGGGGACCTCTGGCCGCCCACCCAGGGACCGCGTCATTTGGAGGGGGCTTCCCGGTAAACATTCCGGATTCACGGGACTTGGAGGCATGTGGGAATCCATACCCTCCCGCATCTGAGATATTAAACGGGCCACTGTGATTAGCAACTCTGGCACTCATTCTCCAGTTTGTCTGTAGAAGAACAAAGAATTAAGCTTTGTGTTTTCATAAATAGGAATCTAAAATCTCCAAACAGAATAATATGCCATTTTAAGACGCTGTCTCTGTGGAAGGTCATCAGAGAGGAGAAAAGATTAAAAAGAAGTGAAGAAAAACAAAAGAAAGAAAGGCCGTGATCTGTTCCTAAGGAGTGTGAGTGGGTCTATAAGGGCCTGTGCCCTGGAACCTGGATCTAGTTGCACAGTGTCCCGAAGAACATGGCCACTCAAGGCCACCGGCCTGGCCTCCGGCTCTGTCCCAACGGTGGGTCCAGGATGGTGCAGAGAAGTAGCCCTGGGCTGGCACCAAGGCCTGCTTCTGGTCTGGGCTCCCGGAAGTTTCCCGTTGGGCAAGTCCTGCCCGTCCCTGGGCCCCAGCTTCCCACAGTGGCCTCCCAGAGCCCTGCAGCCCCAGGGTTCCCAGACTCCAGACGTTGTGGGACTGAGCGGGAAAGCCCACATGTGCTGAGACCCTCTGGCTATCGATTTTCCTCTAAGGGAGGACCTCTGACGGACGGAGAGCTGCCTGCCGGGCCCTGCCTTGGGCCCTGATGACCAGCTGCTCCAGCCGTGCGTGGGTACCCGCCGTCAGGACGGAGCCGACCAGCCGTAGCCACTCTGCTCTGCACACAGGACATCCCTCTAACCTGAATCTGCATACTCACCCAGCTAGACACTTCCCATGGGCCATGCAGAGGGCTCGGGGATTGAACCCCACGTTCTGGGACTCTGAACAGACCAGGCTCCTTCCCGGAAGTGATGCTGAGATGGTCTGTCGGACTCAGTATGCCGGCCGGGCCAGGTTCGTGGGTGTGGTAGGCAGAATGAGGGCCTCTAACATGTCCACGTCTTAATCCTTGGAAGCTGGGAATGTGTGACCTCACATAGCAAGGGAGGCTTTGCTGATGTGACTGAGTTAATATCTTGAGATGGCAAATGATCCTGGATTGTCTGGGGGAAGAGGGAGGCAGGAAGGTCCGAGTGATGGAGGAGACATCATGGAAAGAGATGGTCAGACATGCACAGGGGTGGGAGAAGGAGGCGGGAGGACCCCACACTGCCGGTCTTGGGGATGGAGGAAGGGCTAAGGAAGACAAGAGGCTCCAGGAGCTGCAAAGGCAAGGAACAGATCTCCCCTGGAGCCTCCAGGAGGAACATGGCCCACCCACACCTGGATCTGGGTCCCATGAGACCCAGGTGGGACTTCTGACCTCCAGAATTATGAGATGCTAAATTTGTGCAGTTGAAGCCTCTGGGTTTGTGGCAGACTGGTCAGCAGGGCTCACCTGTGCCCGGGCTCTCTGTCCTGGGCAGCAGCATCAGGACCCGCCTCCAGCCAGCTGTGACCCAAACCCCAAGCACTGGGCCCATGCGCATTGGCCACCGCTGGCCTAGCCATTGAAGGTGGAAGAAGACAGCGACCTGCCCCCTGGCTGACATCTCCTTCAGCTCTAGGCCTGTCCTTGACCTTAAGGTGACCTTGGGAGCTTCCCGTGGCCCAGGCAGCCTCAGTTCCATCCTGTGTGTAGGAGGGGGTTGGAATGGAAATGTGCATTATTCTTACCCCCACCCCCCCATGGGGATACCAGGGCCCCTGTCTTTATTAGAGGTGGGGGGCTCTTGCGCCCACAGGGGTGCTGCCCAGGCCCGTGCTGGGGCTGGAAGTCGAGGGGAGGGCTGGCAACCAGGATGTTCGGATCCTGTCCCTGCCCCAGGGTGCCCGGGTGGGTCATGCTTCACCTCTGCGGGCGGGAGGGGGACTTTGCAGTGTGCAACTCGTCCGGCATGGGAAGTTGTTATCGAGTATCCGGCTGAAGGTAAACATGCCGTGCTGTAATTATGCACAGTTCAGCCGCTGCCGGGGCTCTCCAGACGGGGTCCTGGGCCGGCAGGGACCATAAACCCTGTCAGAGCAACGCGGCTCCTTCCCGCTCAGACGCGGCTCCGGGGACAGAGGGCGCCTGGCCTGCCTGGGGGCTGCGCTCCTGGCAACATGCAGCCCTCGTCTGGGCACCCACTGGCCGGCCTGCGCTCGGGGGCCTGGGGGGTGGCAGTCCCGTCACGAGGGCAGGCTCGCGCCCAGCTGCACCTGGTTTCCCAGGACGGGGGTTCCTGCCGTGTCAGACGCAAGCAGGCCAGCAGCGTGCAGGAGGGGACCGCAGGTCCCGCGCCTCTTCCTATGCGCCGCCGCGGGCACAGTGAGGCTCGTGGTGCCCACGGCGGCCAACCGCGGTCCCACACGTCGGCTCCAGGAGCCTCCTCTGGCTGCAAGTCCGAAGCTCCAGGCAGCAGTCTTGTGCTCTTGTTCATGGTGTCTGATTGCACTTGGCCTGAGCGGAATACTCCAAAGCATCCCTGGCTCCCTGCATTCCCATCAGCCCCCTCAACATAGCGTCTCCTCGGAGCCCCAACCTCACCTGGTGGAGCGGAGAACGACTTCTGCCAGGCCTGCTACAGCTAACAGACCTCACGGCACTGCGGCCCCTGGCAGCCGGGCCTCCTGTCCCCACCGCCCCCCCAAGCAGCCCAGAGCCCCGCCCCCAGTGCTGACTGACCTGTGCCCTCCTCTAGAGCCCTCGAGGGAGAGAGCACTCAGCTGGGAGCACTACCCCAGCCTGTGGATTCACGGCCTCAGTGTCCTCATTTTTAAAAGGCTGATGGACGAGGGTCTACTCCCAGATGGTTTCCTATATCCCTCCCAGCTTCTATTCCACTTTCTATTCTTTTCTCTTCATTTTCCAGTTTGGTGCCAGGACCCCAGTCATGGTCATGTTGGTGTCCCTCCCCTCAGACCCACCTTACCGGCAGGTGCACCCATGCCCAGCTCCTGAGCTCGGCAGCCTTGGGCTCATAGCGGCATGTTGTTAGATAATTGTGCTCAGCCCATCCTGACCTCACCTGGAGGCTATGCCTCCCCCGGGGCTGCCTGACTTGGGGTGAAGTGGTGGGTGTGGTCCATGGTCCAGGGCCCCCAGGCTCGGCCGCAGCTGCCCCGCCCACTTTCCTGCTCCCCTCTGCCCGGAAATCACCCCTCGGGACACACAGGCATCCACTCCTTCTGGGACCCCGATCAGGACAAACCCCAAAGGGGAGGAAGGACTAAATGTTCCAGGAGACTTTCCATCAGGTGAGACAGCAGTTGGTGCCTGTGCCAGGGACACCTGCCCCCACCTGCCCCCACTGCCTCCCTCTTCCCTAGAAGACCTGCACTTTGGGTTTTCAAAACCAAGACCTGATCCCACCAAACACGGCCCTGCCATCGCTACGGTAGCTCGAGGACCCAGGCAACAACGTGAGATGTTCATTGAGAAGGGGCTGGTTAACCAGGCTTTGCGATGTGACACAGGCCTGGGGCACATCAGCTCATCCCACAGCAACTGGGCCATTTCAGGGGAGAATTACTAAGGAGCTGGCAGCTTTGGAAATGCAGGTGCCTGGTGGCTTGGAGAGGTGTCTGTCTGGCTGTGGGCACAGGGGGAGGGCAGAGTTGGCCCCAGGCCAAAGTCCATGAGGGGGACCAGCCTCAGATCACCCCCAGGCCCTCCCACCTGGCTCTGGGGGGCTGTCCTACCCACAGAGCAACTGGCCTCCTAGGTAGTCCACTGTAAGTCACTGGTTTTCCTAAGACCCAGGCAGGGTGCTGGGTCCTGAGAAAGTTCTGGTCAGCAGCGGGGAGGGGACTTGAGAATAAGAAGCTGAAGACGAGTGAAGATATCCACTGCTCCTGGGTTGGAGAAACCCACGTCCTGTCATGCAGTGTCATGGGGCCTAAGAGAGATGGGGTTTCAACTCTGGGCCCTAGGCTGCCACTTACCGATCTTGTGCTGACCTGACACTATGCTGAGGGGAGGCCAGTGGGTCTCGGCAGGTGGGCCTGGGCGGGTGGGGCCCTCAGGTGAGTTTGGGCAGTAAGTCTGGACAGGTGGCTTATGGTCAGGTGGGTCTAGGCAGATGGGCTTGGGCACCTGAGTCTGGACTAGAAGGCCCAGGCAGCTGGGTGCAAGCAAGGGTCTGGACAGGAGGCCTGGACAGAAAGGTCTGGCGGGTGGGTCTGGGCAGCTTTGCAGCAGGGAATTAGGGACTCCGCTGAAGCGGCCCCCAGTGCTGGGCTGGCCGGTGTGAGAGGGACCCCTGGCTTCCTGGCCTCCTCTACTGGAAAGCATAAGGCGGGGGCTGCCCAGGTGGGACCGACCCCCAGCACAGCCCGTGGGACCCACTTGAATTCCTCCCCGTGTCCTGGTTTCCAAAGAAAACCAGGTATCTCGTCAGCACAGACCAGAGCAGTCAGGGGAAGTCGGCTCGCTCGAGCGCCAAGCGCCGCGGCTAAGGGCTGCTCCCCGCGGCCGTCTCTCCTATCCCTGGTGAAACCCGCGTCCTCGACACTCGAAAACATGTTGCCCCACGGCAAGGCCCCAGATCTTCTCCCTCGGGCGGGCACGGTTCATTCCCTCACTAACTTCCCGAGGGACATTCCTCCTGGCCCCAGGCATTGCTGTTAACTCCAGCAGGAGACTTCACATCGGGGGACCTATTCGGCACAGCTCTCCCCAGATCCTGGGTCAGTCTCCTGTTTCGGGGACACACTAACTCTGTCAGCTCCCGGAGCTGAGTCCACAGACACCCCTCTAGCACCTGAATCACCGGAAGAGCCAGCACCCAAAACCACCCTGTGGTGTGGGCAGCAATCACTGCTCCCTGATTCCATCACTGAGCTTCCAGAGAAGGGAAGAGAGGAGCTAATTGGGCACTTAATAGGGGATCATTACCAGGGAGAGAGCCAAGCGACAACAATTAACATCGCACACATTTCATCCAGGTTACAAAGAACCCTGTTCCGGTGCCACGGGGACATGTGTGGATTTGAACCAAAGAGCTGGCGGCAGGGAAAATAAACGTGATCCCCCACGAGAAATCTGCCCATCCACTTGTTACGCTTGGTTTCAACTAGCTGGAGCCAGCTGTAACACGCAAAATTAATTTTACGTAGCATTTTATGCACATTTTAAGTAATATGTATACGTTCACCTTCTCTAATCACGCTGCATAATATCTGGATAGCTGCCATATTCCCTCTTCTCTTAACTGCCCCCGTATCCCAGAGGATGTAATTAGCACATCAGAGTTATTTAAGTCTGGGACAGAACATCCACACTTAGCAGCCCTCATAGATGAAGATCTGGATCCCGTCGAGTGAGGCTGCGCTGGCCACTCTGGGGTCCCAGGGGCACCCGCGGACACAGGGTTACATTGTAGCTCCAGGAGCAGAGGATGCAAAGACTCGTGCTGGGTGCCCCCCACCTCTCCACCTGATTTGTTCCCTCCGCGTGCCCAAGGGGACAGAGCCCGACATCTCCTGGGTCTGCCCCCAGGTCTGGGTGCCCTTTGCTCTTCCCTCCCTGTCCTCACCCCTCCTCCGTCTCAGGCAGGGCTGGCCCGGCAGCACCCAGGGGCTCTGGCTGGTGCACAGGGCGGGCTGGGTGAGGGGGCACAGATTCATGGAGGAGAGGGTAAAAACCTCCCTCCCACCTCCCCTCCTGGGATAGTGCGATTTGCAGTAAGAAGTATGTATTTGGTCTTGTCACTGTTTCTGGCACAGAGCTCCTAAAATCCTTGGGATTTCCTAAGACATGAGCGCAGAGAGAGAAAGGTGGGGTGGGTCTCTTGTTCCTGGCATCACAAGTCCTTTATGCCAACGAGGTGACTTTGGGACAGCCCACAGGGATGGGGGCAGGTGGCCAGGAGAACCAGCCATGTGACTAGAGGGTTGGAAATTTCAACCTCCCCACCCCCCCTCACCTCTTGGGACGGGAGTGGGGGCTGGGTGTTGAATCCATCAACAACGGCCAATGATTTTGTCACTCGTGCCTACACGATGAAGCCTCCATGAAAACCCAAAAGGAGGGGGAATCAGAGAGCTTCTCGGTTGGTGATCCCATGGAGCCTGGGGGAGAGTGGCCCCCAGGAGAGGGCGTGGAAGCTCCTCACCCACTCCCCACACCTCGCCCATGCATCTCTTCCAACTGGCTGTTCCCACGTTGTATCCTTTTATAATAAACCAGTAACCTAGTAAATAAAATGTTTTCCATGAGCCGCTCTAGCAAATTAATCCAGCCGGAGGAGGGGGTCATGGGAACCTCAGATCTATAGCCAGTCGGATGCAAGCAGGGGGGCCAGCCTGGACTTGAGATTAGTGTCTCCAGCGGAGAGGGGGCAATCTCGGGCACGGAGCCCTTGACCTGCGTGCAGGGTCTGAGCCGTCTCCAGGTAGACAGGGTCAGAGGTCACCTGCAGGGCACCCAGCTGGTGTCGCGGAAGGCTTGGGGCGGGAAGACCCACAGCAGGTCGTGGCAGAGGTGAGGCCCAGAGACCCGGGAGGTGCCTTTGTCCACACCTTCTCAGCCGGCTCTCCACGCCGCCCACCCCGGGCTGCAGCGCCCACCCCCACGGCGCTTCTTCAGGGAAGAGCTCGGGGGTGACCAGGTGACACCTGCCCTCCAGACGGGGGCACAGCTGCTCACAGCAATGACTTGTCTTCGCGGGGACACGTGCTAGCACGTGTGTGCTGAGCCCTAGGACGCGGCGGCCTTGCCGTCTCTGTGAAGACCGGTCAGAATGGTGAGCTCACAGTGTCATTCCAGACAGAAGATGGTCCAGACAGGGCCGCGTGGGTGCCACCGGGGAAAGGCCAGGATGCTGAGGGCGCACGGCCCGGATGACCGACAGGGGCGGCTCGGCGCCCTGCGCCCCGCGTTCCTGGGAGAAAAGGGGCCCCTGCTCCTCCGTCTGAGGGAAGGCTGCCCATGGGGATGAAAAGACAGAAGCCTGCGGGAAAGGCAGGGTGGCAGCTTCTGGGCTCTGTCCCCCCCCTCGGCACCCGGGGAGGGCATCTGAGCTGACGCGGGTCAACGAGCCATGTGTGCACCAGTCTCTGCTCCTGAACACATCACCTTAACATCTTCGTGCAAACTCCTGGAAGCATCTCTCCATCTTTGGTTACTGTATTTGTAAATGTAGTTCCCATTTTCAGATGAGCAGTGGAAAGGCAGCCGGCAGCCATCCACAGAGCTGGGCTCCCGCTCCAGAGTCCCGGCCGGCTGTCTGTCCAGCCTCCCACACAGGAGACGCGGACCCCCAGGACGCGTGTCCTCCGCACCCGAACGAGGCCCAGAACAAAGTCCGTGGCGGCTCCGTCTTGACCACAGCTCTGGGTTTCGGGAGACTCTGTCTTCTGGAAAGTCACGGGGTCACCTCCGTGCCGTGGGGTCCACCAGAGCCCGGCGTCGGCGACCACAGGGCCTGCTCCTGCCCCAGGTCCCTGCCCGGTCGGGTGACGCAGGCCAGGGGCCCGCAGCGGCCCTCACGCCCCATCGCCGCGTCGGCGTGAAGGCAAGGCCCCCTGAGGACTCCTCAAAGTGAGCGGGGAGCAGAGTGGGAGCAGCTACACCCCATCCCAGGAGCTGCCCGCTGGGGAGCCTCTTAACTATGGATTGAAATGGCAGCCTCCTCACACACCCCCTCGTCTGCCTGAACTACGCCACTGACATTTCACTGAACATTAGAATCCCCTCCCCAGCAAGTAATGTCTCACCTGTCCCTTCCGTGACATAATGAGAGACTCGATTATGCTAAGAGGACAGAGTGACATTTGGCTTCTCCTCAGCGGCATGTGCGCAAGGCGGGGAGGGTGTGCGGGCTCCGGGCTCCGCCGCGGCGACTGAGCGCACATGTCCCGCCGTGTGACAGCCCAGCATCCTCTTCACTGCGCTTCCCGATTACTTTGCTCCTGTCAAACCTCATCCATACCTATCAGGCTTTAGGGAATTTTCCTTTCTTTCTGGAAAAGTTCTACCTTTACCCAAGAACATGTTTTTATATTCTATTAAAGTCAAACGTGTCCACAACCCCTATTTAGAAAAATCCAGAGAACCTACTGTTAAAACATCACACTCAGCGGATTAATATTATGAGTGAATAAAAGGATGCCGTCAGTGGGTGTAAGATGGTGAATAAAGTCAGAATAAAAAGCGTGCTATTAACATAAAGTCAGGGGGAGCGGGGAGGGCACCTGGGGCGTGGAGCCTCCAGGCACCTGCTCAGAGAATGCCCTCCCGCTCCACGGCAGAAGGCTACACCCGCACACCTGCCTGCTTCCTCACGGCAACCGCACGAGTGGGCCTGGCCGGGACGCGGCACCTGCTGACTGGCCGAGAGAGCACCTGCTGGTGCCTCGAGTCCTTGTTGGTCCCTGGTCCCAAGCCACTGTGAGAAGGACTCCGGGTTTTGATACAAAAGCATCACGGACACAAAACTCGTACTAAGTCAATCTTGACTTTTTGGAAAATGATCTTATTTCAAAACCATTATTCATTTTTTTTTAATTTTACAAAAAATAGTGAATTAATTGTAAGTCCATAATCTTTTAGAGAATTGTAAAATGTTAATTAATCATTGGCACCGCCATTGATTGTCCATTGAGCCAAAGGCTCATGAACTTTACACTTTGTTTAACGGTTTTTAGGTTTTTTCGTGTCTTCAACGGTTCCAAGGAACACATTTTAATGACTTTCCAATAACAGAGTGGCTGAGTTGTCCCAGAATGGCCATGCGGGTCAAAAGCCAAGTTATAAAAAAGAAGGAGGAGGACAAGCAGGAGAAATGGAGAAACAGAAATCCATAAGAGACTGAACAACGCTATTCTAGAATGACCACGCGGAAGACAGGAGCAGATTTGAAAGGACAGCTCAGGTTAGATCGTGTCTCTCCCCCCGGCTCCCTCTTCCATTTTGAGGCCGATAGGATGTCCCTTTCTATGAAAGTTCATACATAGTCTTCATTTTCTCGTTTCTCCTTAAACCTCATGTGTCATATTATGGCATCCTTAAACCCTCCCAACGGCATTAAGCTTCTGGGTGGCAGAGCTAACCAGAGACATCGTTCCGGGCTCTGAAGCCGTGTCCGTGGTTCAGCTGACAAGGCAGGAAGAACGAGGGTGGGCTCCTCCCCCTTGGCCACCGGGAGCCCCGGCACGCCTGGCATTTCGGAAGGGCTTTGTGGGACGCTAGCATTTTTGAGAAGGCCGTACGTCGGGCCGTGTGTCTTGGCAGCGAGAAGAGCAGAGAGAATCACAGGTGGGTGAGGATGATCACGGAAGCCGCCTGTTTGCGGGGGCGATCCACTCGCGGTCACCAGCCCTCCGGGACGGAACCATGAGCAACAGCACCTTCCCCACTCTCGCTTCCAAAGCAGCGGACGCCCCCCTTGGCTTTCACAGAGGCTTCAACCTCTCCCGGGAAGCTTCTCCTTTACCGCTACGTTGGAGAGGTTTCAGGTCCTAGCTGACCCTGCCGTCCTCCCACACATTCAATTGCTCACCTCCAATTTGGTAAATACGTGACCACAGCGAAAAAGCTAGCAGAGTAAGAATATTTTGATTTCCATTTTAGGGGCACCTGGGGGGCTCAGTCCGTTGAGCCTCTGTCTGCCTTCATCTCAGGTCATGATCCCAGGGTCCTGGGATTGAGTCCCTTGTCGGGCTCCCTCCCTCTCCCTCTGCTGCCCCCCTGCTCATGCGCTCTATTTCTCTGTCTCAAATAAATAAATAAAATCTAAAAAAAAGAATATTTGATTTCCATTTTACATGTTCTGAGTAAATTCCAAAACTTTTTACTTCTTTATTGTGACACCAGCTGCCCCCACCCAGCTCTGTGATGGTCAAGAGCAGTCCTTCCCAGCCTGTCTGGCCTGCTCCACCTCCCCTGAAACCTCTAGAATCTTCTAGAAATCCCAAGTTTTCCCCGGAGAATGTTGGCCTGAGGCCAAGGCTCAGGTTCACAGGCGACATCTCATTGTCGGATCTGACCTGAACCCTCACCCTTCCCTCCAGAGGGAGGTCTGCTCCCGAAGGCAGGAATGGGGCCTGCCCGACTGACGGGACCACCGTGGAGAGGGCGTGCCTTCAGGGGAAGACAAGAACCAGATTCCCCAAGACTTGAGCAGGGAGCCCTGGCACTTGAGCATGAGAAGTAAAGAGACTCAGTGAAAACACAGGGCTCCTGGGGGACGCTGCCACTCCGCGGTCACCTGCACCTGCAGGACCTGCCAGCGTCCCCAGCTCACCTCCAAGGGACTCAATCACATCCCACCATCAACCCAGCCCACGTCCACACGGAACATCTCACCATCACGCCCTCCTGATCAGAAAGGCAGAGGTGTATTTGTGGAATATTCCCCACCTGGATGAGGGTGTCTCCAACACACCATGGGCAGATTCAGATGCCCTGACGCACAGGGGGCCGGCGAGGGCGACAGGGCACGGAGCCAGGGTCCTGCACCTCCCGTGGGTCCCTCTGCCCTCCGACTGCCTGAGGACCGACCGACTGGAAGAAGGGCCGACAAGCAGCAAACTGCAGGGCAAGGCTGTCAGGACTGGCTTAAGTAAGGGAAGCAGACACAGCTCCCAGGCGGGAGGGCGCTTTCCCGGCCACAGACGGCGGGGTCAGTGCGGTGCACTGGGACTAGGCTCCCACACGTGCGATGCCAAGATTAACGCGGATGTCAGACCACGCGGCACGCGAAGCCCCCTCCCAACTGGAGAACGAGGGAGTGGGGGCCCCTTCCCCCCGTGAGGTCTAGGGTCCGTCCTCCGTGTTCAGGGGACGTGCAAACCCAGGCTCAAAGGCGTGGTGGGGGTCTGTCAACACTCCTGTCCTTAACCCAACAGCTGCTCAACAAGGCCAGGACACTCTCCTTCAAGGGGCACTGAGTCAGAAAAGCACAAACGGAGGAGCAGAGAGCGGGCACGGGCAGCTTCTCTGTAATCTCGGGGGAGGAACGCACAGGTTCCAGCCAGCAGGCCTGACTCCCACCCAGAAAGTGCGTCCTCGGGGCCAGGAATCTGTCTGTGCACGGGCCAGCCTGCGGTGCCCTGCAGAACGGTGACCGTGCCCGCGTCCATCCTGCTGGGGCGTCAGCCAGAGGACGCCGGACTTCAGGCTCCACCACCGGCCACCGCCGGGGCTGGAGGCCCAGGGAGGGTACATGCTGATTCATAATTTATGGACAAAGGACCCACGCTGTAGCGAGCGACAGTGAGGGACTTCCCTGATCCCGCTTTGCAGTTTGCGGTCTATATTTAGTATATATTACTGAGGAAGGAAAACCGTGCCCTCACAATTAGAAACTTCCAATGCTCAAGGTCACATTTTCTACTGAATTATAATCTTCCAAGGGCCACTCACCTGTGCTGAATTTACTCCAACCCCCTAAACAGAACTTGGAAAGTGTGTCTATCTTAGAGATACATTGGAGAGAGTTTGGTAATTTGTGGCATAATAAATTTGTGCAGTATTTGGTCTTCATCCCTCATTCAATTCCTGGCAAATCACTTGGCCAGTGATCCAATCAGTCATGCCTTTGTAATGCAACTCCCATAAATAACTGGGTTCGTGAACTCATGTCCTGAGTGTGCTGCTCTCAGGGGCCCGGAAGCTCATGGACCTCCCCACACAGCTCAAACACTGGTCTCTTCCATCGGGCTGTTCCAGAGCAGGATCCTTCCTAATAAAACTATAACCACAAGGAAACCTTTCTCCTGAGCTCTGTGAGTCATCCTAGCAAATTATCATACCCGAGGGGAAGTTGTCGGAACCCCCGCATTTGCCATCAGCCAGGCCACTGGCATCCGGGTCTGAAGCGAGGGCAGTGTTGAGGGACAGAGCCCTTTGCCCCTGCGTCTGGGGGACTCTGCGTCGGTGTCACAACCGACCTGAATTGCAGGACACTCCCTAAGTGTTAGGACGACTGGAGAACTGGGTGTGAACTGTTGGCAGAAGAAGGCTCTTCCCCAATGGTGTGTTCAGCTGAAGACAGAGGGTGGGGGCCCCCAGGGCTAGCTGTGCAAAGGAGTTGGGTGCCCAGTCTCTCCAGTGAAGAACATGATTCACCACGGTAAGCAGGTGCTCAGGGCAGAGCCATAGGGCCCAGCAGGTGCCCAACGCGCCCTTCCAGCATCGCTGGTCACCCCCCGGGGACACCATGCAAGGCTGGTGTCACACCGAGGCCATCAGCAGGTGGCTGTTCCTGCACGGAGGGCACCGGACGCAGACGCAAGGGCGCGGTCTCTGTTGTCTGAATTAGCTGTTCCTTCCAGCTCTGTCCTACCCTCTAATCTTCAGGTTTTAAAACTAATTTTTATTATAATAACCTTTTTATTCTGCTTCCAAATTACTCCATTATAAAAGGACATTTTTAAAAACCAAAGACAGGGGCTCCCTGGTGGAGGGTATGTTGAGTACAGCACACTCAAAGATCAGGGATCCTCCCAGGGCAGCGGGAGAGAGCCAGACACATCTTTAATTAACAGCCATTCAGTTACTGTGTTCTTGGAGTAGAGGGAAAAAAGCTCTCTGAAGCGTAAGGCATGGTACATTTTCTTCAGACACCATCTTTCACTGATATATATGCAACAGCTTATTATTTCAATACAGATGCGCAAGTGTCTGGGAGCAGTATAACCTATCACTTAAATGCTATTTTTCTTTCTGCAGAATGTCACACGGTGTGGAGCGGTGGCTGCCACGAGTTGCCAATTAATTTTTTAAAGCCCTGTATTACCTAAGGAACGTGCACTTTCTCGCTGGTGCCAGCAAGCATCTTACCAGGGGGATCCGGGCACCGGGGTGGAGGCCACGGGTCTGTCTCCCTCGGCCGCACTGTCCTCTCCTGTGACTAGTGTGGATGGAGGCTCCTTTCAAAAGAAAGAGAAGGACAGCACTGTTTTTTTAAATTTAAGCACTCATCTTCAATTAGGCAACCAAGTGAAGAATAACAAGTCTCCTGCAGACAGACCTGCCTACAGTACCCACTCGACAATGACCCGCTCAGGACAGCAAAGTGAATGGGACTGAGCAATTATGCTGAGACTACGGAATCTAAGGCACAACAGACCATGCTGAGTAACTCAGACAAAGGCATCTCCCTAATTACCCCAAATTGGCTAAACTATCTGCTTTTGCAGACACGGAGTCACGCAGCAGTGGCCACGAGATTGCTTCTGGATGCCTTAACATCTTGTGGGTAAACATCACGCGGATTCATCTCCAGAAATGGGCTGACCCAGAGGCTGGGGTCCAGGGGGTCCGAAACTGTGCACTGTGGCAGGGACCCTGGAAGCAGCAAGGGGCCCTGGGTGCAGCTGGGCAAGCCCGCTTCCTTGCAGCATCCATGAGGCTGGCCTCCCCTTTCCGGGCATCTAGCTGGGGGCAGTGTTCAGGGGCGTGTGACATGGTGCAGGGGATTCTGGGGCGGAGCTGGGTTGGAAAATCACTCTGTCTCTGTTTAGAAAATAAGGAATGTTTGAACATGACAGCACCTAGAAGAAAATGAAGACTTATTCTCTAATATTAAAAAAAAAAACAAACAAACCATAGCTGGGACACTTGCTCATCGTTCATTATGGATACAATTTGGAGAGAAATGGAGTTGCTTGAGGAATGTGTCACCTCCGGAGCAGCCGAAGGAGAGAAAGGGAGTCGCATCAAGCACAGTAAACTCTTGCGGTGTGGGGAGGACGTGGTTTTCCTTTTCCCAGCTGTTTCTGTAGTTTTAATCTCAAAGTTAGAATATTACGATACTGGGTTCTCTTTCTCTTAAAAAATCAGGTGAGATTAAAAAACACGAGGACGTGATTCAAAACAACAACCAGGCTCTCAGATGAGAATGTCAGGTGCAATTAAAGCTCTAGATTCCTTGAATAAAAGGAAAAAAAAAAAGGATGCCATCTCGATTTCTACCATGGCTTGTGCCAGGACGTTAAGGGACACCACTGTAGGTGAGGAGGTGATTAACCGCATGTTTGGACGGTCGTGGGGCCACGCCACCGTGTGAGCACCCACGCGTGCCTCGGCCAACACTCATGTACGCCGTGCCAGCCTCCCTACAAACAGACGAGCTGGAAAGGCAAACGCTGAATTATGGGCGCACTGAAACATGAGATTCAGACAAGAAGTTCAAAGAACGCTGAGTGTCTCAGAGCCCAGGGTGAAGAAAGTCCCACGCAGGGAAACGTGGCGCTCTGTTGGGCCATCCCCATTGCCCCCATCCACCCTCAAGATGGGGACTGGGAAGGGCCCCCATGGTCAGGCTTGAGTGGCCAGTGTGAGCAGAGCTGGCGGAGAGGAAGGACAGGAGTCCTGAGCCGACAACATTCCCCTGGAAAGTGCCCGCGGGGTCTCGGGTTGAGGGCAAAGTGGGCATGGCACGTCACCATCAGACAGGCGATGCCCGGGAGGTGAGGGGCCGTCTCACTCCTGCGTGAGCATCCCGGGCCTTCCCTGGGCTCCTCCTGTGGCCCTCCATTCGCTGACACAGATAATGATTTTTAATTTATATAATTATCCCTAAGTTAAGTTTAACAATAATTTCTTTTGAATTTTCAGGTAGTAGGAGATGTCTTTCCTTCCTGTGAGGAAAAAAAGGTCAGGATAAATAATGAACATAACAGGGAGGACTCAGAAAGTGGTGTTAAAAGAAATATATTGAGACCAGAGTTTATACTACCAATCCAATTAGAAAAACGAGGGGAGATTTTCATTATGAAGCTAATTGAACACTAGAAACCCAACGAGGGCCTCTGAGCAGTGGATTACCCCGGCTAATTACTCACGCAGATTTGGTGGGGCATGATTTGTGGCAGGGACTAACATTTAAATATGGCAAGGCTGGGACTGTCTCCCACTAATTACCACCATCTCCTTCACGGGGCACATGCTGCCCATGATTTCCTGTTGGTGATAAAAATGGCATAAAACTCCCTTTCCGCACTAAAGTGATAAAAGTGAATTAGAGGCACAGAGCCCAGGAATAAAGAAGGTAGTTAAGGCACTAGAAAGGGTATTTGTTTAATAAATATGTAATTCTGGCATGGACGTTCATCTCTTAGAGAGAAATCCTACGTCCGGGAGCAGACGTTCAATGCGCGCTAACGTTTGTGACCCCCCTTCGCCACCGACCACTGGCGCTAAGGATGGGGAGGGCGTGAGCGGGCCAGCGATGGCACCCTCCCCTGAAGTGTGGGGACAGCACACGCGGGAAGCCAGGTCACCAGCCAAGCTCCTCCACACAGAGCCCGACCGGCGAGCCCTGGAACGGGACCCACCGGGAAGGCCGGTGGCTGTTCCCAAAGCCCTTGGCCCGCCCCCCTCTGCTGCGTTCTGGAATCATCCTGCCGGGTTTGGCTCCGTTTCACAGAGCAGACGTCACCACACAAGAACCAGGTGGGAAAACAGGTGTGGGCGGGGGGGGGGGGGGCGGTGTTTCCAGCCCCGAGTCCCCCTCACCCGGGGTTTCACGTCTTTAAAACACAAGCGGAGTCCGCAGACCCACCTTCTCTGCCCCGTCCCCGGCCGGGCTCTTCCTTTCGGCGTGAAGCATGAGGGCGGGAGGGCAGGGTGCTCGGCTGCGCTCTCTGCTTTTATCTGTTGGACCAAAACAACTGTCATTAGCATCCCATTTGTCACGTCACTTTGGAAAACTAAACAAGGACAGAAAGTGGCCTTGAAAATTCAACTTGGCAGCCCACGCCGCGCATCCCACAGCAAGGTCCCAGGGAAGGGCAGACTTGGGGGCCAAATGAGCCCCCTGCACCTCCATCCCATCTTCCTCAAGCTGCTGCAAACTTGGCTTCCTCGGCCACATACTCTGGCAAGGAGGCTGTGGGAAGGGGCCACAAAGGCCGGGATCCCACATGAGGCCCCGCCACCTGCCCACGGTGGGCGTCTGCACCTGGAACCCTCAGGACTGCGGACCTGGATCCAGCCGGCAGGGCAGCTTGTCCCGGAGCCCAGAGGTGGGTCAGTGTTGACCTCCGGGCCCCGGGGCAGCCATGAGCACCCCCAGGAGACATGGGTTGGGGCCTGGCAACACCAAACACAGGTCCATGTCCAGATCAGCCCCAGGGAAGGAACAGTCAAGCTTTCACTGAACTGTCTGACCACACCTGAGTCACGAAAATTCTAACGTCAGGGCAGTGGGGATACCTTATTATCGCTCATGGGGATAAGCAGAGCTTCGGGACTGAGCTAACTTCTCCGGAACCTGTTGGGATTACTCCCCAAAGTCCACCTCCCATCCAGGTGTGAGGAGCAGTGAGGAGCCTGGGTGCCTAGCCCTCTGTGGGCTCCACGTGGGGCCACACTGCCCACCTGCAGCCCCAGCCCCACGGCACGGGCTGCACGTCCACGCGGAGGGTGGAGCTAAACACGCAAAACACATCAGTAAGTGAGGCACGGCCTGGGAAAGCCAAGGGGAAGACAAGCGTGACTCAGTTTACTGGGTGTCTCAGGAGCCTGGGTGTTCTGGTTTGAAATCCCGGGACTACTCCGTCGTGTCTTCTGCTGCATGTGGGGACACCTCATCCTCACGTTAACGATGCCTGATTCACCAGCGTCACCATCAAAGCCGTGTCTGTCCACGCTTCCTCCCCGGCTGCCCGCTCCTCGCTTTACTCCGTGGAGACCATTTGTGCCGTGAAGACTCACGACCTAAACATCCAGCAACTTCAACAACAACACCTGCTTCTGGTGGAACCCACCATAGAGCAAGTGTCGGCGATTCAGTAGGATCACAGAAAGACTTTCCGGATACTCTGCCCCACCCCACCCATCCGATGGGCCCAGGCCAGTAACAAGACTCGAGACCCCAGGGATCCCCATCTCGGCTTCAGCCCACGGCCCCTGGATCCCGCCACCCCCACGTGCTCGAGACCGAGGGTGCCCAGGAGGCATCAGAGAAGTGGTTCTGGAGCCCCTGGCTCTTCTCTCCGCCTCAGCTGAGCAAACGGAACTGGGAGAGCGTTTGCATGGAAGGATGTCCAGACCGGCCAGAGACACGCGTGGGCCGGTGTCAGGGGACCGTGGAGGACAGAGCCACCGAGGGTGGGTGGCTGCAGAAGCCACCAGAGCAGCTTCTATAAGAAAGAAGGAGGCCGGCCATCGGGAACCCTGCCGAGGCCTCGGGGAACAGCACTGAAGGCGCTCCCAGAGCCGCCAGGCACGACCTCAGACCTGCGTTCCCTGCTGCACCAGGGAGGCGGAGAACTGAGATGAGCTGAGCCCACCCTCCTGCCTCCCGGCCGAGACCCAGCCCAAGGCAGGCCTAAGGGGCAGAAACACATGGGCTTGGGCCAGAGTCCCACTCTTCGGGGATGGCCCTGGTCTCCACTGACGTGGTTCCTGCCCTGGGACCTGCTTTGTCGCTAGAAATGAGCAGATGGTGGCTTACTTCCTGCTGCCACCCGAGCCAGAGCCATTGGTCTGCATTTCCCGCAAAATTCAAGGGGCGGAGCAGGCAGCCCAGGAGGGTGTACCGTCATTCTCCACGACGGACCCCGTGTCTGCCTGTGGCGGCCCCACGAAGATCACGGCCCCCGTGAGCCAGCATGCATGTCGAGATCTTCTCCCGTGTTCGGAGACCTGGCAGTAGGGCCGCGGGCTCGCCGGGCTAGTCTCAAACGAGAGTTGCTGCACTCAAGTTTATTCCCGATATCCCCTCATTATCTTGAGAAGACATCTGACAACCTTTCTCTTATTGAGAATGGTTGATCCTGGTAAACAACAGCTGTTCAGATCTGGCTTTTGAGGTCAAAGCACTTGCACTGTCAGTGAGGATCCTCCCAAAGTCCTGAGTTACAGCCGCGGGCCGCCAGGCCCCCCAGGACAGGTGCCAGTGCTCCCCGGACAGGTGCCGGTGCTCCCCGGGACAGGTGCCAGGCTCCCTCAGACAGGTGCCGGTGCTCCCCAGACAGGTGCCAGTGCTCCCTCAGACAGGTGCCGGTGCTCCCCGGGACAGGTGCCAGGCTCCCTCAGACAGGTGCCGGTGCTCCCCGGGACAGGTGCCGGTGCTCCCCGGACAGGTGCCGGGCTCCCTCAGACAGGTGCCGGTGCTCCCCGGGACAGGTGCCAGGCTCCCCGGGACAGGTGCCGGTGCTCCCCGGGACAGGTGCCAGTGCTCCCCGGGACAGGTGCCGGTGCTCCCCGGACAGGTGCCGGGCTCCCTCAGACAGGTGCCGGTGCTCCCCGGGACAGATGCCGGTGCTCCCCGGGACAGGTGCCAGGCTCCCCGGGACAGGTGCCGGTGCTCCCCGGGACAGGTGCCGGTGCTCCCCGGACAGGTGCCGGGCTCCCTCAGACAGGTGCCAGTGCTCCCCGGGACAGGTGCCAGTGCTCCCCGGACAGGTGCCAGGCTCCCTCGGACAGGTGCCGTGCAGGGCACGGCCTCTCCAGGAGCCCGTCGCCTCTGCTAATAGACGTGGGTTCGCGGGGGCTGCTGCGCCTTGGGCTCTCATGCGGAACGGGGTCGGTGTCTGGGCTGTCCCACTGTGGATGTGCTCGCTGCTTGGCTCCCCGTGGGCCACTTCTGGGGACAGCTCTGAGATGCTCAAGGACTCCTTGCTCTGGGCCTCTCCACAAAGCCCAATGATGTCAGGAAAGGCTCCCTCGAGTGTCCAAGAGAGCAAGTTGATGGAAGACGTTCTACAAGTCTGGATGCCCAGGGCGACAAGGCAGCTAGGGCCGCACGATGTGTTCCAGGGAGGAGGGGGCCGGGGGGCCAGATCTTTCAGTGCCGTCCACCTACTGATCACGCCTGGTGTCACGATCTGAAGTGCTCTCAAATGGCCTGCAGTTCAATTTTGCTCCTGGCAGAGCTGAGAGGCCAGGGGCTCAGGAAAGTCCGCATGGAGGTCTGGAAGGAGGGAAGGCCTCTCTGCTGAAAATCACCACATCCGTCACCTGACAAGTGCTGATGTGCATCTGGCCAAGTCCCAGGGCAGTGGGGGACACGCAGGAATGTGACGCAAGCAATTAGCCGGCTCTTCCCTCGAGTCCGTCAAGGCTGACCCGAGGCCAGGACACAGCGACAGCCCTGGGAAGGCACGCAGGGGCCGTAACTCAACCCCTTGAACAAATCAGGGCATCGAGCCACTGATCAAAGACAACTCCGGGGCACACGACGGGGCAGCAGGTCTCGTGGGAACTGGACCCTCTGCTCAGCAAAGGCTGTTTCTATTGGACAAAACGCCAGGATTTTTTTTTAAACATTCAAAAAATTGTTTTTTTTTAATTATTAAAATGAACTGCAGACAAAAATACCTAACGTGTCAAAAAGATAAGAGAAATATATCAGTATCTCCTAATTCAAAGGAACATTCTACGTTCCATCTAATTCTAACTCAGTAAATATTGACCTCCCCTGGTCCCACTCTCCCCATCCATAAAATGAAATGATCTCTCAAGTTCCTCCAATTTGGGGATTCTAAAATTCATCTCGGTACTGGGAACTATGTGGGGTATATTCCAAAGAAAGAGAAGTGACCTTGGGGGGCTGGTGAGAGAGTCTTCCGGGTTCCCGTGGGGGAGAAGGGCCAACTCTGGAAAATGGATTAACCCCAAGGAAGAGGGCAGGAGAGAGAATTCACCGTTTCTATCCTTAAAGCCGGTAGTAACCTCAGACGGATGGCTCCTTTGGAACCAACCTCCTCTGATGGATTTGGAATTAAGTGGGAAATCTCCTCTGAGGCTAAGGGACCCCTGACCCACCCATGTCTCCCCCATGTGACCCTGATGGTGATGTCCCAGGGTGGCATGAGGTTGAAGGGGACAGTGGGACAACTGAGTCCTCTGGCTGGTGCAGACCACGGGCCGTATAGGAAGGGTTTACGAGGAGAATCCACACCACGACCCCAGTGTGCACGCTGGCCTCAGCCTGCAGCGTGCTGGAAGTTAACAGTGAGACAGGCCCCACGGATGGCCCGTCGCAGGGCACCATGCCCGGAAACAGGTGTCTGTCCCCAGGGACCTCCATTCACGACAGGCCGGTGTAGACAGGTGAGTGTTAGCGGACAATCCTGGAGTCACGGGGGCTCCGTTTTCTGGGTTTGCCGGTGGGGTGACCCCCTTTCCATATTTGAATGTTCTCACCTCCAGGAACAGAGAATTTATCAGGTACGAACAGAAGTGTCTTAAGGGGATTACTGAGCGGTGTTTTGACCTTGCACACCGCCCCCCACCCCACAAGAGCCATCTTGACATAATTTCCCCGACGCTTGGGCCGAGCAGGAATCATTATCTCATTTACACGGAAGAAAAACAGACCAGGTGAGTCATTTCCCAGGTTACAAAATAAACCATTAGGGAGGGCGGAAATTGTTTGTCAATTTAAATGGCATCGAGCTCCCCTGAAAATCTGACAATAAAATCAAGAGAAAAAGGCAATTTATGTCTCAGGTAATAAAAATGAGACAGTCAGGCCCATTGTACGCGGTTCGAAATGAGGCCTGGACAACACAGCGGCTTTCGGGGTGTGCCTCCTGGGGGCTCAAGCATCCAAGGGAGACCCCGTGCCCGGGAAAGCCGGGTTCCGGTTCTAACACCGCCCAGTGGTGAATCAGCAGGTATTACCGGTCAGGGCACCGACGGACAGACGGACAGAAGCAAGACACAGATTCCAGGGCTGAGAACAGGCGAAGCTGGGAGGGCCGGGGAGCCAGGGAGCCACGGTGCCTTCGATTGCTTTTCCATCCGAGACCCCGCATCCTGTCCCTGCATTCCTGCGACGTCACCGCGGCCAAGGCCTACTGGCGAGGAGGTTCCCAAAGGGCGGGACTGAGCAGACGGCCTCCCGTTCTCCCCGCCAGGAAGGAGGAGGCGAGTGGTGAGCTCCTGGGGAGTCCCGCCACCCGGTGCCGGCTCAAGGGCCGCAGCAGGGCCCGGCCAGCAGGGTGGCCGGGAGCAGAGGCAGCAAAGGCAGCTGGTCACGGGGGTCTTGTGCTCCCGTCCCATCCCCCCACCAGGGGACGTGCAGGTTGGGTCCCCTGCCTTCTCCAGGGCGGCCGATGCAGCTGGGGTGGTGAGGCCACGAGTCACAGTAGCTGGACATCTGGGAGTGAGGCTGCCTGTGGTGAAGCCGAGGCTCTGAATGTCCACACGGACACGCAGTTACGGGGACAGAAGAGCCATGTCCTCATCTGAGAAGCCCAGCCCAGGAGCCCCCAGCCCGCGCACCAGCAACAGACGCAGAAATGCTGGTGGTGTCGGCTGGGCTCCGGCCTCTGCGGGATGGAGAGATGACCCCTGCCTGGCGGTGGAGTCTCCCGGGACGACGATCTCAAGCCTGCTTGGCGGGGGAGCACAGGACGGCCAGCACAGCAGGTGTCGGAGGGGGCCTGGGGTCCGGGGGGTCATGTGAAGGGGATGTGAGGACTGGCCTTGTCCGGGCCCACCTCCCCGCTCCCCACCACCTGGCACAGGCTGGCCAGTGAGGTCCCAGGGCACCTGCTGGAGCTCCCCTATAACTGAACAGTATTTTCATGTCAATGGCAAATCATTTCTGAGTCCTTCCAAATTTTCCACGGACAGTCATTCCCCGAGTTGACAAACTGCAGAGAGAACTCGTTTTCTACCTGTTTGTAACATCCTGGATTTCGCTTTGCTGGAACAAAGGGTTTTAAAACACTGAGATTGGAGGGCGTGAGCTTGGCGTCCCCCACCAGAAAGCGTCAGGGTTCTGTGACACGCCCCCACTCCCGGGACAGGGTTCTGCCCCCGTCCCCAGCCAAGATCCCACGCCAGGCCTTCCAGAATCTGCTGCTGGTCCGTTGGTGTTAACAAGGAGCTGATGTCACCGCTGGACAGAATGGCCTGGGGAGATGATGGGTCATCCTCCCCCGACTGTTCTAGAACCCGAAGCTCTCCAGTTCTCTGATGAAGGCAGGTTTCCGATGGGGAGTGCCGACCTTACGATGGGGTTGCAGGAAGCCTGCGTGGAGCAGGGCAGGCTGAGGGACGCTCCCTCGTTCCAGCGGGAGTGGGCAGTGTCCCGCGCGCCTGGCCCAGGGGTAGGGTGGGGGCTGCCAGGGAAACTGGCCCCAATGCTGTCCACGGGGCCGTGAGCAGAGGAAGTGGGCGGCCAGGCACAACGTCTGTGTGGGGAGTGACCAGTAGGGCTGGCATCCTGGTCCACCCCATTGACCCCACCAACGTGTGTTCACTGAGTGACTGAATGAACTACAGGTGAGTCCCATGTGATTTTAAAAGATTTGTTCAACGTTAAGATTATCATCCACAAGTAGGGATATTAAAGGCAAGAGGGACATCATCATGAATGAGAATTTCCGTAAGACAGTTCTGAGCCCTCTGTCAGGCGTATGGTGGGCCCTGCCACACACTTGGACCAGGAAGAGGGGGGAATGGGGCAGGGGGAGGCCGGGATGCAGAGGGGCCTGGAAGTGTAAACGGAGGTGAGGTGGGGACAGGACGGGCGGGGGAGAGGGACAGAGACGGATCCCTGTAAACCTGCAAACCATCATTAACACATTTCCCTCTGGCTCCAGTAGAATGTGTGGCAAAAGTACAGCATTCGAGCCTTTCCAGAAAGCATAAATCCATTTCACGGGGCCCGGCTGAGCGACCTAAGCAGCCCCCACCCTTGAGGCGGCCCGGGAGCAAGATCCACGGAAAGCAGGGATCACCTCCTCTGTCCCTGGACCCGGGGAGGCTCTGGAGCACGCACCCCACACCGCGTGCTCGGCCAGCCTGGCCGTTGTGAAGGCACAGCTGGGCTGGTCACTGGGCGTGCCCTGGGGACGTGAGCGGGCACTGGGGGCTCAGGTGCCCATCCGGAGGCGGACGCGCCCCCCGCCCCCGCACACACACACACATGCACGCACACATGCGCGCGGACAGAAAAGACTAGTAATAGTACTGCGATGGGTTGCTAGCCATCGCAGAAGATGAGCACGTAGGCCAGGATCTGCCGCTTAGCTAGGTTAGTCTTGGGTGTACGTGCGCCAGAGAGGAGAGGAAGAAAACCTGACGGGGGTCGCTACAAACGAACAAACAAAATGGCAGCAGTGACTTTTTCTGAAGGGGACACCAAAAGTAAGTTCTCTGCTGTAAAAACGATAAATGCTACGCACCACTTCCGAAACACAAACACCACCTCTGGAAACTGCCCGAAAGCGTTATCGTTCCCCCTCCCACAGTGGGAGCCCCTGTCCTGAGTCCAAGGGCACTTTATCATCTCCTCCGGCTGGGCTGCTCCCGCTTGCTGGCTGGGTCACGGGAGGGGAGGCGGGGCCCACTCGGAGCTGCACGCCCCCAAGGTTCCCGCGAACGCCTGCTTCTGGGACACCGAACAGGTGAACAGGTGAACAGGTGATGGGCTCCGGGACATACTTCCACGAGGCTGCCGGCCGACGCCTCCCCTTCTGCACTGAAGGCTGACCGCTTGGGACCCACACCTGTTTCTTTCAGTCTTCCATGACACTTCCACCCAAACAGTAGCCATCCAACCCCTCAGGCCCCTTGGGTCAAGTTACCTTCACTTGTTTCCTCTGGGAACAGACCGGGCCTATGGCCACCTCTCATCTGACCAGCCAGTCCATCGTGGACAGCCACCCCTCCCCACCCCCTCCTTCATCCTAACCCGTTTCCACAAATCCTCAAGGTCTCCTTGGAGCCTTAACAAAACAGCTGCTTACAGGACCTGGGGTCAGAGGGGAGCCGGTTCTTACATGGTGACAGCACAGTTCGAGGACCCGCGACCCACGCCCATGCACGGGCAGGGACCCACTGGGCCCCTGGGACTCTACCTCGGAGCTGACCTCTCTCAAGGGAGGCTCTTTGGGAAGCTGTTCGGAGCCTCTGCACCCTGAGCTCAGGGTGTCCTTTAACAGGATGATGAATCTAAAACATGTCAACGGCATGAGTGATGTCCCAGGAGCTCAGTGGAGGTTTTCGGGGGCCAACGTAAGAATGGGAAAACTCACTGGTGGGAGGGCCTCGAAGTGGTTTTGGAAAAGGACAGACTGGGTCTATAGTCTGCACGTCTCTCTTTCCCACCAGCTGGGCCCCGGTGAATGGGATGGGCAGCCTCTCGGGGCTCTGGGGTGGTCCTTGGAAGGCTGGAAAGAGCTACCGACGGCTGAGCATGCTTCCCAGGCCTCGCGAGACAGTGGGGCTCCTTAACCTCCGGGCAGGACACCCTGCCCTAAAGGCTTCTCATCTTGATTTGGAATCAGGCCGTGGAGACCTCCACCCTCCCTGGGCCTAGGAGACCCTGGTCGCTCTGGGCAGAAGCCCCCTGGGGGAGCACCCCCTGCCCCGCAGCCCAGGGTTGGCCTCCCCCGGGGCCCCCACACCCCCTGCCAAGCACCACCTCAGCATAAACGCTCCCAGGGTGACTGGTTTTCCACACTCGATGGCTCTCTTTCATCAAGTTAAATAACAGAATCAACAGATGGTACTCCACTGCACACTCTAAAGAGCCACAAATTAATTGTTTAATGAGAAAACAAAGCAATTCTGATAGAGGCACGCAAACACCGCATCAGACTCCAGGATTCCAGAGCTCATATGTGCTCCTGAGCACATGTTCACACCCCACAGCGACACGCTCCCCCTTGGGGGCCACGGCCCGGCCTCGCAGCCCAACCTCCAGCAGGTGGATGTCACTGGGGCTTCCATGAACGCACTCCCCCTGGCTCCGGGGAAACCACGCAGGTCTGTGCGGGGCAGGAGGTGAGCTGGGCCCCTGGCACAGCAGGCTGGCTGCCATGCCCCGTGGCCACCTGGCCACTGAGCAGCACCCGAGGGGTGAGGACGCTGTTTCCTCCTCTGGGGTACGGTGAGAGACCAAGCCATGCTTACAGGCAGGCTTGGATTGAGTGATAAACATGGAAACATGAAAATGTGTATCATTTAAGTCAGTTTTTAAACTTTTCTTTTAATTCGAGAATGCGCTAAACAGAGGCATGAAGAAGCTGCCCCTCCGAGCGGGGCGCAGTGTGACCTGGAGAGCACGGCCCTCCCTCCCTCAGAGGCCCCCGGCAGCCTGGGGTCCACCCTGTGGTGACGCCTCCAACCTCTTGACCCTGGAAAGTTCAGACAAAGCCCCACCCACCAGTGGGACCACCAGGGACAGCTAGGGGTGGGGGTTCCCAGCAGTTTCATCCAGTCCTAGGTTACTGAGCAAGGAACACAGATTTTATTTGATTTTGGTTTTGAGGTTGGTAACAACTGTGCTAATCTAGAATCTACAGCAAGTGGGCAGAACCTTAAACAACAGGTGATAGTTTTGTCACATGGACGACTATGGGATGGTCTTGCCCTGAGGTCAGGGCCCACGCACCCCTTCTGGCCCTGCTGCAGACAGGTGAGCATTTCCATCTCTGAGCCCCGGGACAGTAGTCCTCCCCAAAGACAAAGGGTTTACAGCTGTTTCTTCCTTTTTTGCCCAGAAGTATGTGCCGAGCACTGCCCTGCTCTCACTCGGCGTGAGACGTGAGGGGCTCGAGAGAGAGAGAAAAGCGAAGTGTGAGGCCGGCGTGAGCTTCGACAGCTAGCAGCGAGCCGGTGAGCAGCCACACTGCAGCATGGGGCCCCTGCATGAGGCCAGGCCAGGCCCCTCTGCAGCGGGGCGGGCGACTCGCTCACATAAGGAGCAAGAAGAGAGTCTCCAGGACATGACACTGAGACCCCAAAGACGGGAAGGGATGGGTGCAAGGGGCCGGAAATGTCATATGGAGATGAGGATGAGCAGGTGCAAAGTCCCAGAGCTCAGATAGCCCTGACCCAGCTCCAAGCCCAGGGCCAGGGGGGCCGGGGCCGGGGACCGGGGGCCAGGGAGGGAAGCTGGGGCCAGCGGGGAGCCAAGCAACAGCCCCCGTCCCTGCATTTGGACGTTCAGGGAGCAGCCAAGATGGAAAATGTGCAGCCAGTGATGTGGGGCCTTGCCAATATTAACAATGCTAGTCATGATGCATTACACAGTGTCTCAATGTTGTATACATGTGATAAAAGGGACTAAACTTTATTTTCACACTGAAAATTTTTTTCAAGGCCCCTAATTACTATTACTAAGATTTCATAGAGAAAGAAATCTCAGGAGGGACCTATAATACCTTAGGTGCGTTCTGACAAAGCTGAAATTAAGTCTTACAGCCTCACAGTTCAAATATTATCTTAGCAGTTTGGTTACGTTAGCGTGAGTATTCACGGCTTCAGACTTTAAAACATCTCCAAAGTACCTTTTCATAAGCTTTAGTTACATATGGAAGAGAAATGCATGATTAAATATATTCACATTTTAAATTACATCATTAAATTTTATCAAATAGGAACATTTTTGTAAAAGAATGGGATTCAGTATTAAAGCAATTGTAATCTAACAGGGAGGTTGTGAAACCCGTATTTCTGGAGCAGGAATTATGACCCCTGAGTCTGTTGGCTTCAAGGGGAGTTCTGTAGCTGGGTCTCTGGGTTCAAGAGCATCCCAAGAGCACCCCGCTGGCTGCATTCTCGTGAGGGCAACTTTAGGGCTCAGGCCAAGAAGGGCACAGTGCCCCACTGCCCCATGGAACTGAGCCAGTCTGGGGGCTCTCCAATGCTGCTCCGGGTCTGCCCAGTTGAGACATACCCTCCAGTCCTCCAGCCCCCACCACGGAGCCCCGGCCTGGGAGGAAGGGGCTGCAGGGGGGCTCAGGGAGGGTCCCCCACTCCCTTCACCTGGTCTGGGGCAGTCACTGCCCCTTGGGGACCAGACTGGAGAGGGGCTCAGCAGCTAGAGGGGCCGGGAATCCAAGTGCATCTGGGCCACTTCCTACCCCCGAAGTATGGGGATGATGGGTCTGGGGCAGGCCACCACAGAATGTGGATTATTTCCAGCTCAAGACCATTAGGGCCCAGCCGATAAGAAGAGCGTTCTACCTCCCCCCTACCGCCTTCACCTTCCTCAGAGTTTACATAAGAGGCCTTACGGGGAAGAGAGCGCTCACCGAAGATAACAATTTTTTACGTAAGGAAGACTTCTAGAACATCTGCTGCTCCCACCTCCTGTGAATCGTCTCCCGACCTTGGGAGCCGGACCCCTAACCCTTTCTCCTTAGCTCAGGAGGGCAGGTAAGCCTCCCTGCCTGACAGTCCAGGAGCCCCTTATTTCTTTGTGGGACTCCAGCATGAACGTAATTAAATTTGTTTTCCTCCTGTTAATATATTTTATGCAAATCGAATTATCATTTCAGCCAAAGAACGTGGAAGGGAAGAAGGGACGAGTCTTCATCCCCTACAGGGACAATCGCTTCCTTCTCTGAGTTTCAGGTGTCCCAACAGAATGGGACAAACGACGCCTGTAGCTCACACTGCAGGTGGGGTGGCACGTCTTCCTCACAGGTCCAGGGGCTCGGAGTTCCCGGCCAGGGTGCCGGCCTCGTGGGATCCGGCGAGAGCCTCGGCCTGGCCTGCGGATGCTGTCTCCCTGCACCCTCACACGGACAGCAAGAACACGCTTGGTTCTCTCCTTACAGGGGCCCCGATCCCCCCATGAGGGCCCCCTCTCATGACCACATCTAAACATCATGACCTCCCCACGGTTCCACCTCCAAGTACCGTCACATTGCCGGCTAGGGCTTCAACGCATGACTTTGGGGAACACGGGCACTTGGTCCATAACGAGACTACACGGAAGATTCCGGCTACGGGCAGTGCTGTGCACAGCATCTACCACAGCAGGTGCGCGTGGAATGGGGTTCTAGCAGTTCCCAGGGCAAAATCATCCGAAACCAGCCTCATCCACCGGGCAGACTCTGCCTGGGGGTGAGCAAGCGCAGAGGACCCCTGTGGGTCAGGAGCAGAGGGCTCTCTGGTTCCCTACTCTCCCCAAGTGCAAACTCAGGCCCCCCGGGTCCAGTCACCTTCTTTGACAGGTGCAGCCTCGTCGTCTAGAGGGGGCTTCCAGAACACTGTGCTAGCAATGATTCTAGCATGACAAGTTTAAGGGAAACACTGTTTCCCAATATATCGGGAAAGACGATTCATTCCTCCTGAATCACCCTCGCTGTACTAAAGCGTAGCTGTGAATCGGGACGCAGAATTTGGCACAGCTCGGCTGCAGCAGAGGGTCCAAGTGCATCTGTGCGCAGGTGCCCGCACTTCCAGGCTTTCAATCAAGCCACCTGCTGAATGTTCTAGACCCTTCCACTGGTCCCAGGTCCCCTGTGAGCAGACGTAAGAGACAAAATTCTGAAGAATTTTCTCCTGTGTCCTAAGAAATGCGTCTGGCACTGTCCTCTAATGGCAGAGATGAAACATATATCGAGGGTCTATCACATCATAAAGATGGTGTAGGGGCTGCCCGCCTCGCCCAGCGTCTTTCCGGCCCCTGCACCCCCGGGGGCTTGGCACCAGCTGGACCTCATTACCTACCTAAGTTGAAAGGAACAGCATCTATTATAAAAATTCTCTTAGCTACGAATCATGATTTGTGATAAATTCATCCTACCCCAACTCATTTGCATTATTTAAATGAATAGATACTTACAAGGGTATATGCCCAGTGCCCAAAAGTGTACTTGTGTTTCCTGTAACTCTATGTGATTAAAACGAAAGGTGACGCTAACAGAACCATCCTCTGCAGCCACACATCGGACTGCGGTGGCCCTTTGATTCCTACACCTGCATCCTGGCACGTGTCATCTGCTTGCTCTCTGAAGAGCCGAAATTGAGTCAGCTCTGACTTTTTGCAGACCAATCTATATGAAAATGCAGTCCTCAGCTAGCTGATTTATTTTCACATTTAGATGTAATAAAATTAATAGGGCAGTTCTCATTTCAGTTGATGAAATTAACTCAGACTTTAAAAAAAAATCCAACTTCCTTCAGTTATTTTCTTTATTTTCAAAAGGGAAGTTATTCCAGTCATTTGATACAAATGGCTTTAATTAGTTTAAGGCAAACATAATCTTTAACGAATACAGGCTTGGGATCCTTAGTCTGTGTGCTAAGGGATACGAAACAGTGCTGTTTTCACACATTGATTTGTTTTTTTTTGTTTTTTTTTTGTTTTTTTTTCTAAATTTTTTTTTATTGTTATGTTAATCCCCATACATTACATCATTAGTTTTAGATATAGTGTTCCATGATTCATTGTTTGTGCATAACACCCAGTGCTCCATGCAGAACGTGCCCTCCTCAATACCCATCACCAGGCTAACCCATCCTCCCACCCCCCTCCCCTCTAGAACCCTCAGTTTGTTTTTCAGAGTCCATTGTCTCTCATGGTTCTTCTCCCCCTCCGATTTCCCCCCCTTCATTCTTCCCCTCCTGCTACATTCTTCTTCTTCTTTTTTTCTTTCTTAACATATATTGCATTATTTGTTTCAGAGGTACAGATCTGAGATTCAACAGTCTTGCACAATTCACAGCGCTTACCAGAACACATACCCTCCCCAGTGTCCATCACCCAGTCACCCCATCCCTCCCACCCCACCCCCCACTCCACCAACCCTCAGTTTGCTTCCTGAGATTAAGAATTCCTCATATCAGTGAGGTCATATGATACATATCTTTCTCTGTTTGACTTATTTCGCTCAGCATAATACCCTCCAGTTCCATCCACGTCGTTGCAAATGGCAAGATCTTATTCCTTTTGATGGCTGCATAATATTCCATTGTATATATATACCAAATCTTCTTTATCCATTCATCTGTTGATGGACATCTTGGCTCTTTCCACAGCTTGGCTATTGTGGACATTGCTGCTATAAACATCGGGGTGCACGTAGCCTTTCGGGTCCCTACTTTTGTATCTTTGGGGTAAATACCCAGGAGTGCAATTGCTGGATCATATGGTAGCTCTATTTTCAACTTTTTGAGGAACCTCCATACTGTTTTCCAGAGTGGCTGCACCAGCTTGCATTCCCACCAACAGTGTAGGAGGGTTCCCCTTTCTCTGCATCCCCGCCAACATCTGTCATTTCCTGACTTGTTAATTTTAGCCATTCTGACTGGTGTGAGGTGGTATCTCATTGAGGTTTTGATTTGGATTTCCCTGATGCCGAGCGATATTGAACACTTTTTCATGTGTCTGTTGGCCATTTGGATGTCTTCTTTGGAAAAATGTCTGTTCATGTCTTCTGCCCATTTCTTGATTGGATTCTTTGTTCTTTGGGTGTTGAGTTTGATGAGTTCTTTATAGATTTTGGATACTAGCCCTTTATCTGATATGTCATTTGCAAATATCTTCTCCCATTCTGTCAGTTGTCTTTTGGTTTTGTTGACTGTTTCCTTTGCTTTGCAAAAGCTTTTTATCTTGATGAAGTCCCAATAGTTCATTTTTGCCCTTGCTTCCCTTGCCTTTGGCGATGTTTCTAGGAAGAAGTTGCTGCGGTTGAGGTCGAAGAGGTTGCTGCCTGTGTTCTCCTTTAGGATTTTGATGGACTCCTGTCTCACATTGAGGTCTTTCAACCATTTGGAGTCTATTTTTGTGTGTGGTGTAAGGAAATGGTCCAGTTTCATTCTTCTGCATGTGGCTGTCCAATTTTCCCAACACCATTTGTTGAAGAGACTGTCTTTTTTCCATTGGACATTCTTTCCTGCTTTGTCAAAGATTAGTTGACCATAGAGTTGAGGGTCCATTTCTGGGCTCTCTATTCTGTTCCATTGATCTATGTGTCTGTTTTTGTGCCAGTACCATACTGTCTTGATGATGACAGCTTTGTAGTAGAGCTGGAAGTCTGGAATTGTGATGCCGCCAGCTTTGCTTTTCTTTTTCAACATTCCTCTGGCTATGCGGGGTCTTTTCTGGTTCCATACAAATTTTAGGATTATTTGTTCCATTTCTTTGAAGAAAGTGGATGGTATTTTGATGGGGATTGCATTGAATGTGTAGATTGCTCTAGGTAGGATTGACATCTTCACAATATTTGTTCTTCCAATCCATGAGCATGGAACGTTTTTCCATTTCTTTGTGTCTTCCTCAATTTCTTTCATGAGTATTTTATAGTTTTCTGAGTACAGATCCTTTGCCTCTTTGGTTAGATTTATTCCTAGGTATCTTATGGTTTTGGGTGCAATTGTAAATGGGATCGACTCCTTAATTTCTCTTTCTTCTGACTTGTTGTTGGTGTATAGGAATGCCACTGACTTCTGTGCATTGATTTTATATCCTGCCACTTGACTGAATTCCTGTATGAGTTCTAGCAGTTTTGGGGTGGAGTCTTTGGGATTTTCCACATAAAGTATCATATCATCTGCAAAGAGTGAGAGTTTGACTTCTTCTTTGCCAATTTGGATGCCTTTGATTTCTTTTTGTTGTCTGATTGCTGTGGCTAGGACTTCCAATACTATGTTGAATAGCAGTGGTGATAGTGGACATCCCTGCCGCGTTCCTGACCTTAGGGGGAAAGCTCTCAGTTTTTCCCCATTGAGAATGATATTCGCTGTAGGTTTTTCATAGATGGCTTTTATGATATTGAGGTATGTACCCTCTATCCCTATACTCTGAAGAGTTTTGATCAAGAAAGGATGCTGTACTTTGTCAAATGCTTTTTCTGCATCTATTGAGAGGATCATGTGATTCTTGTTTTTTCTTTTGTTAATGTATTGTATCACGTTGATTGATTTGCGGATGTTGAACCAACCTTGCAGCCCAGGAATAAATCCGACTTGGTCGTGGTGAATAATCCTTTTAATGTACTGTTGGATCCTATTGGCTAGTATTTTGGTGAGAATTTTTGCATCCATGTTCATCAGGGATATTGGTCTGTAATTCTCCTTTTTGATGGGGTCTTTGTCTGGTTTTGGGATCAAGGTAATGCTGGCCTCATAAAATGAGTTTGGAAGTTTTCCTTCCATTTCTATTTTTTGGAACAGTTTCAGAAGGATAGGTATTAATTCTTCTTGAAATGTTTGGTAGAATTCCCCTGGGAAGCCATCTGGCCCTGGGCTTTTGTGTTTTGGGAGATTTTTGATGACTGCTTCTATTTCCTTAGTGGTTATAGGTCTGTTCAGGTGTTCTATTTCTTCCTGGTTCAGTTTTGGTAGTTGATACATCTCTAGGAATGCATCCATTACTTCCAGGTTATCTAATTTGTTGGCATAGAGTTGCTCATAATATGTTCTTATAATTGTTTGTATTTCTTTGGTGTTGGTTGTGATTTCTCCTCTTTCATTCATGATTTTGTTGATTTGGGTCATTTCTCTTTTCTTTTTGATAAGTCTGGCCAGGGGCTTATCAATCTTGTTAATTCTTTCAAAGAACCAGCTCCTAGTTTCGTTGATCTGTTCTACTGTTCTTTTGGTTTCTATTTCATTGATTTCTGCTCTGATCTTTATGATTTCTCTTCTCCTGCTGGGTTTAGGCTTTATTTGCTGTTCTTTCTCCAGCTCCTTTAGGTGTAGGGTTAGGTTGTGTACTTGAGACCTTTCTTGTTTCTTGAGAAAGGCTTGTATTGCTATATACTTTCCTCTTAGGACTGCCTTTGCTGTATCCCAAAGATTTTGAATAGTTGTGTTTTCATTTTCATTGGTTTCCATGAATTTTTTTAATTCTTCTTTAATTTCCTGGTTGACCCATTCATTCTTCAGTAGGATGCTCTTTAGCCTCCATGTATTTGAGTTCTTTCCGACTTTCCTCTTGTGATTGAGTTCTAGTTTCAAAGCATTGTGGTCTGAAAATAGGCAGGGGATGATCCCAATCTTCTGGTACCGGTTGAGACCTGATTTATGACCTAGGATGTGATCTATTCTGGAGAATGTTCCATGGGCACTAGAGAAGAATGTGTATTCCGTTGCTTTGGGATGGAATGTTCTGAATATGTCTGTGAAGTCCATTTGGTCCAGTGTGTCATTTAAAGTCTTTATTTCCTTGTTGATCTTTTGCTTAGACGATCTGTCCATTTCAGTGAGGGGGGTGTTAAAGTCCCCCACTATTATTGTATTGTTGTCGATGTGTTTCTTTGCTTTTGTTATTAATTGCCTTATATAATTGGCTGCTCCCATGTTAGGGGCATAGATATTTACAATTGTTAGATCTTCTTGTTGGATAGACCCTTTAAGTATGATATAGTGTCCTTCCTCATCTCTTATTACAGTCTTTGGTTTAAAATCTGATTTGTCTGATATAAGGATTGCCACCCCAGCTTTCTTTTGGTGTCCATTAGCATGGTAAATGGTTTTCCACCCCCTCACTTTCAATCTGGGGGTGTCTTTGGGTCTAAAATGAGTCTCTTGCAGACAGCATATCGATGGGTCTTGTTTTTTAATCCAATCTGATAGCCTGTGTCTTTTGATTGGGGCATTTAGCCCATTTACATTCAGGGTAACTATTGAAAGATAGGAGTTCAGTGCCATTGTATTGCCTGTAAAGTGACTGTTACTGTATATTGTTTGTGTTCCTTTCTGGTCTATGTTGCTTTTAGGCTCTCTCTTTGCTTAGAGGACCCCTTTCAATATTTGTTGTAGGGCTGGTTTCGTGTTTGCAAATTCCTTTAGTTTTTGTTTGTCCTGGAAGCTTTTGATCTCTCCTTCAATTTTCAATGACAGCCTAGCTGGATATAGTATTCTTGGCTGCATATTTTTCTCATTTAGTGCTCTGAATATGTCCTGCCAGTCCTTTCTGGCCTGCCAGGTCTCTGTGGATAAGTCTGTTGCCAATCTAATGTTTCTACCATTGTAGGTTACATATCTCTTCTCCCGAGCTGCTTTCAGGATTTTCTCTTTGTCTCTGAGACTCGTTAGTTTTACTATGAGATGTCGGGGTGTTGACCTATTTTTATTGATTTTGAGAGGGGTTCTCTGTGCTTCCTGGATTTTGATGCCTGTTTCCTTCCCCAAATTAGGGAAGTTCTCTGCTATAATTTGCTCCATTATACCTTCTGCACCTCTCTCTCTTTCTTCTTCTTCTGGGATCCCAATTATTCTAATGTTGTTTCGTCTTATGGTATCGTTTATCTCTCGAATTCTGCCCTCGTGATCCAGTAGTTGTTTATCTCTCTTTTTCTCAGCTTCTTTATTTTCCATCATTTGGTCTTCTATCTCACTGATTCTTTCTTCTGCCTCATTTATCCTAGCAGTTAGCGCCCCCATATTTGATTGCACCTCATTAATAGCCTTTTTGATTTCTACTTGGTTCGATTTTAGTTCTTTTACTTCTCCAGAAAGGGTTTCTCTAATAACTTCCATGTTTTTTTCAAGCCCAGCTAGTATCTTTAAAGTGATGATTCTGAACTCTAGATCTGACATCGTACTAATGTCCGTATTGAGTAGGTCCCTGGCAGTCGGTACTACCTCTTGTTCTTTTTGTTGAGGTGATTTTTTCCGTCTTGTCATTTTGTGCAGAGGAGAATAGATTAATGAGAGAACAAAATGCTAGCAGGGTAACAACGTCCCCAGAAAATATACTCTAAACAAATCAGAAAAGACCTGAAGCAGTGGGAAAAGAAAGGGAAAGAGAGAAAAAAGAAAAGGAAAGAAAAAAAGAAAAAAGAAAAAGATAAAGATAAAAACAAACAAAAGCAGAACAAAACAAAACAAAACAAAGACAGAATGTGATCAAATATGATCAGGCTGGATCATAGATCAGTGCCACACACTAGATTTTGGGTGTATTTTGGTCTGTTAAAAGAAAGTCCCTCCCAAAATTTTAAAGAAAGAAAAACTTATATATGTACAAAAATAAGGGTTGATATGATGAAGGGATGGAATATGACTGTAAAGATGGAAATTATAAAAAATTTTAAAAAAGGATTTGATAAGTTGTTTGAAAAAAGAAAGAAGAGGATTAAAAAAAAAAAAAAAAGAGAGAGAAAAAAGGGAGAGAATGTGATCAGGCAGGGGAGTAGAAAAAAACCATACACTAGAGATTTAGAGTATATTTTGATCTGTTAGAAGAAACTATCTCAAGATTTTAAAGAGAGAACAACTTATATATATATGCCAAAAATACGGGTAACTACTATGAAGGGATAGAATATGACTTTAAAAATGAAAAATAAAAATGTTTTTTTTTTTAAAAAAGGGATTGATAAGATGTTGGTTGAAAAAGGGAAAAAGAAAAATTCAAAAAAAAAGAAAAAAGGAAAAAAGAAAAAAAGACAGTTAAAAAAAATAATTAACTTTGAAAGACTAAAGAATCATGGTAAAAAAGCCATGAATTCTATGTGCAGTATTCCCCTAGCGCTGGAGTTCTGCCGTTCTCATTGATCGGTAAACTTGGTCTTGGCTGGCTGTTCTCGCTGATCTTCTGGGGGAGGGGCCTGTTGCCGTGGTTCCCAAATGTCTTTGCCGGAGGCAAAATTGCCCCGCCCTTGCCGGTCCGGGCTAAGTCATCTGCTCGGGTTTGCTCTCCGGAGCTTTTGTTCCCTGCGAGCTCTCCGTACAGCTTTGGAGGCGGAGAGTGAAAATGGCGGCCTCCCAGTCTCCGCCCCGGCGGAGCCGAGAACTCGGGGTCCCGCTCCTCAGTGAGCCCCCAGAGAAAAGCAGTCAGTCACTCCCGTCTCCCCGGTCTCCGGCCACACTCCGCGCTCACCCGGCCTGTGACCGCGCCTTTCTATCTGGCACCCGACCCCGGGTGGAGTCTCCAAACCCAGCAGATCCCCGCGGTGCGCTCCCGCACCTCTCCTCCCGGGGGAAGAAGGTGAGTCTCCCCGGATCTGCCGCTTGTTGGGTCCCTGCTGGAGGAGCAGTGGCCCGACTGTGCCGCGGATCACGGTCTATGACAACCCCGAGCTGAGAGCCCGCGCCTGGGCTCCGTCTCTGCAGCCGGCTTCCCTGCTCCGATCCCTGGGAGCTCTGCCGCACTCAGGCACCCCCGGTCTTTCTGTGACCCCGAGGGTCCTGAGACCACACTGTCCCGCGAGGGTTCCACCCCCCACTTCGCCACCAGAGTGACGTCCCTCAGCGGAGCAGACTCTAAAAGTTCCGATTTTGTGCTCCGTGGCTCTGTCACTTGCCAGAAGCGGCCGACGGAGGCCCCTCCCCCGCCGTCTATCCTCCCGAATATCGCCTCGGATTCACTTCTCCGCACGTCCTACCTTCCAGAAAGTGGTCGCTTTTCTGTTCAGAGAGTTGTTGCTCTTCTTTTCTTTGATCTCCTGTTGAGTTTGTAGGTGTTCAGAATGGTTTGATCCCTATCCAGCTGAATTCCTGAGAGGAGACGAAATCCAGGTCTCCTACTCCTCCGCCATCTTGCTCCGCCCCTCCACACATTGATTTGTAACGTCAGCCCGCACAATCTGATTTGGTTTGGCTTCAAAGTAAACCACCCATCACCCGAAAGAACAATCCCCCTGCTGAGGCCATCAAGAAGCCAGCCCATCCCCACGTACACAAACGCATCATTACAACAAGGGCAGGTGCGTTTTGTGGAATGCCAGGGAGCAGGAGACCCAGCACGTCCATGTGCTGTGTACTGTGTTTGGTATACTGCCCAAGATGCAGGCTTGGGCTGGCTTGGAGGATGGCAGACGTGTTCTAAGGAGCGTGCATTTTTAATGACTACTTCTTGTAAAGGTATTAAAAATTTAAAACAGTTAATCCTACACTAACCATGAAACACCCAGTAAAAAGAAACCCTTTGTTTCAGAAATACTCCAGTGAAGGTTCTTGTCTTGAGTTTACCTTTCGCCCGGTCTCCTGAGCTGGTTACCACCTGCGTCAGCTCTGTGTCACCTAGAATCAGAGTCTCTGCATCAACCACACATCTACTGCAGATCTGATCCAATGCCCTTCAGTGGCACCTCGAATCCCATTCCTTTCCCATCGGTATGTTATTCCCCAGGAGCACCCCACTGCCTGAACCCCCTCCCCAGAACAATGCCGCTTTAGACAACTGCTCGATCTGGAATACCTTCTCCACCCCTCCCGCACACAGCTCAGGGCTCATCCTCCCTGCGACCATCCGTGACTCCCCACGTGGGCACAACATCCTTGCTCTGCCCTCCACTCTGTCCATTTCTCGTGTCTTTACAGATCGTACTCAATTGTTGGCTGATGAATCCCTCCTTGGAAGATAAACTCCTTCGAGGTGGAAACCACGCCTCCAGCATTTCTGTCCACCATGCACCTGCATAGGCCTGGGTTCAGTGGTGATCCCCCAACCCCTTTAGCCAAAGTCACTTTTCCACCTCAGTGATGATTCCTCCTCTCTGCCTCTGGGCAGGCCGAGCCGTGGGCTTCTCCAGCTCACCGCACTGGGTCTGTCCCGGATGCTACTATTTCCTGGAATTTGTCTGCCTTCCCGCCTGACAGTCCTCCCCAGTGCATTAGAGAATGCGATCCTCAGCAAAGCCTTCACACCGGCTCTTGCTCGGGGTAAAGACCTTATTGTCCTGTGTTCCCCACTATATATATTTCTGTTCTAGCATATCACATTCAAATGACTCATCTCATGTCTGTGAGCTCCCGGAAAACAGAAGCCGTGTCTTTTAATCTTTAAATCTATTTTAAATCAACTATGTGATCGACACAAAATAGATGCTTAATGAATGTTGGATGGCTGATTAAATGTATATTTGCTCAAATGAATGAACAAGCATCCTCTGGAAGAGATAAGTGGGCTTATCAATCTGCGCCCTTCCATGTGCAGAGCAGTCAGACAAAAGAGAAACAAATCAGCAAATAAACGAGAAGCTGGACACACTGTCTGGCAGAAGCTGAGGCAGCTAGTGTGGGGATTTTCCATTCCGGAGCAAAACCCTCCAGCCCAATCATTGAGGGGGAGCGCCAGCAAACGGCCAGCACCCAGCACACCCGACCTCGAGGCAGACCTGTCCCTGGAGCCTCTACATGGATACAGAAGTCACAGTCAGCTTTCTACTGGCTGATCCTGAAGTGTGTAGGGGCAGCTCAGGGCTGCCAGACACCTGAGCGCATCTACAGCACAAAAGAACAAGGCCGACTGTAGACATGGGGCGGTGAGTGTCAGCGGACCTCCCGTAACGGAGAGGAACGTGTAAAACAATCAGAAGCATAGCTAATTTCTAGGAAAAAATACTTAAAATATATAATACACATTAAATTATATTATATATATATATATTCCCTAGTATATTTACATATACTCATATTTCCCAGAGCTCTGTCTTACTCTCTAGCTTATACATAAAATACATATGCATTTATATTAATATATGTATATATACATTTGAAAGACAACATCGGGGCGCCTGGGTGGCTCAGTCAGTTAAGGGTCCGACTCTTGGTTTTGGCTCAGGTCATGATTTCAGGGTCGTGAGACCGAACCCCACGTCAGGCTCCCTGCTGGGCGTGGAGTCAGCTTGAAATTCTCCCTCTCCCTCTGCCCCTCCCCACCCCCACTCACACACACTCTCTCTCTCTCTCTCCCTAAGGAAAAAAAAAAAGAAGAGAAAGACATCATCAAATATCTCAAAATAGAGAAGAATGTGATAAAAATTTTCAAAACATAGAGATGTGACCTCGGGTTTGGCAGTGGATTCTTGGCTATGACACCAAAAACACAAGCAGCAAAAGAAAAAATAGATAAATTGTACCTTTTCTAAAATGAAAAACTTTTCTGCATCAAAGGACAACATTAAGAAAGTGAAAAGACCCACAAAATGGCAGAAAATATTTCCAAATCATTTATCTGAAAAGGGGTTAGCATTCAGAATACACAAAGAACTGTAACAACTTAATAAGAAGACAAACAACCCAATTAAAACATGATTTTCTCAGAAGGCTCTAGACCCGCCTGCCACTCTGCACTGAGTGCCCCACAAGGGTCCTTCCCCTGGCGGCCCGCTCCCTCCCTCCATTCCAACATGCTACCGGGGAAGGCCAGCAGAGACACACCCCTTGGCTCCAAGGGTCTGGGAAGCCCAGGCCAAAGCACCTTGGACGGAGCACACAGGAGTCTCTCGATACAGGGACCTCAGTGATGGTGGGCATGCCAGTCAAGGACGCCACCAGCCCCACCCCAGCTCCCTGTGCCGGAGGCTCTGAGGAATGGGCAGGGGCAGTAATGAAATGAGCAGCAGGTATCTGTGAGGGGGCCGTGTGACCTCAGAGTCCAGGAGAGCTCATCCAGAGCTGTCCCGGACACTCCCATTGTCTGGGACACACAACGGCAGTCCAGGTGGCCCAGCGGGAGCATTTGGTCTGGTGTTCCGCTCTGCTGAGATTCAACCCAATGGCCTCGTTAAGGACTGGCCCCGTCCCTACCCCACAGTACTCCTGCCCTGTGCGGGATGTTTGCAAGGGGGGCCTCTCCCCTGCCCTTTGTCCACTCCGCTGCGAGAACACCAAGGCCGAGATCATCTGCCCCCTGTGGGCAGCAGAGCCTCCTTGGTTCTGTCTTCATCCTGGAGTTTCCCAGCCTCCTGCAGGCCCCTTCACTACCTGCCAAGGACGAAACAGCTCTGCGTGGGATGTTTGGGCCACTCGCTTCTGGGGAGGAGCTCCCTGGCGGGCCCAGGCGGCACCCCTACCGAGCGCTTGGTCCCGCCGCTTTGGGGCAAGTAGGGTGAGCAGTCAGAAGAAGAAAGAGACCCGCGAGGTCTCCGGCAGAGGGGAGTCCCCATGTCCTGCACAACCACTGCTCCTTCCCTGGCTAGGCTCCGGCCTGGCGGAAGGGGATCAATCTGGAAGTGAGTAAACGCACCTCTGTATCCTGAGGTGCTCCTCTCCTCCCAAAGGGTAGTCTCTCCTCCGCTCTGTCCCCAGCACGTGCCGCCACCGCCCACCCCTAGTGCAATTAAAGCCACGAGCACCCGGCTTTTGACAAGAAGATGGAGGGCTTCGCCGTCCTGGCGGTTAATTGGCGGTGTTATTTATGAGTGTTGAATGCTCGTGAAGTTCCCTGGCTGTTTCTGATGCAATTAGTTTCATTGATGGCAAGGTTTATGAGTTGAAATAGTGGGAATCAAAGGACCGCCTGATACAATAGAACACAATAAAAATGAGCATGCTCGGCTAGTTTCCATGCAGAACACCTAGAAAATGGGTTTCAAAGTTTTTACTGGGAGATAAAAGATCCCTCTGGCTTGCTCAATTACTTTATCCACACTGGAAATATAGAGAGCACAGTCAGAGGGCAATGAGCTTCTGAAATAAAAGGCAAATTTTATTTGTAGGCTGCCCCAACATCTTAGTATTGCAAAAACAAATCTGAATTTCTATATTTCAATGACTCCTACACTCAGTAATGGGCACATAATTAACATTAATTCAGAATAATTATTACAGAAAATTCAAAAGATGCTTCACACAAATGTTTCAATAGATCTGACCACGGGTGTTTGCCTGTGACAGTTACACAGGTACGCGGGACCTGACTCCGTGCCTTTCTTTTTAAATCAACTTAAATGTTAATAGATAATATGCCCAATGAATAATTATTCAGGTTCCAAAAAAATACAGAAGAATATAACGTGAAATATCTCCCTCCACTCCTAAACCCACACACAGAAACCTCTTTGGAATTAATGAACGTTAGTCTCTCTGTGAGCCTCTCAGACATTCTGCACATCTACACGAATATGAGGACGCACGCTTTCTTTTCTGTACATAGATGTACCATAATGTATATTTGCATTGTGCCTTTTCTCTTAAATTTAATCATGTAGCTTTGAGATCCAGGTAAAGAAAGTCTGCATTGTCCTTTTTAACAGCTCTGAATACCCACTGTACGGACGACCAGAGTCTGCAGAAACCCCTCCCCATTTTCTAGGTGTTCTGCCAGGGAATGAGCAGAGCACGCTCATTTCTATCGTGTTCCATTGTATGGACATGAAGATTTTTCTCGTCTTTTGCTCTTGCAGCTGTTACTGCCAGGAGCAGCCCTGTGTCCTTGTCACCTGCCCCCCAGCAGTTCAGGTGAAGGTGAAGCCCTGTAGGAGAGTGGCTGGGTAGGAGGCTACAGTCTCCGTGATTCTGGTTTTGATGTTGCTGAACTGGCCACCCATTTCTAATTTTAATTACTGACCACACCTACCCCCCTCCCCGGGGGAGTGCCCGGCTTCTGGCTCCTGGCCACGCTGTGGGCATCAAGTGTTGCCTAGGACCAACCTGAGAGGTGGTGCTTGTCTAAGAGCGATCACATTCCTTTGGGCTCCTCCATCAAACACATGCTTACTGAGAGGCTACTGTGTGCCAGGCACTGTTCTTGGCCCAGGGGAGTACATGGGGAACACAAGAGGTGAAATCTCCTGTGCCCTGGAATGTCCATGCTGATGAAGACAGTCTCAGTGTCATTACGACTGCGAGGAAAACCTTCCCACAGCTGAAAAAGGTCTCTGTGCGTATCTTCTCTTCCGTGAACTATATGGCCGTGACTTCTGCTTTTTTTCCCTCTGGATTGTGGATCTTTGTCTTATAGATTCACAGAGCCCTTCTGGCTGGGAAAGGAATGGGAAAATGCTGTCCGCCTTTTACTTTCGTTGTGATGGTGGTTTCTATGGCCCACAGTTTTATTTCTAAGGGGTCAGATTTGCAAGTCTTTCATGTAGAGCTTCCGGGTTTTTGCTGCACTGGGAAAGAGCCTCCTCACCAACAGCACGTAATTAATTCTTGCCTATCATTGTCGGCTGCATCTGAACTTCATCCGAAGAAGGTGTGAGGCACGGATGCACATCCGTAATCCACCTGGTGGCTTCTGTCTTCTCGGCGCCATTTTCCTGATGATCCACATCAGCCCTTGATTTGAGATGCCTCCTTCATCACATACCAAGTCCCTGCAGGGAGTGGAGTCCATTCCCAGACACAGACACATATGCACTTATTTACATACCGATGTTACATTTTTGCACAAACACACACACACACACATGCTATTTTAAGATCAAAGAGCAAAGAAAGTTGATGGTAGATTTGGGCAGACGATGTATGTGTGTTATTAAATCCAACCCCCGTACATTTTCATCACTCCTCTTGCTGAGGTCCCTGAGAGCAGCACAGACCCCCGGAGCCAGGCCCCTCTGCTGTCTGCAGATCCTGTCTCTGTCCCGCTGGTTCAGGCCATGTTTCAGGTTTAAGCACACTTGGGACTCACTCCGACAAGCATAGGGACAGTGGGGAAATGGGGAACAGGTGCATACTCTTGTCACATTAGCAAACCTCCCAGGAGCCTGGAACCGTGAACAGAAAGCCTGAATCACAGCCTGTCCATTGTCCTCACTTGGCAAGTGTGTATGACTGTCTTCCTCACGTGGGGGTGCATCTCTGCTCAGAAACCACAGACTGGGATGCCAACAGAAAGTCCTATCAGCCGAAAGGCTTAGAACCCCGTGAGGATAGCCAGAACCCAGCTTATGAAATCAAACTCAACCTGATTTTGAGCTGTGTCGGGAACCCTTCCCTGAAATGGGCCATGGGAATGTCGGCTTATTTCTCACGACGTTCTCCCAACAGTCTTCCCAGCTCTGCTCCTCCAAGAGCTTCCATGGGGGGTGAGGGGGCACAGGACCAAGATGGAACCCCCTGCCTGGGTCTGGGGCACCCATCAGCAGGGGCTGTGGTCCTGCCCACGTCCCCGAAGCTATACACAGGCAGACGCGCTTGCTGGGTGCAGTGTTGCCGAGGGGCTCTGCCCGATGGCACAGGCATTGCGTAACTTCTGTGTTGTGGTCTTGTGGGGCTACCGTGGGAAGTCATGGCCACGTGTGGTGTGTGTGCGTCACATATGCTGCCTTATGGAGGATGCTCAGATAGGACTAGTTGTTGTTAGAATGAATCCTCATCTTACAGCTGGACACATCTGACGACCGAAAGAAGTTCTCATCCACTTGCTTGCAACCTGGTCCCACGCGCCTGGGCCCCCACACGCTCCCCCGTACCAGCCGCGCAGGACAGAGGCGAGAGCAGAGGAGGAAGCTGCACCTGCCCTGGGAGCTGGGTCCACCTGGCGTGGCCGGCCCTGCCCTGCTGGATGGGAGCAGTGAACTACGGAAAGGTATCCCCGCTGCGCCTGCCCGACTAAAAGAACTCGCCCTTCCCTCCCCCACGCAGCATCCTGAGTGCCCATGAGCACTCCACCCCGACTGCCCATGAGCACTCCACCCCGACCTCGCAGAAGGAGCCGCGACCAGGTGGCAGGGAGACCGCACGCAGCAGTCGTAATGGGTCACAGTCCAGCAATTTGGCAGACTTGGCACGAACACACCGTCGTTGAGACGCAGTGTCGGCAGCTCCTTCCTGGAGCGCTGGCTTCACTCTCGTGTCTGTAAGCCCATCGCTGAAGCCCCGGGACTGTTTGCCTTACTTGATATTTTAACATACCATCTCCGTGCCTCCAAAGCTCTTCACGAGCACGATTTTAATAGCTGTCTCCTTTCTCAACAGAATTCTGGATTGCAATTTGCTCAGTCCCTGCTGTTGGGCACTTAGACTTTTATTATTTTTGATTGCCCTGTTTTAAACTATGTTCTGTGGCATGTCCTTATGCTCGCCCCACGCCCACCGTGGGCCTGTAATCATGCTCTAAGCTTTCAGCTGCTATTTCAAGCTTGAGATCAACTGGTGACTTTGCTACAGAGCCTGACCCCTACCTCACCCCACATCCAGGCATGCCCTGTGCTGGGAGAACTCCTGTCAGCCCCTCGTGTGAGGGGAGGAAAAACGGGTCATAGAAGTTATGAAGATGCCCCCACCCCGGGGCCACAGGGGGAGTGACGGGTTCAACTGAGTCCCGTGGGCTGCAACCCCATGTGGGATTTCTGATGATGGGATTTCTTCGGATTGAGTCCCATGATTGGAACTGCTAGATTCAATAATATATAAAATTAAGCATCTTGATTTATATTAATCCATTTCTTTCTAGAAACATTGTGCCAAGTTACATTATCACCAGCTACATGTGATACTTTTCCACCTGCTTGAAGAAGCATGTAGAAAAAACTCATCAAGGACTGCTTCTGATGCCCCACATTAGCAACACTATCACCAACCACAAACAAATATGTTTATGCCCATACCACGGACTATTCCTGGAGCAGCTAAGACTGGACATTCTTTCTGTGTCACTGCATTTTGGGCTTCAAGGTACGTTGCTAAATTCTGCATTGTACAACCCCATGCACGTTAAAACAAACATGAATATATTTGTGCACACGTAACGCACGGGAAATATTCTGATTATCACGTGATCCTGCTAAGAGAGGTTTCCTTTGTGAGAAGAATAGGGTTGAGAGCAGGTAGATTCTATACACTTCTAAATTGTTCCCATTTCTTAAATGGAATATATTCACATTTTATAGTTTAATTAGGAGAAAGCAACCATTTAACTAATGAAGTCTCCAAGGAGACACACACCTCCGCTGGAGCCCGCCTGACGGTGCATGTGAATCAGCTGCCATCCTAAGTGGAGGTTTGGGGTAAGAGGCTCCTGTGGGCCACAGACGATGGGAGAGGACCGGAGGCCAGCCTGACATGCATATGCTTGATTCACGGCGCAGCCGCCAGGAATGCCACTTCTGAATTCAAGAACCGTCATGACAACGGCCCTAGAAGAGCCTGGAACGGCTGGGAGAGGGCTCGTCGAGGAGCCGCGGCGGGTGCGAACGGTGCTCAGGCTGCATGAGCACCCCCAGACTCGGCGCCTCCCTGACCGTGCCTGTGCGGGAGGGGGTGCTCTTTCACGGCCTCCCCGTGTCCCCACGGCGCACCACGCAGCCCGCAACACCCGCCAGCTTGGTGAAAAGATGGGTGTTAAATGAGGCTGATGACAGAGAAGTGCCAGGCTGCTCTTCTGTTGTCAGACAAGCCGCTTCTGGTAGAATATCTAAATTGACCCCGCACACGCACTTGTGTCTACTCTAAGGAGAGGTTCTCCCTGCCGCGCGAAGCCACTCAAGTTTGGAGATGATTCATCACTTGCGTCAGAGCCAATGAGTGTCAGCAACCATGATTCAGCAAGCCATCCTTCCTCTTCGGGGCCGCATCCCCAGAGCCTCTGTGTGGCCGGGATCACAAGGAAAGCAGGGGACGCGAGGTGGAGAACACGCATCCCCACCCCTCAACACCGTGCCAGGGAGCTGACACCCGTCACTTCTGCTTATGTTCAGGGTCGGCCTGGCCAAGTGGGCTGCCCTAGCTCAGGGTGTCCAGGGCAGGGCAGGCTGGTCCCAGCAGCCACTTTCCAGCTACAACCCCCCCGCTCAGAAGGGGTGGCAAGTCTTGAGCGGGCAGCAGGTGTCTCCCGCACAGCACAGCTGAAATGGGGGGGTGGGACCTTAAGCCACAAACCAAGGGGGCTGGTGTGACCGGCTCCGCCTGCCAGGTGGCCACAGCTCCTCCAACAGCCTTTGGGATCCCTCATCTGGGTCCTGGTGTGGGTCTCCTAGAGTCCCCGAGGAGAGTCCTGGGCACCAACCTGGAGCCCTCTCTACTCACACCGTTGCTTGAAGAGGGACAGTTTCACTGCCCCGTAAAGCCGGCTCGTCCAGGGATAAAGTGAATGTTTTTACAAGAAAGAATTAATTATGATGTTTGCTCTTAATTACAGTCATTTTAATTGGGTCATTTGGCCTTAGGTGTGCTGCCACCACCACGAGGGGACTCCAAGACATCACAGAGATACATGGAAAAGGGGACTGTTTGGATGAAATCTGCCCTTGGCATGTGGCTAAGGATGTTTAGCCCAGCTGGGCTCCTCCACTGGATTTCATCCATTCTGGCCATCCCTGCGCCATCACGCTCTGCCGATGCTGCCGTCCAGCCTCCAGCAATAAAAACACTCGGGCTGCAGAGTGTGCACGAGGCCTTTGTGCGGTGGGAAGGGTCCTGGAGGGGCCCTGGCCGGGAGGCGCAGCATCAGCCCGCCTGTGCTCCCTTGGATTCTATGACAAGCTCCTTCTCTCCCGTGGCTTGTGCAAACTGGGTGTGGTCTGGGTGGAAGGAAGTAAAGGGGCATCAGGGGGCCGGGGGTGTTCGAGGAGAAAGCACGGATCTTGACCCAGACCCACCGTTGACAGGCTCCAAAAACTAGCAAGTTACTTGTCCTCGTAACCTCCATATGCATGGCTGAGAAATGGGGGTGAACATGGTTAGATCCCCCCAGGTGCCAGGAAGAACCTGTTAAGCTCTTTCCCAGGGGAGGAGGTCTCTCGAATGCCAGCTGACCCACACTTCTGGCTAGGTGAGCAGCTCACCAGCCACCAGCTCCCATGCAGTGTGGGGCACGGAAGAAATCAAATGCATGTGTCCTTGAATGGAATGCATTGTCTATCCTTCCTCCTCCGCAGGCTAAAATGAATCAAGGAAGCTACAATGTGACAAGGGGAAATTTGTCTTCAGAGCAGACTTCCCTTAAGGGAGAAGCCCCCTTGTGAGGGGGACTTTTTCCACCAGTGCTTTCGCTGCCCAGCCCCCAGGGTCAGTGGGTTGACCTTGGATCAGACCTGTAACAGCTTGGACAGCGAAGAGTGCCAGTGGGAGGGGAGACAAAAGCCCCACAGAGGAGGGGACACAGCAGGATGGAGGGGGATCTGCATGTCTGGGGAGCCAGGACACCCTGGGCTGTGTCATGTGCACCACACATCCCCTCAACATTCCCACAGAATTTCACTTTGCTCATTGTTCTAATGTCCTGGGGCTGCCTGGATAAATGACCACAAAGTGGCTTCAACCAGCAGGAATGTATTCCCTCACGGCTCCAGATCTCAGAAATCCTAAGTCCAGCTGTCAGCGGGCTGTGCTCCCTCCGGAGGCTCCAGGGGGGATCACTCCTGCTCTTCCTGCTCCCCCCGGGGGCTCGAGGTGTCCCTGGGCTGGTGGCCACATCCCCCCCACCCCGATCTCTGCCTCTGCCATCATGGATTAAGGGCCAGTGTAAATTCAACCCAGTGTACTTCGAAATAGATTTCTTTTTAGAAGATGCTACAAAGTATGCTTCCCGCTTCCAAGTTGTTACAAACTGAAACCAGCAAGGGGTTTGCATAAGCAGTCACAAATGGATACCCTGAAACATTCAAAGGCTTAAATGTCACTTGGTCCTTTATACCTAGAAGAAATCCGGGGAATAATCTCACCCACCTCCCGACTTCACCAGTGAATGGAGGGAGAGGTTTGCAGGCAGGCTGGAGACAGCCTGGCCCCCAAGCCCAGCATCATGCCGGTGGGCCAAGGGCTCAGTGGGTCCATGTCCGGGGTCTGGCCTGGGAACTGTCCTGCCTCTGCGCTGGCCCGGCACTCTCTCGGGGACCACTGTGAGAAGCCAGCCGTGTCACATCCAATGGTTCATTTCATAACCAGACCCATCCTCCCTCAATCCAATCTCATCAGACCTGATTTCATTGCCTTTCGTGCTTGATAAGTGGTTCCCTTACAAAGGGAAAGAAAATGTTCATCTTAGCACTTTATCCTTTCATCCCGGCAGACCTCTTCGGGGGAGCGCTGCATAATTAAACAGGGACGCCAGGCTTCGCTGTGCCGCATGAATCACACGCATGCTGGCTACCGGCCGCGTCACTTACCTCTGAAATGTGATGCTATAAAACCTAAACAGGTTTTCAATTCCTCCTAACGTCAAAAGAATAGCAATAAAATCAAAAAGTGAGAGAAAGGGAAAGGTAGCTAGGCTCTGGGAGCGACACCCCCCAGGAACCCACAGGAGAAGTGAATTATTCCCATGATTATTTCTCCGTGGAGCGGCCTCGTTCCGGCCTGTCTCTCACACTGACAACAATTTGGAAAAAATAAAATAAAAACCTCCTAAGTAGCCCCAGCTGCAGTGGGCACCGCTTTCCATAGCCTCCCTGTGTAGACCAAATGAGGGACACATCCTGGAGGGTAGAGTGCCCCCCAGAGCCCCCTCATGAGGCCCCGGGCCTGCGCTGCAGACACCTGACCCCTACGTGCTGTATTCAAGCCACCGGAAGCAGGGGAGCTCGAGACGCAGAGCCCAGGACGTGGCCGATGTCATGGGGCCAAGATGATCACGGCTGCCACCCCACCAACCCACCCCCAGGTCTACAGAGCGGGCCCTCCAAATTCCCCAGTCTGGAGAACTGGCAGGTGGCTCTGCATTCTAGACTAACACAGACAGCCAACATTGAAAGAATAATCGGGCATCAGTGGACCCGCCCTGCTGGGGGTCCAGTCAAGGTCAGCAGAGAGAATCCTCACAAGGAAAGCTGGGGGGCCCCCATCAGAATGACCAGGTCCGGTGATGGGAATGACGGTCCCACAGCCGTCAACCTGGGAGTGGACTGCACAGTGGGGTTCAGCCGAGGGTCCTCCGGGTAGACACTGAGGCAGTGCGCTCAAGCACGGGGCACGGGGGATAGGGAAATGCTGGGGGGCTCGTCCCTGCCTCTGAGGCCCCCAGACATCCAGGAAGGACAGAACTCGGGGCAGGACACAAGGGGAGGAATAAGCCATCAGAGAGAAGGGCAGCTCCAGGCCTGGGAGGCCACCAGCGAAGGTGGAGTGGTGGGCCTTCTGTGCATGCAGCCATCATCTGTGAAGGCTGATCGTGAGCCCAGACAGCGGGTGCCAAGTCCATGCAGAAGGGTTCTCCAGACTGGGGAATTTGGAGGGCCATGCTCACCGCTTGTAGCAGCTGCGGGGAGGCGGCAGAGGTAAACATGTCCTGTGTCCAGAACACTGACTGAGAACCCGACTGCCGCAGAGTGAGCACACATTGGTCTCGGAGCTGGAGGAGACGGGGGATGGGGGTGGGGGTGGGGGGGAGGGGGCCACAGGCAGAGCTGGAAGGAGGCCTGCACATGCTGGGATGTCTGCATATGGGGACCCCGCATTCACGTTACAGAGGATTAGGAACACAGGGGTGGGGGAAAGGGCAAGCAGGTGCATGGCCTCTGCTTGTGGTCATACAGTCATGTCCATAAATTAAATTCTGGGTATAATTTTAATACAGAAACCCTAGGGACCAGCCCCAACCACTGAGGGGCCAGCCCCACTCAGCCCCCAAGGGACTCCAGGGGAGAGGACCCTGAGGTTGAGAGAAAACAGACTGACCTTCATAAGCCACCTCTGATCTCCTTGGAGGCTCAATCCTGCACCCCTCCCCTGAGGGATCCCCAAATCCTGTATCCCTCCTCTGAGGGATCCCCCAAATCCAGTACTCTCCTCTGAGGGATCCCCAGATCCAGAACTTCCTCTGAGGGATCCCCAGATCCAGAACCCCCTCTGAGGGATCCCCCAAATCCAGAACACCCCTCTGAGGGATCCCCAAATCCAGATGCCCCTCTGAGGGCTCCCCCAAATCCAGAACCAGGTCCGGAAGCACGAGCTCCACAGGAACGTGCTCCAGCCCAGGCTGTGGCAGTGACGTGGGCCCCGTGGCCCCGAGAGTCCCCAGTCTCCCACGCGGCCTCCATTTCCTGAGCACTGTCTTCTTGCTGGTGTTAGAGCAGACAGACCCGCACAGTTGGAGGGAAAATGCACACAGCCCCGATGCACACGCACTGTGGTATCATCCCCTGCCCGACCGTGCTGCGCAGGGAAAGGCCACTGTCTGCCTTCAGGAAGACTCTCAGCCTTCACAAACCTGGGAACCACGAACCATTTAAATAGGAATGTGAACGAAACAGGAAGGGGAAACTGATCGTCGCGTACTACAATTATGATAAAAACAGAGATTTGTTTCAAAAGCATTGGGGAATCGTTCTTAGAACTCTGAGGAACAGACCTTTTTATATGCACATGGCATGACTTGTACAATAATTCTATTATCACAAAGGTGGACATTCTGGATAAATGTACTCATAAATACACAACGTATCCTCCTCCCCGCTTGCGTGGAAAAATCGCTCCAGCTCTGTAGCTTCCCACAGCTCAGCACCCGCCTGTCTCCCGGCCACCCTGACCAACCCGCCCGGCAGTGGCCCCGCGACGGTTATGTTTTATAATCATTTAAATACCACAATCAATTATTAAGTAAGCCCTTTGATAATTATCTAAATAAATATAAGTAGATACCTTCAAGCCGAAAGAAGACTTTCTGGTTTTAATATTAATTTTCAAAGATAAATGCTTTCTAAATGTTATTGTTTAATAAATCAGAATCTGGGGGCGCCTGGGTGGCTCAGTCGTTGAGCGTCTGCCTTCGGCTCAGGTCATGATCCCAGGGTCCTGGGATCGAGCCCCACGTCGGGCTCCCTGCTCGGCAGGAAGCCTGCTTCTCCCTCTCCCACTCGCCCTGCTTGTGTTCCCTCTCTCGCTGTCTCTCTCTGTCAAATAAATAAAATCTTTAAAAATAAATAAATAAATCAGAATCTGTACCCTGCAGCACCGAGGTAGAAGGATCACGAACAGATTCGCGCCTGCAAACCCAACATTCGTGATCGGGGCATACCGGGAAGCTAGTGTCATCTCACCGGGCCTCTCAGACCAACACAAGTGAGAATTAAAAAGCTAGAGGATGTTTCCCTTTTCCTAATTTTCAAACAGGTGTTTTCGGCTAAGCAAGGAACGTCCGTGAGATATGACTGGCTGGAGGAAAACGAGGACCTAACCTGAACCTCAGTGTAAGGCTCGATTTCCAAGCGTTCTGCTTCCTCCCCTTGCTGTCACTGCCATAATTTCAGGAACACTGGGAGCTGCGGGAGCCCATTCTGCAGATGGGGACATTGATGGCTGGAGGCACGAGGCTCTCCCAGCCTCCAGCTCTGCAGCAGGTGTCGGCTCACAGACCGTGGCACCTCTGGGTCCCTTGCCACCCTCAGCCCACCATCACCCACGGCAGAGCTGAGAACCTGTCTAGCTTCTCGCCTTAGTCCCTGCGGGGACCACAGCCACCCACAGCCCCCCTCTAGCAGGGAGACTCCCTAATGACTGGGCCTACCTGGGCAACATCAAGGGGAAGACAGGAGAAATCTGATCATCTGGGGAAAACAAAACGCTGGGTGGGGGGTGGCCAAGTTCTGCATTTAGGAGCAGTGTAGCTTTGCCCAGAAGATGGCAGGAAAACTAACGCAGAGCGTGGCAGGATGAGATTGCACATCAGGAGGATCCCAGCAGGTCTGTCTCGGGGCACACCCTCCTCTTCCTCACCTTCCTGCGGGCTCCCTCTCTGCCCCACTTCTTATTATTCCTTCTTCCAGCTATGCTAACTACCCCATCAAGCCCAGGTTGCAAACATATTTTGCTTATTAATAATAAATTATATCTGCAGTCAATAACTCATTTTCCAAAAATTAATTTGGGAGCTACAGTACACAGTTTCCCATGTAAAATCAAGTAGGCATTGCAAACCACTGAAACCTCAAGTCATCATTTCATGTCCTTCCCATTTGCTCATTTTCCTCGAAGGAAGATTTACAATTACCATGAGGAGCTGCCATGCACTTTAATGTTTTAATCAAAATAAAACATCTAGAGACATTTTGTTCAATCTGCCCTTCTGACTCAGACCCACCTGGGGACATTCTAAATGCTTGTTTTTCAGATGCTGCCTGCGGCATATGCACCTGTGTTCTGCGGATGGCTGCAGAGGGTCGTGCATGGATGGGGAGACAGGTGGACGCTGTCTGGGTGGGGGGGCAGGCAGGCCCACCCTGCTGCAGAGGGTCGTGCGTGGATGGGGAGACAGGTGGACGCTGTCTGGGTGGGGGGGCAGGCAGGCCCACCCTGCTGCAGAGGGTCGTGCGTGGATGGGGAGACAGGTGGACGCTGTCTGGGTGGGGGGGCAGGCAGGCCCACCCTGCTGCAGAGGGTCGTGCGTGGATGGGGAGACAGGTGGACGCTGTCTGGGTGGGGGGGCAGGCAGGCCCACCCTACTGTAGGCACCACAGCCACCTTCCCACAAATGCAGGAACCAGGCCAGCCTGGAAGGGCAGGGGCCACCCTGGGCCTTCAAGCCCCACATAGGTAGAATTATAATTAGACTAGAAGCTCCAGATCAGGACAGTGTCTGATGAGCCTAGAGTATGACTGGGTCTTGAACATGCAGCCAACCACAGCTCTCTTACTGACCCTTATGGCTGGTAGGGGCGGGCTTCCTACTGTAATTCTCTTCCTGGTGTTGTGGGTCCATGCTGTGCTGGGGACCCCGCTCTTCACAATATTCCTACCTCCACTGACACATGTCACCTACCACTGCACCATCCCCACCATCACCACCACCACCATCCCCACCATCATCATCACCATCACCATCCCCACCATCACCACCATCACCACCACCACCATCCCCACCATCATCATCACCACCATCACCATCACCATCCCCACCATCACCACCATCACCACCACCATCCCCACCATCACCACCATCACCATCATCACCACCACCATCACCACCACCATCCCACAACCATCACCACCATCATCATCACCACCACCATCACCACCATCACCATCCCCACAACCATCACCACCATCATCACCACCACCATCATCACCATCATCACCATCATCACCATCATCATCAACATCACCACCACCATTACCATCATCACCATCATCATCACCATCACCACCACCATCACCATCATCATCACCATCATCATCACCATCACCACCACTGCAGCTACCATTACCATCCTTATTATAGCTACTAATGCTTTGGGAGCCTTCCTCTGCGCAAGGCCCTACATTAAGCATCCTTAGATACAGTGTTTTACTTAATTCTTCCATCTACCTTCACAATCTATATTTTATAGTGAAGAAACTGAGGCACAGAGAAATGGCTTCCCTAAGTTAGATAGCTCTTAGATGATAAAGCTAGGTTTTGAACCACAGATATGGGACTTTAAGACCATGGCTTCCAAGCCCTAAGCCACGTGTTAGGGTCCTAGGCTGACCAGTGCCATCCTCCTCATCTCTGGGCCAGACATCTCTTCTCTAGCACCAGACCTGATTGAAGAAAGGTGAGGCTGCCATCTCCAACCCCCTTTAGCCTACCGCCTGGATTCCCACCCAGGTCCTATTCTCCTCCACCAACTCTTGCTCCATTTTGCTGCAACCTAACCAAGCTGGGGGCATCATGGTCTGCTGGGGGCATCATGGTCTGCTGGGTGGCAGCTGGCTTTCCTACAGCGACTAAGCCAAATATGCAGCCAGTTCTAGATGCCTGCCCTACCTCACGTGGCTTCTCCCGAGCTTCCCCAAGGCTCCCTGAGCTGGGCCATGCACACTTGACTGTCATACTCAAATTCAGTTCCCAGGGGGCAACCTCAGACCAAGTACTGAGCGCAGAGCCACAGGGTCAGGGAGTGTTCAAGAGCCAGAGAAGTGAATGTAACTGGAAGCAGACACAGGCAGGCCCCCAGTCTAGGAGTCAAGGCCAGGTGAGGCCCAGAGCACCCACAGGAGAAAGAGCCCACCCTCCTCACTCAAGGCTCTCACGGGACCATGCTCCAGGAAGGAGAACAAAAATGGGCAACACGAAGGATAGGTTCCCACGGAGTATCCCCTGTGCTCAACCTGGCCTCTCCCTCCCCCTGTGTCTCTGTGTCTCTCTGTGTGTCTCTCCCTATCTCTGTGTCTCTCTCTTCCCTCTCTCTCTGTCTCTCTCTCTCTCTTTGAATCTCTCTGTGTGTCTCTCCCTGTGCCTCTGTCTCTCTCCCCCCTCTCTCTTCTTGCACTGTGTGTCTGTGTGTCTGTCTCCCCACCCCACCCGCTCACACCATACATGGGGAGAGGAGCAGAAGGCTGGGAGGCAGGTTCCCAGCATAACCCACCATGACCCGTCAGCAAAAGGAGACATTTTCAGAATAACAGTAACTAACGTGCAAAGTGACAGAGAGCCACAGTAATTGTTTGCTTTTGCACAAATTAAAATCCATCCCCAGGGAAAAGCTGGCCGGCTTCTGACATGCCAATGGCCCCAACTCGGTGTTACCCAGTGTGCTGGGAGCGTCCTTTTGCCTTCCTGATCAATGCCTCAGCGAAACCCTCAAGCACTCTGGACTTAGATTCTGAAGAGCAGAGGCTCTCAAATGGAGGAAGCCAAGCCCCCCAGGCTATGGGGCAGGGATAGGTTCATGGACGGCCTCCCGTGTGTCAGAGCCCGGCCCTTACCCACAAGGAGCCCGGGGGCCAGCTCTCCACCGACATGAAAGAGCTCGGTGGGATGACGGTGATGCTCCAGTTCACATCAGACTGGCAGGCACCTGGTTCAAACTGGGAACTATGATGTGGATGCCGCTTATTCTGCCACGAAACCTTCAGACGGAGGATCCACGGCGTGGGAGGTGTAGTACGACGGCGCCTCGGGTGGTAAAAAGCCGGAGGGGCCAGAACTTGTGCCAGATCTGCTGGAAGCTCTCACGTCTGACAAACGGCACGGCAGGAACGCCCCGCTGCAGGGTGACATCTTCACTAGCCTCCCAGGTGGTGAGCACAGAGCCAGACCCTGCGTTCAAGCCTCGGGAGGACCTTTGCCAGGAAGATTATGAATGGCTTCTCTCACGCATGTGATGGACGTTATTAGCATTTAGAGCTTCAAATCGCACAGCCAGAGAAAGGGCATTGCCAGGATGTGGCCTCAGCCTGCACCCCAAGAAGCGCCAGAGAGCTGACCACCCCCCACTTGCCCTCATCGCCCCTTGAACACACAGCAGTCGGCAGCATCCATTACTCTGGTTGAAAGGGATTATGCAAGGACTGTAAAATAGCAAAGTAATCAAATTAGCAGAAATGTCCACAGCATTAGTCCTAAGTGAGATTGTCTTTTTGCCTTTGCTGGGAACGTACTCGACCCTCAGTAGGTCTTCTTATTTCTTCCCCAGGTCAGGAAGCAATGACAGATGAGAAAATATGGCGACTCTAAGGATTTTGTGCAGATGAGCACCCACCTATGTTCATGGACCGGCATTCTCTCTGCGGGAGCTGACGCTGTCCGCTGAAGCATGGGGAGTGGCCTCCGGAGAGAAAGCACTCTGCCCCTCTGGCTGTGTGGCCGAGGGAGAAAGGCACGTCTCTGTGCCTCCACTCCCTCATCTGGGGAGGGAGTCATAATACTACCTAACAGCGCCTTCTCCATGCGACCGCAGGAGAACAAGATGAGTCTTTAGAACCGTGCCTGCCGCAAGGTAGGCGTCAGCGACAGCTGTTTAGTTATTATGCTTCGTCGGGATTATTAAGAAGCCTAGGGGAACAGTGTTGCGCTGACCTGGCTTAGAGAGAAGAATTCTATTTCTAGACTAGAAAGGTAAAGCTGCTCTCACCCCCAAAATCTCCCAGCCGAATTTAAATCTGGGTGTCGCCCTCAGTCCAGCAAAGCTCATAGACACAAAGCACCAAGAGCTTGTGACTCAAATGTGCACCGGACCACGTCACCCTAATTTCTTGGGTGGACGAGAGACTGTCTCATCCCTTATGAGATCATGAACCTGCGGTCAGGTCAGTTAATTGTGGGTCTGCCTCCTTGTCCTTTTTCTCCACTTGCTGACACCACCTTAACACAGACTCGGGGGCTGGGCAAGAAGGCCATCCCCTCGGCCCCAGTGCTCTTCCACTCACAGCACTATCTATTTTGCAAGGTCTTAATGAAAAGATCTTGAAGGTCCTTCTCAGTGTTGTAAGGCCCAGGACAGGTTGCTCCCAAATGTGCCACTTGGGCATATTGATTATTTTATTTTATTTTATTTTAAAGATTTTATTTATTTATTTGAGAGAGAACAAGCAGTGGGGAGAGCCAGAGGGGGAAAGAGAAACAGACTTCCTGCTGAGCAAGGAGCCCAACGTGGGGCTCGATCCCAGGACCCAGAGATCATGACCTGAGCCAAAGGCAGATGCTTAACCGACTGAGCCACCCAGGCGCCCCACATATGGATTATTTTAAATGGAAGTTTACTGAGGAGACAGCATGTGGAAGATGGAAACTCAGACTTCCCTCTGCCCCCTGAAAGCAAGGAACAAATCTCCCACAGGGAAGGTGGCCTCCCTGTATTAGGAGGTGAAGGGACTTCCTTGTCACCAGAGGGGGGAAATTCAGGGCTGGGAGGGCTGTATAAACACTTCTTGTTACTCCTTCCTCATTTACCAGCCAGCCCAAACTGAAGCTCCAGAACAGAAGTGTTCTTTGTCTTGCCAATTCCCCACAGATTGGTTACCTCTTTGTCTAAAAAGGTATAAAATCCCCCTGCGTTGGTTATTTCTCTGGGTCTCAGTTTCATTATTGGGCCTCTCTGTGCACGTGATAAAACTTTGTTTTTTTTCTCCTGTTGATCTCTCTCACATAAATTTAATTCTTCGTCCAGCTGGAAGACCTTGAAGGGTAGAGGAAGACTTTCTCCTTCTCCACCCATGGCCCCGAAGTTAAGAGTACCTCAAATGCATGATGGTAAACTTTATTCTCTCATCTTGGCTTCTGCAAGATCAAAATTATGAGACCTCACCTAATGAGCTTATAATTAAATTTGGCCTCCAAAGTAGAATGGCAAATCAAAGAGGTGAAGTTCCAGATGATACATCAAATACGCGTAGACAATTCTTTGAAGGGTCTCAGGTACCCACTAGTTTACAGGTACACACATCTGTTATTCCAAGATTTTTAATTACACCTGGACTACCAAATTAGGTCTATGAACCTGTGGCTAATAAAACAACTAATTAACTTGTGAATGCTGTAAGCAGCCACAGAGGCAAATTAAAGCTCATTTTACAAGAAGATGAAGGAAATGAAGGCATGGGGAGTTCAGATGGTTGGTGACACGTTCTGGGGCAGGTGATGAAGGTGCCCTACGTGGGGCTACACCCCTAGAGCTCCCACATTCCTCTCAGCCACTTGACCTTCAGTTGCATGTTGGAGCTGAAGACTTTAATTACCAATCAGCCTGAAAATGTCCCTTTCAGCCCCTGCGAGGCAGGCGGCCCAGAAAGCCGTTCCCAAATCAGCCTCAATCAGAGGCTGCATGGGCAGGGAGGGGTGCGTGCAGGACTGAGGACTGTCCGCAACCTGGGACACTAGGAGGGCCCCCTCCTGGGGTCAGCATGGCCTGGGCCCCCAGGAAGAGGACACATTTCAGACTCAACATCTGCACATCAATCCTCCATGACCTCACGAGGGCTTGGTATCCAGGCAGCCCACTTGTTCAACATTTCTACAGACATGCAAACACACAAAATAGATACAATTGGAACATCAGCTCCTATTATACAATTTCTCCACTGGAACCAGGTATTTTTAAACTCCCATAGGTGTTTAAACATGATTCTGTTCTTCAAATGCCTAGTGACGATCACACAGCAGCTAGGAGCTCAGCCTGCCCCGGAGTCCAGCTCCGCCTGTGGAGCTCCCCATCTATGGAATGGGGACAGTAAGTAGAGCCACCTCTAAAGCCACTGGCCGAGAAGGTTCAACAAGCTAATTTATGCAAAGCACTTAGCGCTGCACCTGGCTCCAGGTGAGCCCTGAACAAATGTGATTCTGTGTATCCTGCTCTCTGCTCTGTTTGCTGAACAAAAGCCTAATTGAAACAACAATTTACACATAAGTGTGAGAATTCAATTCCGCAGGAGCTTAGGGCTACTGATGTGGGAGCTCTGCTCCCTCCCTGGGCACGATACCAGAGGAAACCAGAGCACTGTCCACGGGAGGACCACGGTCCCAGGTCCCCAGAAGCACTCGCAGCACCAGTCTGCCCTGCGGTGAGGACGGCTCTGGACGCTGGACATGAACGCAGGTAACCCAGCAGAGGTTCTCTCCGTAGCGGGATGAGGACACACTTTCAATGTAAAACGAGCAGAACGAAACACAGTAACGCCGTCGACTGCAGATCTGGGCACTCACCAGTCAATTCCCAGTTCCTTGAGAAACCTACGGGCTTCCTGATGTCCCCGCGGGGGCAGCTGGTCCTGGAGACGGCTCGACCCTCCCCCCGCCTCTGCCCTTGCTTGAGCAGGGTCTCCCCCTCCTTCTAGAAAATCAGTCTTTACGTTTGCTATTTAATAAAGGACTCACCATCCTTGACACTTCTATCTTCACTAAACAGCGCGTAGCAGGAGGGAAAGGAGCCGCCTCCCTCACTGAAGTGTTTCCTGAAAAGCTCACTGCTGCCCGGCTCTGGGTCCAGATCTAATGGGGGGTAGGGCAGGCTTCAGTTCAGCCTAAGAAGGATTCTGGAGACTGTCGGAGGAGGGCGTGGGTGCCTTGCATGTCCCCAGCCCCTGACACAAGCCTCGTGAATCCTCACACCAGCCCTCGTGGTGGGCACTGGGGGCGTCCCCACTCACAGATGGGAAGCTGGTGCTCAGGGCCGGGCTGAGCAGCCTGCAGGGGATCGGGGGTCGCACGGAGCAAGTGGAGGACGGGCTCAGCCAGGCACTCGAAGCAGCACTCAGGCTCAGAAGTGTGACGCATCCCCACACAGGCACTTCCCCATCGTCCCACTGTATGTACGATATTGTGGTCCTGACCCACGGACGATTTCTGTTCCTGGGGAAACCTCCAGGCCATGCACCCCCCGCCCTGCACGCCCGCGATCTCGTGGTGAATGGACGGCACCCCGCGGAGAGCCAGAACCCCTGCTAATCACGGAAGACTGGTTCTAAGTCATGGTAGCGGGTTTTTTTGTTTTTAAAGATTTTATTTATTTATTTGACAGAGAGACACAGCGAGAGAGGGAACACAAGCAGGGGAAGTGGGGGAGGGAGAGGCAGGCTTCCTGCGGAGCAGAGAGCCCGACACAGGACTCGATCCCAGGACCCTGGGATCATGACCTGAGCCGAAGGCAGACGCTTAACGACTGAGCCACCCAGGCGCCCCCATGGTAGCATTTTAAATGCGGAGCTCACCACTAGACAAACAGATCAACTGCTGAGAGAAAATGACCTTAAATGTATATTTAAACACAAAAGGAAATTGTAGCCCCAATCCAGTGTGATTAAAATGGAACACATGTAATCAGTGAAAGCAGATGCCTGCAGGTCTGTGGAGGTGCCCGTGTGTGGATGAGATCACGGGGCCTAACCAGTGGGGACACTGGGCCCGAATGGTGCCCAGCAGGATGGAGTAGGCCCCAGTGGAGGTGAGAGCTGCTGGAAGGAACACGGTGGGAAATGCGGGCTCTGGGAGCACAGGTCCCATGCAGGAGAGCTGGTGACAGTCAGAGGGAGGGCTGCGGAGACACAAGATCCAGGAAGTGAGGCCCCGGGTTAGAGAAAATTGCTGCAGAGCAGGGAAGAACATGGTCCTGGGCCAAGGGTTTACACTCCTGGATCAGAAACCCGGCACAGAAAAGGACAAAGTAAGTACGTGCAGACAAACACAACAATATCTTCAAAGGCAAAATGCAGGACCAAGAAAAGGTGACCACACTGGAGTGCAAAGGGCGGGGCCTGGCCGCCTCTGCAGGAGCTGGGTCTGAGCGGGGCTCGGCCCAGTTTGAGATGGAGAACTAGGAAACCAGTCCCAGCAAACAAACCAACAGACCTCAGAAGCGGGTCCAGTGACCCCGGGAAGGAGGGGTGGAGCCTGGGGCCAGGATGCTTGCAATCCTGCAGACACTGCTCCGGAAGCGCTAAGCCCCCGGGTCTGCGCCATCTGTCATCACAGACAGCCGTCCACTCTTTCCCACGGTGAGGCCTTCAGCGTGGACACGATTTTGCCTCTTCCAAGAGTTGTTTTGAGAATCTTGGATAAAACGGGCACTCACCCACTTTGGAAACTAAAGTAGGTTTTATCATGTGTTCTCTTGGATTACGAAGAAGGAAACGGAGTCTCCTCCAGCTAGAGTCAGGCCAAGAACCGATTTTTCCAAACACTCAACTTTCTCTTCCATGTTATTGGAACAGGGGCAGCAGGAAGATGAACAGGAAGCTCAGAAAACAGCCTGACGATCAGCCCAGGACGTGGGATTTCACCCGCACTGACCAAGGTCGGGGGATAGACATGGACGGCATTTACACCAGCCAGCCATGGGGGTGCATCCTGTGCCTCTTCTCCCAGCCACTCCCCACCGCCCAGGGATGGATGTGCCCCCCGGCCCAGCTGCGGAGGAGGACTCTGCTGCCCAGGCTAAGGAGACAGGACAGGGCTGTAGTCGGCCGCAATCTGGCTCCCAGACACGGGGATGGGGGTGGAACCTTGCAGAGAATCCTACTGTGTCTGGAGACCAGGGCTGTAGCCACGTTAGCAAAGCCAAGTGAAAAGTGGGAAAAGCACCCCCAGCCAAGCATGGCTCCAATCTGGCGACGGCTGGCTTTTTAATGAAAGGAAGAAACAGTGCAAGCCCCTCCAGGCACGAGCCTCGGGCAGAGCAGGGTCCATGCTGCTTGCTGGGTCAGAGGTCTACCTTGCCCCCCACACACTGCCATCCCTTCTTGCAAACACCTCCCTCCCCAGTGCCTCGATTTTCATTGTTTTACCAGTACACGAGTCCTGCTCATATTTCTACATGGAGTTCTGCGAGTGCTATCCTGCAAAGTGCTGGTACATCTGGCAGATAAACGAGATGTCTAGAAAGCCTCTTTTTAAAAACACATAAACAATACAACGTCCCATGGAAACACCATAACCCTATTAGCTGTCCACCCTCACCCTGGAGGGCGACCAGCCCAAGCGCTCCCTCCCCTGCAAAGACCCCGGCATCCTCTCTAGCCCGCGAGACCCACGTCATCGCGCCTCCAGCTACAGCTCATGTAGGGAAACTGAGTGCGTTCAGATCTACAGAAACTTTATTTTTTTTTAAAGATTTTATTTATTTATTTGACAGAAAGAGACACAGTGAGAGAGGGAACACAAGCAGGGGGAGTGGGAGAGGGAGAAGCAGGCTTCCCGCGGAGCAGGGAGCCCGATGCGGGGCTAGATCCCAGGACACTGGGACCATGACCTGAGCCGAAGGCAGACGCTTAACGACTGAGCCACCCAGGTGCCCCCAGATCTACAGAAACTTTAATTCACTTCTGTAACTGCTTTCCAGGAGAAACCACCCCTTCTCAAACTGTTGATTTCAGGCACTGGGAGCAGGATGTCAAGGCGTCAGTGGTTTACGCAAAGCAACATATCGTCTAGAACTCTCTTCTCATCCAGCAGCCGGCCGTCCAAGCCCAAGGAAGACCTGCCAACATCAAGCAGGGAGGCAGAGGAGGGTGTGGAGATTGTACGGGCGATTCTACGGGCGTGCCGGCCCCGTGCAGACGCACCTGAGTCGGAGACCGGCCACGGCACCTGCCCCTGGAGGGTTTCGTCAGGAGGGTCCACCGCCCAGAAACAAGACCCCCATTCACAGGAAAGCTCCTCCCTCTTGTATTTTTTCATAAGCACAAGATTTGAGAAGCACCCTCAGCCCAGATCGGACAGTCATAGGACAATCTGTATGAATTTTGATTCAAGGGAAAGAAGCATAGAATTCTATCTGGTTATCAATATTGGCCTGTCTTCCCCTATAGTCGAGTCTGTTGGTATGCATCGATTTATACATGTCAATGAGTTTTGCAGGGTAGATCCTGAGAATATATGTGTCTTTTTATCATCATATACATTTCTATGGGGTTCTCCTTTTATAAAATTTTCAAATATGGATCCTAGAAAACCTGGAGTCCGCTAGTTCTCTGCCCCTAGCACCTCCACCTGCAATGTCTGGCATGAGCCCGCGTGCCCACGTGTGGAGCACGGCGCAGACGTGCATCACACCGGCTCTCGGGCGCGGACGTTCTAACTGCCCTGTTTATCACTGAGAGGACAGAGTGGCATCAGGAATATGTGGAACTCCCCTTGGCATCCCAGAGTTGGCAAGACCGCTCATATCGGGGGACTCTGGGGCAAAGCTGGGCAAGTTTACTGGTGTGTTCTTCCTTCCACATTCACCCAAATTACTTTTAAATGCACTTGTGCTGTCCTTTGCAAAGACAGAAGCATGTCCCCTGTGGCCCTGATGGGTTCCAGTCACACTGAAAATTAACAGAGTGACCAGATAAAGCAGTCTGGTGCTAAGAAGTAAAATACAATTGTATAAATATGGAAAACTATTTAGGTGTGGTCAAAACAAGTTTTCAGTGTACATTTTCACGGGCTTTGTGCCCCAGATGCAGTGGGAGACTGCTGAGGGGTGGGGGCCAGCTGGGAAAGCTTTCCTGGGGGACGTGGGGACAAGGGGACCAGTGAGGAAGGCAGCCCAGGGGCCTGAGTGCACATGCCTCCCCCCAGCCCCAGAGCTTAGGATCCAGGCCACAGGCTACAGAGAGGGCCAAGCGTCACTCAGTCCACCAACAAATGTTTATTAAGCACCTACTATGCGCCAGGCTCCTAGCCAAGCACAGGGATCACCTGGGAGACAGCCAAGTGTGGACACAGTCGGACATCCGTGCAGCCGGCGGCTGGCCGGCGGACAGCTCAGGTGAGAAGCCCGGCACCAAGCGCAGACACCTGCGAGCCATGGGCGAGTGGTGAGAGCGGCCGCCCTAGGCCGGAGAGCAGCCGGGGCTCAGGCCGAGGGGTCAGCATGCCCAGCAGCAAGCAGGCATTCCTCTCCCTTGCACACTGACTGGTGAGTAATTAAGGAATGCAACAGACCAGTCTGCCCAGTTGGAGTTCTGCTCCTGTTTCTGGTTTGGACATGAAATAAAAGGAGGGATGGGCTCGGCTCTCTGATCCCCGTGGCGTCTGTGGGCCAGGGACAGGCTCCAGAGATGGAAGGGGGAGCACGGGGGGTCTGCCCTGTACCCCTGGGCTGTAGGAAAGGGGCCTGCCTGACCCCCAGCTCCTCTGACCCTGAACTGTCCAAATCCTTGGCACTACTTAAAGGCCAGAGTAAGGAAGGGCAATGCGTCGGGGGGGGGGGGCAGGGCCCTGGGGGCAGACCCCGCGCTTTGCCAACTGCTCTGCCGGACCAATGTGAGTGCATAACATCTTAGCCTCTGCCCTGGGACCAGGGCCAGCACAGTCTAGGGTTACAGAGCCCTGTGCCACCGGGCGGCCCTGCGTCCCCACCAGCCCCCACCAAGGAGCTGGGAAATATCTCCCACCTGATCTGACGATAGCTGTAGCCCCCTCCCGGCCTGCCATGGGGCAGGGGGGTCTCCGGACAGGAACGGCGATGCCAAGGAACAAGAGCAGGCTAGCAGGGAGGGCCCCGTGGTTACAACACACAGCTGTCCCAACCAGTGGGGCCTCTTCTGAAGGACGGGGCCCCTCAGCCTCCCTTCCTCCCACCAGCTCTGTGGCCAAAACATGCTCTGCCCTGCGCTGGTGGATCATGCCCAGGCTAATCACCGTTATTAGGGGCCCAACTTGAACAAGACCCTGCGTTAGGGCTTAGGGACCCAGTGATGAGAAACGGGCCTGTAACGCCCAGCACAGCTGACCAGAGAGCCCCCGTTCTGACAGCAGTAAGCACACTGACCAGGGCCAAGAGGAGCCCTGAGAAGTGCTCCGGGGAGAAGGCAGCCCCAGAAAGGCGGGGTCTCCTAACCACGGCACCTGTCTCCAAATGGGAAATTTCCCAGAGATCCACAGCAGGGATGCGCATTCCCAAGTAATACATTTATAAAAATATGCCAGACATGAGTTGAAAGTTACCTCTGTTGCGATTACTCATTAAAAACAGAATTATCGGTACCAGTTTTTACAGCTGGCCAGGTCCCCATGCTGTGACCCGGGTCACCAAGGGCAGACACCAGAATATGTCATGTGCAGACAGGAGGGCCATCTGCACTCACTGTCCTGCTGCCTGAGGCCATTCGGGAGAGAGAAGAGGAATGCACACCGCTCAGCCCATCCGTATCTGTGCACACTGATCGGTCCATCCCGGCCGCGTGTGGCCGCCCCAGCAAGAGCCTTCCCCTCCCGCAGCTAATGGACGAGGACGCCTGTGTTGGGGTGTTCTGATTTTCGCCCATGTCCCACAGCACGCGGATGACTAACGCCTCGTTCCTCACTCCTCAAAACCCCAGACGGTGAGAGGCCGGTCTCGCTCAGTCCGGACCACAACTGTGTAACATATTACACAGTAAATATGAAATGGCCTTACGGTTCCAGGCCATGAAGACGGCTGTTTCCAGTGTTAGTATGGCAAATATGATGATCTATCAAAAGAATGAATTATTGATGCACATTCAGGCATCCTGAGTGTCCAAACCTGACAAATGCTTTAAAATGATCACAAATGGTATTCCTGTTTGGACAGCGGTGGCTGCCTTCTGGACCACGCTCTGCTTACTATCCATGTACGAACTGGTGCCATTCTGATGGGCCGTGAGTCTGGATGACGAGCTGGCTTCTTCACGCAGAATTCAGCATTCTGAGGGGGGCACACGGCTCGACCGGCAGGTAGGAAACCCACTATAATTTCCCCACTGAAGTCCGAAGCCCCTGCCCCTGATGAGAGAAGAGAAAGCTCTAGATGGTCAGGTGGTTTATTCAGCGCAGTGGACCTCTGCGAGGGCTTCCCGCACAAGTCCCGAAGTCGGGCTCCGTGAGGCAGATGGGGCCTGGCTGTGCAGGATGTCCCCACGGGGAGCGCGACGCTCACGCCACGGTGCACACGGCATATCCAGTGGGCCTTCTGACTGGTTCCCCTCCCCCCCAACCCCGCACCCTCTTACACAGAGATTATAGGCTGGACAAGGGCCCTTCTCGGCTCCGAGCCTCCGGGCAGGTCACGGGAGTCGCAGTGCAGATGCTCCGTGCGTCTCCCCCGGGGCAGGTGCCTGGACAGCCACTGGCCTCGGCAGTCTGGACGCCCCCGGGCTCACGGAGGCCGAAGGCACGCTGAGCCGTGCCCAGTGCAGGGAAGACCCAGGCGAGGCCTGCCAGGGGCTGGGACCATCTCCCCACGAAGGGCCCCACCAGCAGGGCAGCTGGGCCGCACTTCGCTCCGGGGAGCCTGGAAAAATGCCCACCGTGATTTACTCAAATATTCTATGAAGTCCATTCTTTCCTAGGCACTGAATTTCTATCTGTTGGCTCTTTTTTTAAGAATACAAACATATCCCAGTGTTTTTTACCTTAAAAACCAACAGCTACAAAAATGAGACAAAGCAAAGTATGTGTTCACACACTCGCGTGCACACACTCACACATGGACACACACTCACGTGTACTGACACACTTGGTTCTGAGCCAGGTGGAGTCTAGTTACCACCCGACTAAGTTTTTTTCCAGCAAACTTTCCTGTAAGGTCTCTGTGTTCAGAGTCTGTGTCCTGCCTCCTTTGGCTCCCGGGATCTACTAACAGAGAAACTCTGCTCTCCTGCGTGATTTTTCAGACACTCTGCCCAGCTCTCGGGGCTCTGTCCACGTGGCCGTCTGCATGCTTGGACGCTGGCGACCAGCCTGCCTTGGAGCATCTTCTGGGACCCATCGGCCCCCAGGTCTGCTTTGAGCTCCGGGCTGGCCCCTCGCAGCCCCCAGGCGATCTCTGAGCCCCCTGCTCCCCCGGCCCACCGCTCCTCGGGGCCCGCTGTGACCGGCTCCCTGAGGACCCGCACTCCACATGCTGAGCACCACACCGGCCAAGTCCTGGCTGTCGTCCTGGTCCTCTCCCTCCTCGCTCTGCCACCCGCCGTGGTGAGGGCAGCCCAAGCCTGCCAGGGCCTTACGGAGGACATGTGGAGGTCCTTCCCACTGTCTGCCAGGGCCTGCAATGTCCCCAGCTCCTGAGAATGTCACCCCAGTGCTCCCCAGAAGCTGGTGTGCAAGCCCCAGGGAAGCCCCTTCCGCCCTCCCTCCTGGGCACGGCTGAGCACCTGCGGCTGGGTTATGGGAGCCTTCCGACCTCAGGCTTCTCTCTGAGACACAGGTCATGCCAATCTCAGGGGCCCGGCAGGAGGCTGAGTGCAGACGCAGCAGAGAGCATGTGGCGTCTCTCTGTCCCCATGTCCCCTCCCCCAAGTCACCCAGATGGGACCGAGGGAAGCACCGCAGTGTGTGGAGAAGGAGCTTCTGCAAGTTCAAACCTTGATAAAACCCAGTTTCTACTCTAATTGGAGCATCTGAACGTTAGACATTCTGAATGCAGTAAGGAGCACTGGCTCCCGTCACTGGAGATAAACGGAGTCAATAACACAGTTCATGAGAGTGATGAACATCGTTCTGCGTTGTGCGTCTGTTACGCACCGAGCACTCTGACCCATGAGTGCTGTCAACGTGTCACCCTGGGGAAATCTTCGCATCATCCCATTTCACAGATGGGCACAGCGAGGCTCTGAAAGCCAGGACGGCAGCTGACGGCACTAAGATCCCCCAGACACTAGAGCTTGCTCTTCCTTCCACGTCACGCACCCCGCTAGCTTCTCGGAGGAAAAGGGCTTTGAGGAGAGAAAAACTGCCACAGCCCGACAGCTTCCTCTGGGATGGGCCCTGCGCCCCGGACACAAACACCCGGAGAGCAGAACCGGGCCGGGCGGGCAGACCGTAAACGCCGGGCTGCCACCGGATCATCGGGAAGGGTCTTCCAGGACGGGCTGGAGGCGGCACTGCTCTGTTTGCAGAGCGCGGTATTCTCCCCACAGGCAGAAAGGGGAAGACAGGCGTTCCTCCCGGTTCTATGTGACGACCTCAGGACGCCAGCTCAGAGCCTTACCCTCCGCCCTTCAAGCTGCCTTCACGCACCCGGTGTGTGTTCCTCTCAGACCAGGACGCACTTCGATGCTGACAACCAAAGCAGCACATCTGGAGGGAAACCCCAAGTCCCACAGCGCGTATGGAAGAGTCCCCCCAGGGGCGGGGAGTGTGGACTCCCCGAGAGGCAGCTGGAGAACGTTTCCACATCAGTGCACACCCCTGACCCTGCCCACCAGCCCCTCCCAGTCTGCTGCCCTGATCTCTGTGTGTAAGAGTCCCCGAGGTTAGCGCCGGGCCGAAATGGAGTGCAGTCCGCCTCATCATCAATGACTCTGTTTCTAAATCACCCCGCAAGATGAAAGGACTTGAAGATACACAGCCCAGAGGAACACACTCTGGACCTCGGATGTTAATTTTCCTTACACATCTAACTGGCCTGATATTTCCTCACTCCAAAGAACCCCAGTCAGTCCCCAAAACAGGTGACTACCTTTCCAGAAGTTTGGGGAATCCAGAAAATGATTGGGTTTTCAACATCTCCTTCAGAACCATAAAAATCCAGATTATCCCCATGAAAATCAGCATTCAGCAGAAGTAGGTTTTCTGCTCGGCAGCCAGGGAACTGAAGCATGGTCTTATTAAGCAGACAAGCAAAGGAAGTGGGAAATAATCAATGGGACAGCTGGTGTGAGAAAGAGAAAAACATCCCACAAATTCAATTTCAAGGCATTCAAGGTAAATTAGCCACATAGTAAATACACGTAATCAAAAATAATTATGGTTTATAAGTTTTAAAGCCCAGGCAATAGAAACTAGGTTCATTTTGAACAAAGAGGAATCCTGCTCTTGCCTAAGGGCAGATGGACAGATAAAATGCTGTATTTTACAGTTCCTGTAAAAGTTGGAGGGACTCTGCTTTCCTGCTTCAAAGTAAAGCACTGAAACCAAACAAAGACCCGAATGTGGGGGTCCTTACACCTGCGGGCTCTGTCGCTCCGCTCCCTGCAGCTGGAGGTCACTGTTCTAGGCCGGGTGGGCTCCGGGCAGGAAGGACGCATCCTTCCCCTCTCCCCCAGGTGCCCACCTGCTCTCCGGGTGTGTCCCCAGGTGCCCACCTGCTCTCCAGGTGTGTCCTCGGCCTCTGGCCTCCTCGAAACAGCAATGTTGAAAACGGGCCTGGCCCTCTGCCCTCACAGGCCCCCGGACACAGCACCTCTCCATTCAGAGGCCTGCTCTCCAGAACTTTCTGTGGGTGTGGCCACTGGGAGCTCTCCTTTCCTGTGGAGCTCGCCACCAGGGATGGAGACGCAATGGCCGGTCTGAGCCCAAACCAGCATGTGTCCCCATGGAGGGCTGCCCTCTCTAAGCCTGGGCATCTGGGTAGCATTTTATGTTGACTTGTGCCCCACTGTCTTTAAGGTCATATGGGGACGGTCCAGGCTGGAGACCCTTCTCGCTCATGGACGGTCCTGTAGGCTGGCAGCAGACCGTCCTGCTCCCCGGTCTTCCCGGGTCCCCGCACCCTGACCCCCACTTTCTCCTCTGTGGGGTGGCTGCCACCTCTCCTGTCCAGCCAACCCGCTCGTCCTTCTCGGGACATCCCTGGACCGTGTCCACGTGCCTCGGAGCGCAGGAAAGGGACTCTCACTACCTTGTGGGTCTCTATTCCTGGCTTCGCCTCCAGGTCACCATCACCATGGGGACAGCCTGGGGTCCCGCTCCTCTAGCATGACCTACACCAAAGCACAGAGCCTGCGGGACTAATGCTTCCCTCAGAATTCCCTTTTTCAGTTTTGATTTCCTTCTGAATGGATGGACAGGGGCGCTAAGTGCCTTCACATATCACATTAAGATCTCTAAGAAGAGCAAGTCTTGCTGACCAATGACATACACATGTTTTATGGTCCCCACCCTCGATGCTGATTGCCAATTGGCCACTCAAACATTCATCCCACAGCACTAAGGCTGTTCAACCTCACTACTCACGAGTGAAGGTCACTGTAACAGTAAAGGTTAAGAAATGTTGGGTACAAATGCCAGCTACTCATTAGCACACTCATCAGCTTCTGATTCTAGAGGTGAAGGAAACCCCAAATAACCCGATATATAGGGCTCTTCTACCACGGGAAAGCTGATGATGAAGACTCAAGGAATGGTAGAAACCTCCTAAATCTCACAGCAGCCGGGCTTTGGAAGGTCGTGACTGTACCTTCCTGCAGCGTCCACCCCTCCTGTCACTGCATTTTATGAGGACAGGGCAGTGGCCTCTGTCCTCCCCACAGAGCTGGTCCTGAGCCCCGAAGTGTCTCTAAAGCGGAGGGGAGGACAGTCCTGGGTAGCCCACCAACTCAGCCCTCAGCTGCTCAGCACAGTGATCTGATAGCCAACACATTCCTGTGGGAGCACAGTTTAGCAAGTGGACCACCACCATCCCGGGGAGCCCTCACCCCCGCACCACTGTAGCCAGCCGTCCTGCAGCCCAGGAGAGCAGCGTGAATGGGGACACGCCCCAGCCCGAGGAGCGAACACCTGCCGTGCATCTGAGTGAGACGCACGTGCACGCCCTGAGGACCACCACCAGCCCCAGTCCTCGCTCCGGTCCGGACCAGTGCTGGCTGTGGGCAAAGCCTGCGCTGAAGGCAGCACTGAGGTTTGGGAGAGGCCTCCAGAGGGGCCAACAACGCCCGCAGGTCAGGCCCCAGCTCTGTCAGAGCACGCGGTCCCGAACGCACCTTCAGAGACACAGTCTGTGACAATCCCCTGGGAGTTATGTTACTTGAAGACACTTACATAAAACATTCTGCAAAGAGCATAAGACCTTTTGTATATAATTAAGTTCTACTTTACGAGTTTTCATGTCTACACATGTGATGGTTAATTTTCTGTGCCAACTTGCCTGGGCCGTCAGGTGCCTAGGTACATGATGGCACACGGTCCTGGGTGTGTCTGCCAGGATGTTCTGGATGCCGTTAGCCTTTGCGTCCATGGACCGAGTGAAGAAGACGTCCCCTCCCAGTGGGGACGGACGCTATCCAATCGGTTGAGGGCCCGGATAGAACAAAAAGATGGAAGAAGTATGACTAATGAGCTAGGAATCCATCTCCCGCCCTTTGTGCTCCTGGTTCTCAGGCCTTCAGACCAGGCCCCTGGCCTTCCTGAGTCTTAGCTTGCAGCCTCCCCTGAGCCAGGTCCTGCTAATAAAGCCCACGATGATCCTATAAGCTCAGGATATATCTGTATAGTTACAGAGATCCACAGATGGACGCTATATCCTGTGGGTTCTGCTTCCCCGGAGAATCCCCCGAATACGCCATGCAGACCTGGGTGATGCCTGTGCATGTGTACGTGGGTGTATGTGGTGTGTGCACATGCATGTATATGTACATATGATCTGTACACCTTTAAAGACGGACCCTCACTTTCACAGACAATTTTGAAATTCTAATCGTTAATATTAACATATATGTTGAAGGATAACCTCACCCATTCTTATGGGGCACTGAATGGACCATCCTCCCTGATTCCAGCCGCACTGAACCCGATGCGAATGGGGTACGCCGGGGCTGGGTGGTCCCTGCACCTCCCGACAGCAGGTCAGGAACACAGACCCTTGGCCACACGCACACCTGCTGAATCAGAAGCTACCTTTTAACAAGGTCCCCAGGGGATCCCCAAGGGCAGGGAAGTGTGAGACACACGGACCTAGAACGCGCTCTGACTGGGAGAAAACTGTCCCCATGCGCCCAGCTTCAGAAGCCCCCCTCCCTGCCTGCACCCCCACCTCAGGCTCCCGGCTGCAGCCATCCAGGCCTGAACATTGCACCCCAGGGCAGCTCCCAATCTGCCTGTAGACCAGCCTGCTCCCAAGCACCCCCTTCTACCTACCCCCTTCTCAGGTCTCTTCCTAAGCTCGCCTGCCCCCCTGCCTGCCTCTGAGCCGAGGCCACGGGGCAGCTCTCCACTCGAGCGGGATGGCTCACGCCGTAAGGACGAACCTCCACATGGGACCGACGGTGAGTTCAGCAGTGCGCCTTCAATCATGACAATGATGAAAGTATTCCCGCTGGACCCCCGCTCAATTAAAGAACAGGGCATCGAACATACTTAGTACAACCTTCCGGCCAGTGTGTTCCTACACCCCGTTCTCAGGGCGGCCTCTCAGGCCTGGAGGGTCCCACTGCGGCGCTGGCCGCCTGAGCCCTGTCCACATCCTGCCCTTGGGCTACTCCTGAGACTCTCAACCGTCTCAAGGGCCCGCTCATAGCTGGGGGCCGAGGAGCAGCTAAAGGACGGAGCTCCACATGCTGCTGGGGAGACACAGACCTCCGCGGGTCTGGAGAGGCGGCTCCCGACAGGTGCACGGCAGCCACTCACGAGGGGAGCAGTGGGCCCTGAGACAGCGCGGGGGACGGCCACCACCAGGAGCTGGGTGCGGGCCAGAAGAGAGCATCTCCATGGTGGGGGTAAGCCCTGAAGGGATAGAAGGTTGGGATTGGGCCCCAAAACCACAGAAGCAGGTGTGGTCAATCGATGTCAGGCCCAGAGGACCTCAGGCAGCGTGACCATCGGGCCGGGAGGGGGCTGCCAGGCCAATATGAATCCGCCGACCAGCGCTCGGGCACTTCTGACAGGGGCGAGCCACCAGTGTATCCTGTGCTCCTTGGGAAGGCTGCCATGCCGTGATTCGTGCTGTGTCAAGAGAATTCAGTTAATGGTGCCTACTAATCGCTTTCTAAGCTCCTACTGTGTGACAGACGCACATGCATCCCTGTCCAGCCGTGCCCTCCGGAGGCCAACGTCACTGGTCTCACTTTGGAGGCTAGCAGCTGGGGCTCGGAGAGCTTGCGCCCCTGGATCTGCACGGACCCCACCTGCAGAACTTGGACCCCAAGCCACCGTGGCTACGCTGCTTCTGGCTGAGGCGGCCCCTCTCACGCCTCTGCCCTCCCTGTGGGACCAACATGGCTGGTGCGCGGCCAAGGGAGGAGGGCGCACAGAGCCCCGGTGGATCGGCCGTCACTCCCCATGGGGCTATCCCGGTCCTTCGACCGCCTGCCAAGACCGGAACCTGGCAGAAGCCCCGTCAAGGTGAGTCGCTGCCCAGCTGTCCTGAGACGGACAGTCGTGGACACTTGTCACTCCGGCCACCAAGGTTCTGTCTACTTGCGGCAGCACGGGGAGAACGGGTCACCGACATGCCCACACGCCTGGTGCACACTCGAGCACACCTGAGCCTCCCGGGAGGCTCGGAGGAGTCCGCACACGGCGGTGACTGCAGGTGCTTTGTCCACAGTCCGTTTTCGTTCACAGAAAATTGAGTTAGACGGGTTGATGAATCCTGAAATAAGTCTAAAAATAGTTTCTGTTCTTTCTCTTTAAAATCACAATGTATAGAAACATTGTCCTGAGTGAAGCACTGGGTGCCGGGAAACGCTCTGCCGGGAGCTGCCGTGGCGGGCGCCGACCCAGTCCTCGCTGCGGCCCACCAGACCACGGCTGGCTCGGGAAAACATCCCCGCCAGGCTCTTCTCTGCATCTGGAAACGTCATGTGTGAGCAGCATTTTAGGTGACCCTGTAGTCTTCGTAAATAGCTTAGAAAAGGCCCAGAGAAGAGTTACTTCGGAGAAGCATTTATAGATAGCTCTCCGGGAGATGGAAGTTGCTGACCGGTTTGAATATCACAAATAGCTCTGCCTGGAGTCAATTTCCTGTCTCCTGAGACTGAATTCCCCGAGGAAAATTGTTGGTCAGAGGCTGTCAGCACGCGCAAGGCGAATGACACCAGTCCCCACAATGTTTTCTAAAAGATCCTTTACTCCAATAAAAGCAGCGTCTGAGCCTCTGCAGACCTCGTGGAAGGGAGCCGGGGGGGGGGGGGGGCAGGAGGGAGAAATTAGGTAGTAAAACATTGAGCCCTCACTGCTACAAGTTGTATTTTTTTATTATTAACAAAGTTACACCGGTTCTGCATTTTTATTAACTCAGGTATTTCTACTGTCTTGACTCCCTCATCCACAGCACTATGTTCTTACACACAAGAGCTTACGTTAATACACCTGTGTATGATGTCTGTATATACGTATTTGTACACACACGCTTAGGAAAGTAGGCGTTTCCCATTTCTTTTTGTAACTTTTTTTCTTTCATTTGTACAGTTTACTAAGTCCTTTTTTGTCCATGTTTTCTCTGATCAGCCCTGGTTTTTATATGCATCTGTACAATCCATTTCTTTTAAAGATTTTATTTATTTATTTGACAGAGAGAGACAGGGAGAGAGGGAACATAAGCAGGGGGAGTGGGAGAGGGAGAAGCAGGCTTCCCGCCAAGCAGGGAGCCCGATGCGGGGATCATGACCTGAGCGGAAGGCAGATGCTTAATGACTGAGCCACCCAGGCACCCCTATAATCCATTTTTAATGCTACATGAAAACACAGTGTTTGAAACTATGAAATGCATATTGCACTGGAAAGAGAATCTGTCATTTTAATTTTCATTAAACATTTAAGGAAGTACTTAATTCCTTAAAAATTCTTAAAGGCAGCCTATTAGGTGCTTTTGTTTTGATTACATCCTGCTCCAATCAACCCTGATCTGTTGCTCCTAAGAGACTCAAGGCACCTTCCAAGTACGCTGTCAGAAAAGCATTTACAAATGTCGTTTCACGAGTGGTTGCTGTGACAAATAGTATTTTTTTGCAGTCTATCATTGGCTGTCAGCAACACCAAATTGTTAAAAGAGCAGATGAAATATGAAGACCATGGAGCAAATTATGAAAATCTCTTATGAGAAAGTTCTGAGAAACCTGGGATGACTCCAGGGGCCCACAGAGCCGCCTGCAGGTCAGCTGAAAGCCCGCATCCCCAGCTCGAGGACAGCTCTGGAAGGAGAGGGCGGGCTGCCCTGTGAGCGGGCCGCTTCCCACTGGTGGCTGGTCCGTGAGCAGCAGGAGCTCCAGGGAGGTGCTGCCGGAGGGCTCCCACCCCTGCAGGGGGGCCGCGGGGGCACGAGGGTCGGTTCCTACCACCAGCACCCAGGACGGCCCCCACGCCTAGAGTGGCTCCTGGACCACGAGTCCAAGCAGAGTTGTTGTCCAGGAGAATTTCAGTGATGACAACCCTCCTGAAGGGAGAGAGGAAGGTGGGGCCTTCTGGGCAGACGTTGGGTAGCATTATTTTTAAATTAAAAATTAAAAAGTTCTTAACATTTGGCCCAACCAGTCCATCTCTGGGAGTCTGTCCTAAAGACAGCACACGTAAGCACAGAGGTGCGTGCCCATTGTTTGCAATGATCAAAACCTAAAACAATACTGATAGGCCAGTGAATCCCAGAAGGTCCAAATGAGGGAGTGTTCCAATGAACTTTAAGAGAACGAGGGAAGTGGGTGTGGGCCAATGTGGGAGCCATTGGGTTTTCCCAGAACTACAGTGAAGACACTATCCATTCCCCACTGTTTTTCCAGCACCGGGATGCAGATTGGCTGATGTGGATTTACTTCTCCATCCTCCTCCGTCTGCCTCTGTGTCTGTCCTCATGCCAGGATCACGCTGTTTGAATCACTGTTGCTTTTCAGTGTGTTCTGAAGCCAGGAAGTTGATGCCCCCAGCTTTGCTCTTTCTCCAGACTGCTCTGGCTATTCAGGGCCTTTTGTGGCTCGTCTACATTTTAGGAATTGTTTCTATTTCTGTAAGGGGTATCATTGGGGTTTTGACAAAATACAGCACTGAATCTGTAGATTCCTTAGGGTATATGGACATTTCAACAATAAAAGTCTTCCAATCCACGGACATGGATGTCTTTCCATTCATTTATGTCTTTAATGTCTTTCATCAGCTTTTATAGTTTCCAGTGTGGTCCCTTCAACAGGGTCGGGAAAACTGCCCACACGTGAAAGAATGAATCAGATGCTCATCTCACACCATACACAAAAGCCAACTGGAAATGGACAAAAAGATTGAAATGTGAGACCCAAAACCATAAAATTACGTTAAGAAATCAGAGAAAGAGCTTCCTGACATTGGTCTTGGCAATGATTTCTTGGATCTGACACCAAAAACACAATCAAGGAAGCATAAAGAGACTAAAACTCTTCTGCAAAGGAAACAGTTAACAAGAGAGACTGAATTGTATTAAATTTGTTAATTTCAATTAATTGATTGAATTAATTGAAAAGGCAATCCATGAAGTGTGAGAAAATATTTGCAAACCACACGTTATAAGAGATTAATATCCAAAATACATAAGGAAGTCCTACAACTCGATAGCTGAACAAACAATTGGCTTAATTAAAAAGTGGGCGAAGGACTTGAACAGACATTTCTCCAAAGAAGCCGCCCACACAGCCCACAGGCGTGTGAAAATGTAGGCTCGTCACTGTCGTCCGGGAAGTCAAGACCATGAGCCGGGATCTCGCCCCGGTTAGGGTAGCTGTTACCAGAGACAGTCAGTGCAGGTGAGGATGGGGAAACATCGAAACCCTCGTGCGCCGTTGGCGGGAACGTGAAATGATACGGTGACTACAGGAAAGAGTATGGTAAGATAGAAGTTACCGCAGTCCTGGCTGGGGGCAGGTGTGTGTCCCGAGGAGTAGAAATCAGGATCTTGAAGAGACCTGTGCTCTCCTACGTGCCTTCCAACACAGCTCACGGAGCCGAGACACAGGAACAACCTGAATGTGTTTTCCCAGATGAACGGGTTAAGAAAAACACACAACGGAATGTTACGGCCTCAAAGACGAAGGGAGTCCCGCCGTCCGTGACGACGTGGATGAACCTGGGGCCATTAGGAGAGAAGCCAGTCCCAGAAGGACAAATGCCGCGTGACTCCTACAGGAGCCAACTAAGATGGCGGCATCACAGAAGCGGAGAGAAGGGTGCTTTACAGGGGCTCGGGGTCCGGGGGCATGGGGGACGCTCAACGATCTGAAGTTTCAGTTACGGAGGCTGAATGAGCTCGAGCCCAGCTGTACACGTGATGTCGGGACGAACTTTGCGTCATACACGGTACGTGGGCAGATCTCATGGCACATGTTCTAACCAAAATGTTTTTAAAAAACTACTTTTAGAACAACACTGATAATATCCTGCTGTGCGCACCACCAGAGCAGGCCGGTGCGTGTGCGGCACAGAGGAGGTCCGGAAGTTCTGGGGGGACCACCAAAGGCAGACAGGAGGCCAAAGCAGTGATGTCTTGCTCTCCATACCTTCGCTCTGTACGAATCTTGTAACGGGAAGATGCACTTGTCTATTGCTTTGAAACAACAGATACATCTTTAGGAAATAATTTCTGAGGGGCGCCTGGGTGGCTCAGTCGGTTCAACTCTGCCTCCGGCTCAGGTCAGGATCCCGCGGTCCTGGGATCGAGCCCCGCGTCGGGGTCCCTGCTCCGCGGGAAGCCTGCTTCCCCCTCCCCCTCTGCCTGACGCTCCCCTGCTTGTGTGCGCTGTCTCTGTCAAATAAATAAAATCTTTAAAAAAAAAAGGAAATAATTTCTGAATTAAAGAACTATCCAGAAGGTACAATGCGAACAGTGCCCCTCACTAGGAACAAAGGAGAGACGTGTCATCGCATGGAGGTGCGCCCAGATGCTCACGCCACACAGCGAGTCTCCCTGCAACGCCTAACTCAGCCCCAAATCCAGGATAATTCTTCCACTCTCTGTCTCCCAAGACACCCTGTATCTTGCTTACGTGCAAACCCCAGCTTCTGGGTCCTGTTACCCCTGCCGTGGTCCGTGGTCTTCAGTGTCAACATGTACAAGGTCACACACCTCAATCTATGATTCAACCATAGAGACCGTGAAAAAAAGGTTCTCAGAAAATCAGTCATTACTGCTGCTTATTCAAACAATTTAATTAAAACAGCCATTTGGTAATGGGCCATGGAAGCCCATGACCCCACAGTGAGAACGGAGTACATGATGTCACAGCACCCGGGGGTCACCACTGACCATGCTCCCATCACAGCCCGTCACAGCTCCAGCTTGCTTGTCGCTAAACATGACAAGTATTCAATCACGGCCATCCCCACTGGGTAAAGGGCGCTAAATCTTTTCATCAGCTGTCTCCCCACCCTGGATCACAGCTGTGGACTCCCCAGGGGGAGCCCGCTGGACAGAGAGCACTGAGTCTCTAACAGGAGTCTGCCAGGAGCTGAGGCTCTGGGGAGAAAGGGCTAAGGCAGGTAAGTGAGACCAACTACAGCCCTGCAGGCTAGTGCAAATGAAGCGTCCAACGGACGCGTTAGTTTGATATGAATCCGCGAGCCGCTGGTCTTATAAATTCCACGATGTGGACGTCTGCTCTGCCCCCTGCCCCCGATGGTTGGTTCTCAGCAGCCCCAGTGGCCGCGGGCACGGACAGTGAGGAGGGCTTGCTTTCTCATATGGCCACCGTGAAACGTGGGAAGAAGTCTCCTCCGAGAGAGGCTTTCTGGAAGTTACATGCGCTCCTGGTTGGAGCTTTTCTGGGTATTCATTATTTCTGATGTTCGTCCGAGTGCTCTAGGATTCTATGAAATAGAAATCACGCTTCTGTTGGCAACCCTGTGGCCTTAGCTCCAGCAAGGAGAATAAGGACCTTGACTAGAAGCACACGTGGGGGAGGCTTGCAGAGATTGCTCTGGAAGTACTGGGGCTGCGAGCTGGAAAGGGGCCCTGGGAGCTGCCCCCCCATGGGCCACCCGCTCCTCGTCAGGAAGGCTGGACAGGAGGGCAGGGGGCGGGGGGCCGGCTGCAGCCTCGGCTCAGCCCGGCACTGCCTGGAGCCCCTCTGCCTGGAGGCCTGGCCCCTCTGCGTGCTGGGCCCTGCCTCTCCTTGCCGGCCGCATCCTTGAACTCTGAGAACATAAAAGTAGCACATGTGCTTTTTCATCTGCTGTAAACCAAACACCCAAAGGGCCATCCTGGGCCAACCGCCAGGAAGCTGGGACATAAAGAAGCACAGAGCTGAGCCCCTCACTCCCACCCAGACACAGAAGTCCCGTCGGCATCTGCGTTTTTGAAGGTTTAATTCCACGCCTTCACTTGAATGCACCCTTTATCAGACATAAAAAAAAAATAATAACAGTCCAAAAACTGTTTGCTGATATGGGAACCAAAGATATGCAGATAGAAAGAGACCCGCCACAGAAGACATTTATGTAATGCCCAGATTAGAAATGAGAATTAAATGTCAACATACATCTTATCTCCTAAAAATAAAGACATGTCAAACAAATACATTCCCTTGTTATCTGCTTATTTATTTATTTATTTATTACCTCCAAAGAAAGCTTTTTGCAGATTTGACAGTGGTCAAATAATGGAAACAAGTTAGGTAATAAACAGACATCTTTCCCTAACGCCACACTCCGTGATTTGTATCTGCCGGGCCGCCAAACGCTCGGGCGCTTCCGAACCCCATGCGCTGAGGGGAAAGTAACGGGAGGCCCGCGTGGCAGCTCAGGCAGGGACTTCTTACAGGCTGGCCTGGAAGACCTCGGTGCCAGGCACACTGGGGGGAAATCGCTTTCAGCTCGGTGGAAACCTTACCGCTTGCTTTCCTGCCCAGGCCCCGATCTGCAGGGACCCTGCCTCAACCTGGGTCAGAGTCAGGACCCTTTCGGGGCTCCTCATGGCTCCCTAGAAGGGCAGGTCTTCGTAAAACTTCCCAGGACACGGAGGACAGCAGCCCCATCCAGACAAACACGGGTCAGGTGGTGTGAGGAATGGGGTACCTGGGGTCAGGGGAAAGCGTACGCCCACAGACATCTTTGCTGCCCTGTCCTTGTGAAGGGACCCTAGACCTTAGAATGCCTGTCCTGGGAGCCCAGCAACACCACGTCAGTCCTGTCTTTAATTCTGTGCGGAGAGCATGCCCTGTTCTGGGAGCACATCCCCAGCCTGAGGCAGTCCTTGCTACGTCCAGTTCTGAGTGTGGGGACCGTGCACAGAGCAGGTGTCCCTCAGACCACCAGCAGCGTCCATGGGACGTGGCAGCCATCTGTGCCCGCCTCTGGTAGGGGGCACACAGGAACTGATAAATTTTCCTCCTCCTCCTGCACTTTTCCCATCCATTCACCTATGGAATACATTCACGGAGCTGATTCACCGTGCGTCTCATCTGCCTCCTCCGGCCAACCTGCAAGCCTCTGGGGAGCAGGGACTCTCGCCTCTTCTAGAGACGGACAGTCTCAAGCACTTGGCCCGATGCCCGGCATACAGGAGGGCTCAGCACACGTTTGAAGAAAGGATGGATGGATGGATGGATGGATGAGCGAATGGACACATGAGTGAGCGTCTACCCCGGAGGCCTGGCCCAAGGTGTGGAGACGTGACAGAGAGGACAGCACAGTCCCACCTGGACAGAGTTTAGACTCGGGACAGGGACATTAGCCAAATGGTCTCAAAGAACAATGCACAGCCTGAAGCTTCAAGACTGAGGGGCGGCGCCTGTGCTCCAGGGCCTCCTGATGCAAACATGAAGGAGCCAGAAGGGAGACAGGACCAGGTGGGGCGGGCAAAGGCAGGGGTCCCTCACCGGCGAGAGATTTCCACAGGTTCCGGGAAGGAGAGGCAGACAGGAGCCGGCAGTGAAGGGACTGGGGCAGAAGCCAGGGTCCCCTTGGAGGGTGCAGGGCGGCAGGTCACTTGGCTGAACCCCGAGAGGCTCTGCCCCACTGCCCCCACGCAGACAAGACCCACCCGCCCGCCCAGGATTTCTCCTCAGCTCAGGAGGAACAGCGAGCAGCGCAGACGAGGCAGAGGCGAAGAGGCTGCAGGAAAGTGAGACGGAGATGATCCAAGAGAAGGTCCCACGGGGGGCTGGACAGAACTGCCAGGGACCCTGTGCGCGTCCCAGACACCGTGTGCACCACGGGGAGAACGGGCGATGTGCGGAACCAGAGCACCTGCCCAGAGAAGGCAGAAGCGCTCCGGGAGGCGCAAACACACGCTTTAAAACTTCACGAGATTAGGAAAACGCAGCTAAGGAGGTCTCCTGGAATGTGGGGAAAAGTCAAACAGGCAGAAAATAAGAGACGAGGAAGGACAATCCTGGACAGCTCGCAGCCCACGGGCAGGCGCCCCGGGAACCAAGCACACACCCGGGGGGAGGGGAGGGAGGGGAGGGGGCGGGGGGGGAGGAGGGGGGCAGGGAGGAGGGGAGGGGGCGGGGGGGCAGGGAGGGGGCAGGGAGGAGGGGAGGGGGCGGGGAGTCATATACAGCATGTGATTCCCACCACACTGTAGATAACGTGTGTTTCATACTGTAACATACATAATGTATTGCTATAGATTTAAGACACAGTATGACATATAATATATGATACATAATATGCAATTTGATGTAGAGCGTGATATAAAAATGTGTATGTAATATATACTAAGAGCACATATCTGAATGTGTGTCTGTGTGTGTGTAAACAGAAGAGAATTTTCCAGAAGAAAAACTGGAATCTTTCTATTGAAACGCTCATAGAATGTTCCACAGAATATTTAAAAGCATGTAGATATTAGAAAATCACTGCACGTCCAAGATAAACGAGGTATTATTACCATAGTATTTTTCCAGAAAAACCACCAACAGAAGCCACTATGAAGCCACACGAACTGGAACGAGTCCCTTTGTGATTTCAGACTTGAGAAGGATGACAGAGCAATTTCTTTAAAATTCTGAGGGAAAATCGGTTCACGCAACTACTGTGTCACCCGACAACCTACCAGTCCAGTGCGAAGGCACGTGAGAAATGTGACCATCAAAGAAACGAGGACTCCTGCCACTGGTACAGCATGCTCGGACCCGCCCGGGAGAGGGCGGCTGGGACCAGGCCGGATTCGGGGGGCAGAGGCTCCGAGCCAGGGAGCAGGGGCGCAGCCCACAGCCAGGGGATGGGGGCTCGGCCACGAGCGGATGAATCAGAAAGCAGATGCTCTGGGGAAGGAGCGGGCACAGGGAGGGATGGGAGAAATCGCTGGCGACAGGGCAGAGCAAAGGCCCGAGGGCCGGCAGGACAGCCAGGCAGACCCCTGTGGGAAAGGCCTCCCTGACCAGGTGTGATCGAAGCAACTCAAGAGGGTACCTGCTGGACTGCGACTTCCCCGGTGGGCATTCTCTAGGGAACAGCATCGAGTTCATTACAATCCTGAAAATGTATTCATTGTTTTCCTAATTATGAACGTGAGGAACCAGCCTCTGAACAAGGCCCGGAAATGTCAGCGGAGCCCGTGAGCGGGATCTAGGTATTCACACCCTTGACAATGGAAAAGCAGAGCTGAGGACTCAGAGAGCTGAGGGGGAGACAGGGATGTCAATATCCTCACGCTACTAAAAGAAGGAGAATTGCCATCTTAGGGGAAAACTCACCTTTTTATGGAAGAAGAATTAGAGGTTTAAGTATTCTATTTATGTTAAGATTTATTTTAAAGAGTCCTTGGTTTGAACTATCTGAAATGACGGAAGAATCATTCCGGGGGACGCTGGAGGGAGGCTGTGGCAGCAAGAGCCTCCAGCTTTCTCCCACCTCGGCGTCCGTGCCCGTTGGGACGTCCACCCTCACCAGCCCTGGGACTGACCGTAGCCCCGCACTGCCCGGCGGGGCAGCAGGCCACGTGACGCAGACACTTGCCCACGGCTTGAGCCTCACCATCTCTCCCTCCTCCTAGAACTGCAACCTGCCCGTGGAAAACGTAGTCTTGCTCAGGAGGGGCAGGGGGCCAGTCCCCCTTTCCCCCCGGGCAGAAGGCTGCCAACTGACTGGCATGTGATATTTTTTAGAAGACTGTATTTATTCATTTGAGATAAAGAGCGAGCGAGTGTGAGAGAGAGAGCACAGGCAGGGGGAGCAGCAGAGGGAGAAGGAGAAGCAGGCTTCCCGCCGAGCAGGGAGCCCGATGTGGGGCTCGATCCCAGGACTCTGGGATCATGACCTGAGCCAAAGGCAGACGCTTAATGACTGAGCCACCAAGCGCCCTGGGCATGTGATTAACACCACCCTAGGTCGGGCGCCTGGGTGGCTCAGTTGGTTAAGCGACTGCCTTCGGCTCAGGTCATGATCCCGGAGTCCCGGGATTGAGTCCCACATCGGGGTCCCTGCTCGGCGGGGAGTCTGCTTCTCCCTCTGACCCTACCCCCTCTTGCGCTCTCTCTCTCTCTCTCTCAAATAAATAAATAAAATCTTTAAAAAAAAAAAAAAAACACCACCCTAGGTCATCTGGCCTCAGGGCAGAGTGACAACTGACCGACACCGAGGGACACCGAGGGACACAGCCAGGAGCAACGGAAGAACTGGCCGGCGGAGCCCGGCCTCCAGCGCTGACCGTGGCGTCACGAGCTAAGTAAACAGCGGCTGTTGTAAGCCCCCAGGTTTCAGGCAGTTGATCACACAGCAGGACGTGACCGTCTCACACTCGGGTACTCAAAGTGCTGCCAAAGCAGAAACCTAAAAAGTGTAGCACGTGCATAGGGATGAGTCAGAAAGTGGGTGCCGTCACGTGGGACTAACACCCCGCCACGCCGCCGCCTGTAGAACACGGACGTGACCCGTGGGCCCCAGGGGAGGACTTCCGAGAAAAAGGCCCTAAGTGTCAGTCGGCCTGTGGTCTGCTTGTGACGAGGCACAGAGGAGCAAAGAAACATGTGTGAGAAGCGCTGGGAGGGGCTGAGACTTGCGAGCTGGAGGACACTGCTCACTTCCTGCCCCCCGTCGGGAAGTGATTCTCGATGCTCAGTGAAACCTGAGCCAGAGGCAAAGAAGGAAGTTCCTGTGTGAGGCACTGCCCGATGTCGGGGAGGCTCAGGGCCCGTCTGGGAGCGAGACGGTAAGTCTCGTAAGATGGGGCGCCCGGGTGCCTCAGTCAGCTGAGCATCCGACCCTTGCTTTCGGCTCAGGTTGTGATCTCAGGGTCGTGGGATCGAGGCCCAGGCCCAGCTCTGCGCTGAGCGTGCAGCCTGCTTGGGATTCTCTCTCCCTGCCCTCCCCCCACTCATGCTCTCTCTCTAAAAAAAGAAAAGAAAAGAAGAAAAAAATCTTGTAAGACATCTTGCAGGGATAATCCTGCAGAGGCCTAACCCTGTAGTTGCTGTAACTCTTACAGAGAGATGTTTTGTTGAATCTAATATATAGGAAACCCACACACTTTTTAAGAGTATTGTACCAGCGGAAGAACCATCTGCCTGAACCCAGCCCAAACTGCCGACCCAAAACATCGTGAGTTAGATAAGGGGTCAGTCTTTGAAGCCACCGCACATTGGGCTAGTTTGCTAGTCAGCAGAAGCTAACTTGTCCATTACACAGCCACAGATAACAAGCGACAATCTTCATCTGTCGTATGATGTCAGTAGACATTGTCTAAAATTGACAAATCAAGGAATCAAGACATGAACAGTCTAGTTACAGTGGAAAAATTAACTGACAAAAATGCAAGACGGAGAATCAAAGTAGCAGCCACCGAGAGAAGCCGCCTCTGGGGTGGGGATGTGAGGGCCCCGGGGCAGGAGACCCTCACTCTTGGTCTAGGTCTTCTGTCCCCAGGAGCACAGGTATGTGAATAAAAATAAATGTGAGAAGGTCTGAAATCAGAGCCATGGGAAACAGGTGCCAGATGCACCCCATCCTGTAAGAGGCATGTGCTCTCCCTGGGGGGCCGGGGCCAGTGGGCAGCCCCCCGGGAGGTAGCCATGCAAAGGGAGGGGTGGCTGGGGCTGCCTCGTGAGGGAGGGCACTCTTGGCAGCCCACAAAGGTCATCTGAAGGGTGGCGGGTGGAGGGACAGAGGAAGCGTCATGTCTCCAAGATTCACTACGTGGGGGTTGGGGGACGACTAACTCAGGCTCTGGAGTGGACGGCGGCCAGCTAGCGCACAGTGTTGTGCTCCCTACTAACCCAGCCTGGACTCAGCCTCAGGGATGCGGGGGCACGTCTTCCATAGGCTCTGCTCAAGACGACCAGTGGGACGACTTCCCCAGCTCCCGGCCCCTGAGGTCACGGCGTGGTGTGAACGTGCCTTCCCGCCAGACAAGTCATCCATGTGGCTTCGGCAGCACCGTGGGCTGCAGGGTCTGGGGCCCCAGCCCTGCTCAGTCCCTGTGTAGACTCTCAGCGCCGTTCCCCGGGCAGAGGGGAAATCACAAAAGACCTGGCACACTTTCCTTCTCGTGACCACAGGTGGGGCCAGGTGTCTTCCTGCCCAGGACACTCTGGCCTTGGGGCAGCAAAACAGGAGTGGCAGGGGCCGTGGCAACTGAGGAAAGAAGGTCCTGGAGGGGCCCCGGGGGGCACGGGGTGAAGAGAAGCCCCATCCAGGGGCGGCAGTGGTGGCGGCCCAAGCACGCCCAGGTCCCAGGGACGCTGTGCAGGATGAGCTCGACTCCGGTCACCTCCTCCCTGTCAGAGATGGGGGGCCAGCAGGACCCGCGCCCTCTCCAAGGGTCTCCCTGGCACACTGACCACGCCGGCCATGGCACATGGAGCAGGGCGCTGCGCCCCACATCACGCCGGCAAAAGGGAAATAATTACAGCGTCCAGCAAACCGAGGCTGCGGGAGGGTATTAATTACAGCATTTAATCCATTAGGCAGTGTTGCCAGGTTCACCTCTTTGGAATTCTTCGAGATCGTCTATGCTTAATTATTTTTGGAAATAACAGCCAGCATTGTGGCTTTTTAATACGCTTAAAATAATAAGTTTTAAAGACGCCGTGAGAGGTTGACATGGGCTTTAGCTCCCAGGGCGCCAACAGTAATTTCATGTGTGAAGTGCATCAGCCAGCCCTTCTGCACCCCGCACTCCCTCTGCACGAAGGCCCGGCCCTCCGTGTGCAGGAGCCCCAGACACAGCCAAGTCAGCAGCCCCACACCCTCCCCAGAGCCCCGGACATGCGCTCTCTCCAGCCACCTTCCACGGCGACAGCGGGCAGACAGAGCAGAGGGGCTTCCCAAAGCAGCTACTGTGATTCATTCTAACAGTCAAATAGCATGTCCTAACAAGGAGCCGGTGCACGGTCTGCGTGGTGGGAGGGACGCAGAGGGTGTCACACAAATACAGGGACCGTTCACGGCCGTTGTCGTCTGGGCAGGGAGCCGTGCCCGGTGGGGGGACCTCTGGAAGGCTGGGCTAGAAATCTGGCCGGAGGTCTGGGGGGCAGACGCTCTCCGGGGCTTCCCGTCCAGAGGGGACCAGCACTGCATGATTCACGGTGACAGATGGCGCAGCGCCGGCCGGGGCGCACAGGGCACACAACCAGCCTGCAGCGGCCAGGTCGGGCAGGTGCACTCAGGAAGGCTTTCTGGAGGTAATGCCAGCTCAAAGTTTGAGGGTGAGCAAGAGTTGGCCAGGACCACCGTGGAGAGAGGCAAGGGGGCCCTGAGAGATGTAGTGGACACCGAGCATGGAGAGTGAGGATGGGAGACAGCTGGTGAGGGCAGCAGGGGCTGGGCCGGGAGAGGTCCGCACACCAGGCCAGGGCCTGATGCTGGAGACCGAGGGGATGTAGGCTGGAAACCACGTGGTTTGGGTGGCACACTACAGTTTGTGTGTGGCCCTGGAAATAATGGGCATGCCAGAGGCAGGGAGAGCTAAGGGGTGTTTGCCAGTTGGAGAGGGATGGTGGGAAGCAAAGGAAAAGTTGCGGGACCCATGAAACCGCCCATCTCCATCCTCCACCCTGCCCCTACAGAGAGCTCCCCGTCTGCATCCTCCACCCTGCCCCTACAGAGAGCTCCCCGTCTGCATCCTCCACCCTGCCCCTGCAGAGAGCTCCCCGTCTGCATCCTCCACCCTGCCCCTGCAGAGAGCTCCCCGTCTGCATCCTCCACCCTGCCCCTGCAGAGACCTCCCCGTCTGCATCCTCCACCCTGCCCCTACAGAGAGCTCCCCGTCTCCATCCTCCACCCTGCCCCTACAGAGAGCTCCTCCATGGGGCCCATCTATGTCTTCATGTGCTGGAACTCAGGGCCGCCCCAGGGATGCTGCCCACGTCCCAGCAATGGCAAGGGGCTTGGCCCAGAGGGGAAACTAAGGATCCACCTTCTGCCCCCTGGGCGGGACCATCCTTGGGTGAGACGTGCTCCCAGCTGCAGGCCCTCTGTCCTTCCTGGGGCACTGTAGGCAGGTGGTCATGCACTCCAGGGATACGGTGGCAAGCGGTCCGTATGCAAACATAACTCACAAACACCCTCTCCCGATCCCCTCTCCACCCAGCGCTCCGGGGCTGTGGCTCAATGAATTCCCAAGCCGAGGGATGTGTGGGGAGGCAGACACGCAAGTTCGACAACATGGAGCACGGAGAGCATCGCAGCACCTCTCAACTGAGATGCAAACATGAATTATGCAGGTGGGGGGCACGCTTTCTCCCACCACACGTGGCGCCCGGCACGTTTCCATTACAAGGAGCAGCTGATGCCGTGCTGCTCAAACCTACCTCGTGTCGGGCAGGCCCGGTGTCTTCTCTGTAAATTCACTTCTATTAATTACTGTAAATTAAGTATTTATATACTTAAGTATTATTATGCATGAGCTGTAGCAAATTATATCTGTGCGTTCCTGCTCACCATTATCAAATTTTGCAATACGTGCCTATAAATCAGCGTTGTCTACTAGGCCTGGCCTGACCTCATTCTGTTCTTCCTGCCCCGGGGACTTCCCCCTGAAATGACCTTGAGCCCCCAAGGACCCCTGAGGCACAGAACCAGCCCTGGGGAAGGTTTCTTTGTCTCCTGAGGACAGGTGGGACAAAAATGCTGGAAGGAAGCACAAGTGAGCACAGGTCCTCAGGGACAAGGACACATCGCACAGGGCTGTCACTTGGGTCAGCCTGGGTCACCTTGTCCCCACAGCGTGCCCCAGATCGGCCCACGTCTGTCCCTTTCCTGCCTTCCAGGCTCTTGGATCCGCTTCCCAGAGCTATTTCCGTCCATCCCCTGCCCTGTCCCAGCATCACTGAGGTCCCCTGGCCCCCCATGTGGCCAAAATCACACCCACACACACGTGTGACTCACACGCACCCTCACACCTGCACACACACACCTTACAGCTCACGCTTACTGGCACGTGTTTGCAAACAAACATCAATCTGTGGAGGTCGCTGAGCAAACCAGGGAAACATTATGAATTCTGGGCACAAACACCAGGGCTTCTGATCCCCATGCTCTTTCAAGGGAGAATTAAGAAAGTTCCTCGCTCAGCTCACACAAGGAAGCGCGTGTGTGTGTGGTTTCCCCTGTGAGCAGCAGTGATGGTGGGTCCACAGCTCTGGGAGGCCAGCAGCTGAACACTCACCAGAAAGCACCACGGGAAGGCCGGCGAACGCGGGGGATCACGGGGTCAGAGCTGGGGAGGACCCTCTGCGGGAGGAGCTTCTGCGGGTCACAGAGGGCTGGGGGCGGGGACCCCTCGCTCTGGGCCCAGGACGCCCCGACTCGCTGCGTGGAGACTCGTTCCCCCTCAAATTTTCCTGAGAAGGACTGTGCTTTCCGGGGAACAGTGTCCCCACCTGGGCCTCGGCTCATCTCTGGGAGCGCCCACCCCCCAGTGAGAACAGGACCTGACACAGACACAGGACACAGCAGCTCTTTGGACTGAAGAAGAGGAAATAAATAAAAATACCGATACAGGCAGGCCCTGCTCTCAAGGCAAAGCGGCCGCTCCTTCTGGAACACAGCACAGGGCCTTCCGAAGTGTTTAGCTGGGACCGCTCAACTGCAAACAGAGCTAGAATATAGGTCACCTTCCCGTGCTATCACTACAAGAAAAGGATTCAGAAAATGCTCCATAAACATGAATAAAATAACTCAAATAATTTTATGTGCATTTGGGAAAATAATTAAATCACTTTCAAAAGCACAGATTTACCAGCTACTAAAATGTGTCTGAGGACGTGCCTATGATCACGTGGGGTGCGTGTCCTTTGGGCACCAGATTCCCTTTCCACAGGACCCCCTTCACCTTTTACCGGGCAATGACTCATGCTGAGTGGGCAGGAGAGGAAGGGCCAGTCATGACCCCTCCCCCACGTTAACTGCGCAAGAACCGCCACCTGAACCAGACTCTGCATCCTCCTCCTCCTCACCCCGATCTCAGGGCTGCAGAGGCATGAACTGCCTTCCAGTCCTCTCTGCTGCCCTCCCCCATCCCCCAGACCCACAGACCCTCACCTGTACCCCCATCCTTCCATCCCCCAGACCCACAGACCCTCACCTGTATCCCATCCCTTCATCCCAGCTGCCCAGGGACCCCTTTGCCTGATCCTGGGGAGGAAGTTGGAACCTCAAGATGGCCAGACCGACACAGAAGGGCAGTGAAGGATCTGAGACCTGAGACCTCCCCTTGCAGGCCCAGGGTCCCTTTATGAGCAGCCCGGGCCTCTGACAGGATGATGACCACAGTCATGCAGATCTGCAAAGCTACCAGGAAAGAGTTGAAAACATTCAAATAGAAAATTACTGAAACTAGTCGATTTGACAGACCACTCTTGCTCTCTCCCCAGGAGGGGTGTTTAACTGATGGGATCTGAAGTGGTTCTCGCTGCCACTTTATTCCAGAGCAATTCCGGCACATGGCGGTGCAAGGCTGTGGACCCCTCCCCCACCCCCAGCAAAGCTGCATGTGGGTCGGGAAGCAAAGTGGGTGCTCTGCACGTATTTATTTTCCTATAATGGCTTTATTAAGATATAATTCACATACCATAAAATTCACCCATTTGAATACAGTTGGTGGTTTTACTAGATTCAGAGAGTTGTGAAACCATCACCACAATCATTGTTAGCACACTGTCACCCCAAAAAGAAACCCCGTGCCCATTAGCAACCACTTCCCCTTTCCCCCTAACCTCCCCACCCTGCCCTCTGCCCTACGCAGCCTCTAAATTCTACTTTCTGTCTCTGTGGATTTGCCTGTTCTGGATGTCTCATATAAACAAAAACATATACTGTGTGGTTTTTGTGACGGGCTTGGTTCACTGAGCATCACGTGGCCAAGGTCCCTCCGTCCAGGGGTCAGCACTTCCTGGACATCTGGGTGGTGTCCACTCTTCGACTGCTGTGAGTAACGCTGCTACGAACACTCGTGTACACACTTACGTGTGGACAGATGTCTTCCTCTCTTGAGTATATTCTAGAAGTGGGGCTGCGGAGCCTGTGGCCTGTTTGAGCATCCGAGGTGCTGCCAGGCCGTCTTCGACCGTTCTGCATTCACCAGCCTGTAAGGGGGCCCAGTCTCTTCACACCCTTGCCTGCACTGGTCACTACCCATCCCTCTTATTTTAGCCACCCAGTGGGTGCAAAGTGCATTTCGTGGTGGCTCTGATTTGCATTTCTTGATGGCTTAATGGTACTGAGCATCTTTTCATGTGTTTATGGGCCACCCATGTGTCTTCCTGGGAGAAATGTCTATTCCGAGTCCCTGCTCATTTATTCATCGGGTGCTTTCTCTTGTATGTATACTTTTACAAGTCCAAATGAATCTTTACCAAACTTGCTAATTCTACAACACGTGGAAAATGACAGCTACATCCACATAATCGACGCAGACTGAGTGGCTTGTGTGGTAAGCTCAAGCGCCTCACTGTTCGACCACAAGCTTCCTAACGAAGGCTCCAGATGCCCTCCAGGAACGAGGGCACACCCTCAATGACCATGGGACTCTAACACAAGGACCCTGCAAGCGTCCGTGCTACCTGCCCCTCAGCCATGGTCCATGACATACCCTCCATCTTTTATACCATCGATCCTCTTTCTGTAAGTGTTGCTTCCACCTGTGTAAATGACCAAGCTGCATACACCCCCAGTGAAAATGTCAGAACACTGACTCATGCTCATCTGCTGGCCACCACGGCGGCCGGGCAGCACCCGCGCTTGCTCACGCACATGGGGTGGGTTTAGGGAGGGCCCCAGGAGCCGCATCCTCCTCCCCTTCCACACCGGTCCAGGAACACACGAGCTGTCTGCGGCACAGGAGAACCTGGGGACAGGGGACAGTCCTCTGCCCTTGCTCTTGGCATGATTCAGACGCTGGTCTTCACCCGGTGAAGGGAGCTGCCCTTGCAGAAAGCAGCAGGGACCTGCCCAAACGCCCAGCATGAACGCCGCACCCAAGCTCCGCTCCAGCCCGGCAGAGCTGCCGGGAGAGATCAAAGCAGCAAGGCTCAATGACGTGCTTAACCGTGAGGGTGAGTGGGCGGAGTCCACGGAAGACGCAGTAAGTGCATCCTGCCTGCACGCCCGACGTCAAGCCACGGAGCGCATGTGGCCTCCGAATGATCCTCTGAGAGAGTCCACTGAGAACCACCAACCCCGGCCGTCGTGGGTTTCCTCCAGCGGCTGCGCCGTGCGTGACTGGAACGTGGGAGGGAGCAGCAGGTGCTGAATGCTGGGGGCAACTCTGCACACACGGGCTGATCCCACTTGCTCACGCACCGCTGCTGTTAGAATGAAATGTCTCAACGGTTTGCAGAGGCCGAGGGATTATGGGCAACTTTAATTTTCTCATTTACGCTTCTTGATTATTTTCTAAGTGTTTTAAGTGAGCATTAATCACTTTAATAATTGGGGAAATCTATGAAGGATATAATGAAAAGACAAACAACAGCCAAAAACGATGCCTTCGGTTCACCAACAGCTAAACTGGAGGCCACTGTCACCGGGACTCTGCCATGGTATGAAGGGACAGACGATGCTAGTTGTCTGCAGAGCTGTTCTGGTCCCGTGGGTGCATTTCTTGGGGTCAGAGCCGTGGCTGGTGCATGGGCTGGGCAGAGGCAAAGGTGAGGATGAGCTGCAGGTGGACGTGCTGTGTGTGTCTTCATGGGCTCAGCAGGGACAGCGGGTGGCGGCACTGGGTGCCCTGACTGCACACGGCAGACTGGCTGGGGCGCGCAGAAGGCGTTAACAGTCATTCTACCGCAAAACCCTTCTTATGAGAGTGCAGCTATGCGAGCATGACAGAAATTTAAAAATCATGAGAAACCTAGGAATACGTTTACCTCCGTGAATCGGAAAGTTCAGAAGCAAAGGACAAATTCCAGGGAGGGAGAAATGTGCCAAAACTGACTCAGGAAAATAAAGAAAACTTAAATAGTCATGTGGTTAGAAAAAATATTAAGTTATTACTTAAAACTCTTCCAACAAAGAAAAAGCACAGATCTGAACAGACTCATGGGAGAGTTCTGGCAGTCCTGCCTCACAGAGATTCTTCCAGAATGAAGAGAGACACACTGAGGCCAGGACGAGCCATCACACAGGGTCCCACGCTGTCTGTGCATGGGCGGAACCTCCAGGACAGGTCACCCATAGGGCAGCAGCTCAGAGGCTGCCCGGGGACTGGTTGGGGGCGGGGGGCAGGGGGCAGTGGAAGGAAGGGGCTGATCAATAGGTTCAGGGATTTTGGAGGGGTGATGAAGATGTTCTGGAACTAGAAGGCGGTGTTGGTGACCCAGCACTCGGTGGATGAATGTCACTGAATTTCATGCTGCCAAACAGCTAATGGTTCACTTTACATTTTGTGAATTTGAACTCAATAAAAACTGGGCACATCAGCCTCACTCATGAACTAAGAAGAAAACCTTCCAGAAGTTGTCTAAGGGAGGTGTTTCTGAGCATGGACCAGGGAGGTCTTCAGTCCAGCACTAAGGTCAGGGGCTGGGCCAGCAGGAGCCCCTTTCTGCCGAAGGGGACCGTGGGGCTGCCCAAGCATGCAGCAGACCAGGGAGAGACCTCATGCATGTCTCGTGGCCTGGCCGGAGAAGAGAGCGGAAAGCTTTCTCAGGCTGGGCTGAGAGGGCAGGGGCGGGTGGGGGTCTGGACCATGCGGTCAGCCCCTTCCACGAGATGAGGAACCGTTCCTCCATCAGAAGCAGTGGGCGCCTCTGTGCCTCCCGGACACAGGCCTCCCTGGCTCTGAGGCTCTGCCCTCCCAGCTCTGCACTCAGGGTCCCCCACTCTCCCCTTGGAGTGGAAGGGCATTTCCACCTTGTGCTTGGCCGTGCAGGACCCTCCCCAGCCACACTGAGCACACGGGGATACGGGGTGACTTCCCAGCGTGTGGAAGGTCAGGCTTCTCGGCTCAGGGAACTCTAACTCTATCTTAGGTTGGATGGCACGGGAGCATCGCCAATGTCCGTCCAGCAGAGAGCACACGAGATGCACCTGACAAGACTCACGTGACTGGGAAGGAGTCACGAGCTCGTGCGTCTCCCCGAGCACGGTGGTGCTGGCGCGCACAGCGCAGGGAACTGAGCGGACTGAAGACACCGAGGTCGCCTATAGGAGGGAGCGGACCGTGAGGACCTGGGCTGTTTCTTTCTCGGGTCGGCAGGACCGTCTTCATGGGCAGATAACAGGAAAGGACCTCGTTCTGTACATGCTACATAAACAGGAAAGGGACATTCTTGGGACGCGGTATAATTTTCATGATCCAGGCTAACTTGACCGATGGAGTCTCCCGCCTGGGAAATCCTCGGAGCAGCGGCCGAGTGCTCAGGAGCCGTGCTGAGCGCCCAGCGGGGTGCAGCGCCGTGGACCCCGCCCTGTGGACGTTCGGCACGGGGAGTTGAAGCGCAGACTTGTCAACAACCTGCTACCAGGTGAGGGGCGAGCACAGGATAAGAGGCTGAGAGCTGGAAAGGTTCCGGCAGCTGAGAGGGGTCACGGCAGGTGCCACAGACAAGGTCAGTGCTCTACTGGACTTCCAGAAACGGGGGAGGCGTGTGAACAGAGGGGAAAGGAAAGGCCATGGGAAGAGGGCGCAGGTGGAAGGTGGAGCAGTTAGAAGTCAGGTGGTCGTTCTAACACCACGTACCCGCTCCTTTCTGAGGGTCCCCCTTTCTCATGAGGGCGGTCCTGCAGCCCGTGGTCTGGCACCACGCAGGGACACGGTGCCGGGAGAGCCTGGGATCCCACGTGGCTGCCAGCCCTGCACCATCATTCACCTGCAGTGAATGGAATGCAGGGAAAGGGCGAAGGTCGAGAGAAGGGGTGAGCTCCCAGGGGCACGAGTGGCTCTCGCAGCAGAACGTGTCCCCACCGAGCCATGGTCCACGGCCCGGGGCCCAGGCTGCAGAGGCACCGCCTTGCTCATCCCACTCCCACTCTGCCTTCCCGCTGGACTCCAGCAAGACGAGCTGATGGGCTGAGCGCTAAGCTCAAGGTCATGCTGTCACCCTGTGGACCCACGTGGCCTTGGGGAAAGTCAGAGTCTTCTTTCTCAAGCTCATGACCGACGGTCTATGGGGGTCCCTGACCAGCTAGCCGACTAGCATGTTCCTTGTTCTGAACTAAACTGAAAACATGCAGCACCCAGGTGTGCAGGGCAGTGATAATCTACGACAGGGTCAGGAGGGAGAGCACCACGGGATGAGACTGTGGTCAGGTTCTGACTGTTTTTGGCACACAAATACCCACCAGGAACATTTAAAACGGAAACGCTGGGCCCAGAGGAACGCTCAGCACACGGCAGGCTGCTTGCTGCCCGGCGCTGGAGCATCCGTCCCCCCACATGGACAGACGGCCAGCGCGCCAGAGTCCTGGGAGCCGCAGCCCTGGGGAGAGAGCCGCGGACGTTGTTCATGACCCCGTCGGAGCACAGCCGTGCCTAGACTCTTCCGGGAAAGGGGCTGAAACGGTGAACGAGCGCTTGCTCACAGCCTGCTCTGAGGCAGCCCCTGGACCTCTCCTCCCCAACAAGGGAGCCGCCAGGCATCTAGGTGACTTGCAGGGAAATGAGTGGTTGCGCTTGCTGGTGAGTAGAGAGAGAGAGAGAGCACATCCCCTTCGTCGCGGACGTTTATAAAACCTCCAACATCGACAGAGTGTTTCAACAGCACGCATCTTTCTCTGCTAAACAGCTTCCCCAGCGCACACTTGTCTCGTGACCAAGGACCACCCCGAGTGTGCAGAGCGCCCTGACCCCGCACGGCCTCCCCGGCTGCCACATCTCAGGGTCAGCGTGAGCCCCCTCCCCAGCTGCTCTTGCCTCGGAGAGCCAAGGCCAGGCCGGAATTCTCCGGAGTGTTACAGCGCCAGTGGGCTGACAGTCCGTGGGCCCGCGTGAGGGGATCCCGCTCATTATTATGGCACGGTGCACGGGGGCCCTGGGGATTCCTGCAGAACATGGTCTGCAGCCCTCCCCCTCGTAGGGGTCTCCCACCAACCACACTGACACAACTCAGTGCTCTGGACCTCTGCCCTGGCCCCCAGGTCCAGCGTTGGGGGTCTGCCTGTCCACACTGAGGGCAAACCTCGACTTGTCTACCCCATTCTCCCCTCGCCTGCCCTTCCTCCCGTCTTGTGCCCGTCCCACCTCAGGACGACCTGGTCCTGCCGCCCCCAGCTGCCCCAGTGCCCACAGTCCCACAGGCAGAGGCCGCTCAGGCCAGCCCAGGGCCTCGACCACCCCTCTGCTCTCTTCCAGTCCCACCTCAGGTCTGCCCGGCCGCCCCCAGAGCCAGGACAGCGCGTGCACTTTGGCATAGCTGTTCGCCCGCGCGCTCGGAGGACTTCCGTCCTCTGCATGCCTCAGTTTCTATGTTGTGCCAGAAATCTGGCTGCTGGAAAAGCTGTTACTGGGGTTTAATCAGAGGAGACGCGCCTGCCATACTGTCAGAAATGTGACTTACAAAGAAGGGCATAAGCAGTAAAGTGTTGTCTCTACATCTTACTTAATGCTGTTCTCCTGGCACTTTCCAAATCCCTAAAATAAATTAGACTTAGGTGCACCGACTTTTTATGCACAATGTTTGTGTGGCTTTGATCTTATTTCCTCACCAAAGAGGTCTGTTTGAGAGTTAAGACCGAAGCAGCTTAGCCCAGAGATCCTTCTGGGTGTGCCCCTGGACCAGCCACCTGCAGTGATGTGCATCACGGTCCCTTCCCGCGTCCTCGATGCCACCGGCTGTGGACGTTGTTTCCAACGGTGCTGTTGTCACAGAAGGATTGAAGGGGCCCAGCCCAGGAATGAGCTGGGGGCGCCAGTTGCAGGCACCTAAGACAATGCTCGGGCCCGTGGCTATAGCAGCCAAGCCTCCTCCGAGCATGTTTTCCATTCAAGCAACCACCACCACGTGGCTCTTGCCTCACTCCTGTGCCTCAGACCAGCCTATTTTTCTCACAGCCCTTGCAGGCTCTCCGGTAATGATGGCTCCCTTGGAAGACCACCAGGCCCGCCGCAGGGTTCCCATGGCCCACAGCGCTGTGCGTGAGCCTGTGAGCGTGTGAGTGGGGCTTTGCAGCCCTCCTCTGCCGGGCTGGCCACAGACTCTGGATTAAGGCCCTCGGTGCTGGGGGACCCGGCCATAGGGCTGGATTTGGTCAACATCCCTATGGTGCCTGTGGCCCCACCTCCAGAGTCCTGATCACTGATTTTAGCACAATGGCTTTATTGCTGAGTGTGACTGGCTGGTGGGAGGGAGGGACGGAGGGGCAGAGGGCCGGTGGTGCATAAGAAAAACACACAAGGCTTTTGGATGGGGCCCTGGGTCCCAGCCGGCTCTACCCTTCCCAGCACCAGCACGTAGGTAAGGTGGACCTCCCCAGCCTCCCACCCTGGCTCCCAGCATTAAGGAATGGAATCGGTTGAACAGGGTCCAGGAGCCTTTTCAGGGTGAAACTTCGGGGTACGGGGAAATTCCAGTCTTGCAAGAACATAACAGTTGGGGCAGGACCATTCCTGAGAAGGCCTTCACCATCAATGCTGAGCTGATGAGCAATGTCAGGAGCCAGTTCTGTGTCCCCAACTCTGCTGAGAAAGTCTGGGGCGGGTGGAAGGTTCCCTGAGCCGCGAGCCTGTGGGTTAGGCCGGGGGCGGTGGGGTGTGGGATGGACACCTTCAGAGCAGCCTGTCACCTCTCCTAAACAACACCGCTGTTACTGGCTGGGCCTCATTCAGCAGAGAGGTGCCTGGAGACAGCGGTGCCCCGTGCGCCAGCCTCGGAACGACTCAGGGCGAGTAAGACCCAGAAAGCCACTGACCTCCTGGAGCCAACGTTCAGGGTTGGGAGGGTAAAGGCACACTATGCCCGAAACAGACACCAAAGAGAATTCTGGACAATGAGCAACGCTACCAAGCAAATAAGCAGGTGAGGCGGGGTTTACTCCAGAGGTGCTGCAGAACGGGAGACTCGGGTCTCAGAGCCGAGGCCCCAGTGACGGAGGAATAACTGGCATGTGCGCACTGGGAGAAGAGCTGAAGGCAGAGGCAGCAGCCAGTGCAAAGGCCCTGAGGCAGGGTGGGGAAGCGGGGGATGGTGCAAGCAGTCGAAGCACCGGCTGGGGTCACACGGTGGGTCCCAGGGACTCTGGGTAGAAGTCTGGGGTTTGCTCCCAGCTCCCAGAGACAACCCCAGGAGTCCTAAGCAGGGGAAGGCTTGGTGTGGTATACATTTCTGAGGAGTGACCCATGGCTCCTACGTGGAAAACAGCTTATACGAAAAGGCACAATGGGAGCAGAGAGACAGCATGCGGGAGCCACGGTCTGCCGGTGGTGCTGGCCCGGACGAGGGAGGTGGACTTGGGGGTGGGTTTCAGGGGAGTGATGGCTGACGGGCTGGATGTGACGGATCAGGCAAAGACAAGAGCCAGGGATGCTCCCAATCAGGCAGACTGGGGGGTCGTCGGGAAGAAGGGGGTTTACCCAGAAGGCTGCAGGAGGAACACGTTCTCGTGTTCTGCTTTATGAGCAGGACAGTGGGCTGGGGATCAATACTCCTTTTATAGGAAAGTGCAGTGTGAGACATCCATCAGAAAGAGCAGGTGCCCAGTGGGAAACCGGATCCATCAACATAGCACTCAGGGGAGAAACAGGCCCAGGAGATAAGGCTGGGCGAGTTACCATCCAAGGAGAGGGTTTGGGATGACTGAGAGAGGCGGTGTTGGACACTGTAGGGTCCTGTGCACATGCGCCCTCCCCCCCGGAACACCAGCAGGAGGGGACCACCATGCCTGGCATTTCAGAAAACAGCCCAGACACCCACCAGCAGCAGAACACAGGACGCATGGTGTGGATCCCCACTAATGAACGAAGGTTTTACCAAGGGCACATGATTGCATTACAACTCCAAGCATCAGTGGGATGGCTTAAAAAAACAAACAACAACAAAACCATCATTTTGAGCAAAAAAAGAGAATCACAAGAATGCATGGATTATGATATTTATGTAAAATTCAAAAGAGCCTGAATTACACAGTATATTGTTTGGAGACAATACATATATGGTAAGCATATTTCTAAAACACAGCAAAGCAGTGATTCGCACACATTCAGGAGAGTAATTATCCCTGGGGTGGTCAGGAGTCGAGACTCCTAGGAGCACAGGGGGTGTGGAAACGTCCACTTTCTCAGGCTCAGACGGAGGTATTGGGGGTTCTATTGTATCGGCGTTCTTTATACTTGGCATAAACATATACGTGCTTTTGTGTGCGTGATGGATTTCCGATGTTTCTTTTCAAAGAAAGAGTGAATTGCCGCTAACAGGGCAGACGGCCACCGGAGCTGAGAGCCAGGCATTTCTCAGGGAAGGCGGCAGGAAGGGAGCCGGCCAGGGGGAAGACAGGGCAGAGGAGGACCTTTCCTAGATGGACGCTCGAGAGCACACGCGCTCGCTCTCAGGGAGGACTCACTGCGGGAGCCAATCCCCACATTGGCATCTCCGTTTAGGGAAATCTGCACTTCCCTTGCCCAAAGGCCAGCCTGACTATTTGCAGCTCGTCCCCTTAACATGAGTTCACTGTGGAGAACAGACTATATACAAAGCCTTTTTGTTTGTTTGTTTAAATCCAGTAACTTTTCTATGAAAAGCAGCTTGATCCCTGTATTAGAGACACGTATGCCTTCTTCACAGAAGCTGGCTGAGTCCCAGGCACTTTGGGGTGTCAGTGATTCCATTGTTATAAGCATTTTTGTCTCTGAAAAATCTCTAAGTGTGAAGATGTAGGATGACGTTTTTGATTACAGTGGGGGAGGAAATAATTCCTGGATAAAAAGAGAAAAGCCTTCCTCCCCCGCGGCCGGGTCACTGTTGTTATGAACCCGTGCTGGCGTCCGTGGGTGTCGCTAGCGAGGGCAGCCGCGGCCGCGGAAGGCCGCGTGGCAGGGCGCTGGCGTGCGGGTCCCTGGCTTGTTGCGGAGCTCGGATGCTACCTCCCGACAGAAACAAGAATAGTCACTTCCCAGCTGTTCGGTGGCAGGACAAAATGCAAAATTTAAACCATTAAATAGTTCTGGAAGCAAAAGAACAGGTGGTAAACGGTTTCCCAGGCAGATGGTACTTTTTAATCGTTGTGTTCGACCGTCAGCCGCTCTGAGTGGCCGTAACTATCACTCATATTTTACCTTTTTCACTTGAATGCTTGCAAAATGGGGGCCAAGATTCAAAACGAGCTACCATCAGTCTTAAAAAAAAAAAAAAGGAAGAATCACTTCATTTATTTTCTCAACTCGGGGCAGTGGCGGAGCCGTGCAGGGCTGTGACCCCCGGGGGGTCAGGGACGCGGTGGGCAGGCCGCAGGTGCGAGCCCGGGCAGCGTGCAGAACCACCCTCCGCTGCACGCTGCAGGCTCCCCCCGAAACCTCAGGGTCTCCTTAGACACTAGGAAATAAATACAGTACAAGACCCGTCTTCCTCCGAACGCTTCCTTCTTTAGCCTGAGTTCTAACACTTAAAGGAGCCCTTGGAATGAAGGCCAAGTGCGTCCAGCTGCAAGCCGGCAGACAGAGCAGACAGGAGGACAGGAGGACAGGAGGACAGGAGGACGCGCACTCCGCCGGCCCTCCAGCCGCTGCCACAGACCCTCAGGCGTATCTGCAGCCCAGCCCCGGCTCCGCCTTCCCTCCCCTCTATGTCACCCTGACTCAGGAGCGGGCGTGTGAGAATCAGCAGCAGAGATGGTGTGAATGACAGAACCGGTCGCACGGTATGGAGTCTGGCCGTGCAGGTGGGGGAAACTGCCCAAGGTGCAGACGTAAGGAGCACGGCCTGGTGCCCGCCGCGGGCTGAGCGAGGACAGGCAGACACAGCCCTGCCACACATGACCTACAGGCCGGGAAGGGGACAGACGCATGAACAGACGGCGGTCTGCGGGGTCCCAGGGAAGAGGACGCGAGGACCAGCTCCGCATGTGCCCGCAGCGCTCTGGAGGGAAGACTCCAGTTCACGATTGAAGTGGACCAGCTCGTGGGGCTCTTCAAATACGGTGTCTTATTTGAAACGTTAAATCATGTTAAAGGCATATAATTAAGTGTAACTCTTCTGGCTCATCTTCTTTCCAGCGATAAGCCTATCTCCTTCTGGGTCCTTCGTTACTGGATCACTAACGCTCCCCGCTGAGCTTATTCACACACCAGCACAGGTTTCCACACCTTGTTAAGGGGGGTTCTAGAATATAAACCAGGGTTTCTCAGCAGAAGCACTACTAACATCTTGGGCCAGATAATTCCTCATCGTGGGGGCCGTCCCGGGCATTGTGGGGTGTGTGGCAGTCTCCTGGCCTCTGCCCGCCAGATCCCAGTAGAACCCCCCAACTTGTGACGACCAAAAAAATGTCTTCAGCTGTCGCCAACCATCTGCCCCTGGGTGAGAAGCATAGAGCTACACCCTGTTGGGCTTCTACGCTTACCTGGATTTCATGACTAAGCCAAGGGCATAAATAAAATAGTCCAGCTCCTTTACCAAATATGTGAATTCTCTGAATAAAAACAAGATAATTCATCTGTAGATAAATTAAAATTCACATGCTTTTATAAATCAATTTCAATATGGCGCACACTTCACAGACAGGTGCGCTTTTCTTGTTCTGTAAAATCTGCTTCGCCGGGGATGTCATTCTGTGTCGGCCCCACCTAGCCCTTCTCCCAGCCCTGTCCCCCTCCAGGAGCCTGTTCTGAGGGGTGGCAGGAATTTCCCAGCATCGAGAATGCTCATCGGCCCTGGCAACTCCTCGATCTCACCGAATCTCATTCTACGGAGCTACTGCTGGTTAAAACGAGCTCTGAGAGACAAACTATCTGCTCAGGCTCCTCCGAGCCACGGTTCCCAGAAAGTTCTCAAGGAAATTCTGGAAAGGGCTCATCACAGGCAGGGCCAGTCTCACCCAGATGCCCTCTGCTGTCATCAAGGGGACACTGTCAGGGACAGACTGCTAGGTGGCTGGACCTCCCAAAGGACCGGCTTAGCAGGGGTGCCCCGGGTAGGACCAGTCACTGCGGTGCCAGAGCTGGGCACAGAGCTCGGAGGCCACTCCCCGGGCTGGGGCTGTGCATCTGGGCCAGCCCCCCCACTCTTACTCAATTCCCACCCGATCCCTCTGCTGCAGCGTTCAGTTTTTGTTTTCGGGTTTTCGGATCACTACCACAGGGGCCATTTTAGAAGCTGCCTCTGGATGCCCCCCCCTTCCTGACGGCACATTTCGGTGGTTACCTACGACAGATCATGTTGACTCAGTCATCCTCTAACCGAATGCACATTACGGCCCATTTGATTACAGCACCTTATAAATGCAAACACAGAAAGACACCTAATTATTATGTCACTTTATAAATCACAGGAGGCATGGGAAACAAAGCCACCCCTGGGTACATGCGTTTGGGTTCCTTCTAAGATTCATTTTCTCAGAAAACAGTAAGTCATCCTTAATAAATGCCAATGGACTGATGGATTTTAACTGAAATCTTGACACAGCTGTAAATTATGTTCCACACAAGAGATTATTTATGTGTTTTATTTATTTCCCCATCACACCCTAAACGCATGTTCACTAACAGCCTGAAATAGAAATAAGATTTTGTTCTTGAGAATACAATGTTCTACTGACCAACTAATTTATCAAGCCAGAGTGAACTACAGACGCCAAAGACCACATCTGATTTTCCAGAAACAGTATCAGCAAATCAAAACAGGAAAAGAATGAAAATGGGTTATTCCTCTTTCTCCCAAGAATTTGGATGTGTGTGTGCACGGGTCTCACAACCTAGTGACGTTTCCTGTTACTGATAACCTGGCGATTGATGATATTAATGTTAACATTAGAATTCCAGTATTGGATTAATTTGAGAACCCACAGAATTTTTATTCAGGTCTTATCACATCACAAGCAAACCTAACACTGAAGCAGTAGGACCAGCTCTCAAGATCTGAGTACTTACTAAAAGTCATTCCAAATTCATGTTTTCTTGCTACACTTAAGGGAAGGACCTAAGCTCATGTTCACTAGTGGCTTGGACACATGGCCTGCCAGTCATGATTAACAGACACACACCAACATCTGTGAACACACATGGACAACAGAGCTGGAACCAGTCCAAGACCCGCGTCTCTCCATCTCCCTGCTAAGCCCCCGAACACGCATCGTGGCCCCACTTGGGTACCAGAGTGTCTACCAGCCCCACGTCTGCCCTGAAGACTTCCCAGAAGAAGCGCACACCCATGCATTAAAAGGAAGTCGAGGACCTCCATGGCCGTCCATGCCCCTCACAGCCAGCCACGTGCATCAGGGACTTCCCGATATCCCTGCCCCCGTGTTCACAACGAGCCAGCCGGCAAGCCCAGAGGGGGTGACTTCGTGAGTCCCAGCATTGCACTTTTTTGTGTTTTATTAACTTAGATGCTTATCTAGTTTCTGTTGTCTTTGCTCCCTTCCGAGCTCCATGTAAGGAAACCACAAACCTCTGGGGACCTTGACACTCTCAGTGACTACATTCCTCTGCCTCAACACTTAGTAAAGGGAAGTCTCACTTCTCCGAATAGAAACTTCTAACTTGACTTCATGGCAGAAAACACCCAAGTAGACTTAGCAGGACATTCTTCAATGGAGTTGAGGTCCATTTGTGTAGTGTGAAGATGAACCCCCACAGCATGTCCCTCCCTGGGTGCCCTCGGCACATGAATCCAGGAGTCCCCAAAGCCAGAGGCAGGCTGTGAGCTCCAAACCAGCTCCAGGCTTGGAGAGCCCATGCTCTGTGCTTACCGGAGAAGGGGGCGGTCCTCAGGGGTATCGTGATGGGTGCCAAAGTCAGGAAGTGGCAGGGCTGCACGCTGGAGGGGGATGGGCCCCCAAGTCCCTCGGGGTCCACAGACACCATGGCGGCCGCGGCAGTGATGGCAATCCCGGGGCTACTGCCAACAGGCTTCAGGCTGTTGTGACAACCACCTGCAGAACAGGGACAGGGAGGTCAGCACGGGGAGGCCCGGTGTCCATCAGGGGCAGGTGCCATAACGTGACGCAGCATATCATCACCCAGGAAACAAGGGCAGCACTAACCCATTTCTTGGAAACCCATGCTATGTGCCAGTATCCCAGAAATAAATGGGATGGGTTCTCAATCTGCCCAAATGTTGACTGTGCACAGAGCACATGCACACCGCTATGTGATGTTCCGTGAGGCACAAAGCTTAGTCGGGGGACACGCGTGCCTTAGAGAGCAGCTCCTTGGCTGTGGTGCCCACGTGGTACATATATAACCAGGGATGGTGGTGACAAGCACACAAATCCCCAGAGCAGCGGGGGCTGCGGGCCAAGACAGGAGCGCATAAAGGTCGGAGGGGGCTTGGAGGAGAAGGCAGCTGTGGGTCAGGGTGGGGAGGGTTCTCTAGAGCCCAGGAGGCTCCGCTGACCCCTGAGGATGTGGCTGCCACCTGCCCCTGCAGAGGAGGAACTTGATACCCATATCGGCTTGGGCAGCCCCTTGTGAGGAATCAGGCTCCAAACTCGCAATTTGGCTTGTCTTTCCTGGCATAATTGGAAACACTTGAAAGTTTGCTTCCGTCTCTGCCTTTTCTGTAGAGTTGTTTTTTTGGGTTTTTTTAAGGAATCTTCAGTCCCTAAAATAAGTATGGTTTCTAAGAAATATTCTGTAGGTACCAGCTTATATTGATGGTGCAAGTTCTGGAAAGCAATTTGGAAATATGTTTTAAAAATGTTCATATAGTTTACCACTTTCGATCTAATGTTTCCCTTTCTAGAATTCACCCACATGCCCAATGCCTTAAGATAAAGTTTATAGCGAGAAACTAGAAAAGCCAGCAAAGGGCAGATGCTTGTATTAACAATGGTGCGTCCACTCAATGAGACACCGGACAGTAGAATCATACAAGGGAGAGCACTCGGCGCCATAGGGGATGGCTCACGATATGCTCAGTAAATAAAGCAAATTACAAAATCATTTATATTTCTACACCATATAGTCATTCAGTCAGCAGCTCCTGATTTGGTTGACTAGATGCCAACCATGTTCTAGCTCTTAGGGACAGAGCAATGAACCGAGCAGACAGAAGGCCTGCCTTCAGGGACCACACCTCCCAAGGAGGGAAGACACATGGTATATACTTCCCTTGTTTATTTGCTTTGTCTTATAGGTTGATGGGCACAATGCAGAAGAGTAAAGCAGGGAAGAAAAAGGATGGGGAACTGGTAGGTGGGTTTCATCTTCATACAGGGTTGTCAGGAAGGTCTGCCCTGAGAAGAGAATTTGTAGGTGACAGCCTGCAGGAGGCGAGAGGTAAGAACAGGCCAGGGAGAGATGGGGAAGTGCAAAGGCCCCGAGGCAGGCGCCTACCCAGTGTGTTCCAGAAGCTGCAAGGCGAGCAGGGAGGTGGAGTGGAGGGGCAGAGATGAGGAAATGTGGGTGTGGGGTCAGGAGGAGACTGCCTTGCGGGCACACTGAGGCATGCGGCTGACAGGAGGGTGGGGTGCAGAGGAGCGGCACGCTCTAGTTTCATTTCAGTGTCACCGTGGCTGCCTTGTTGGCAACACACAGGAAGGGGGACAGCTGCGTCCTGGCTACACTCTGCCAGATCCTATCCGGTCTGTCTTTGTTTTTGTCTTTCCACAGTGTTCAAATCCCCTTTGATGGGCATATACAAATTTTAAAACTATAACTTAGTTTTTATGGAGTAGTTCAAAGTGTACAGAAAAAGGGGGCACAAAGTACAGAGTTTGCACAACGCCGCCACACCGAGCGCCCGGCCCCCCAGCTCCCGGTCTTGCATCACTGCGGTGCACCCGTCACACTGACGAACAGGCACTGGAACACGGTGGTTAACTGAAGCCCCCCGGACAGCAAGCGTCGTGGTTTGTGTGCGCATTCTCTGAGCTTTGCCAAAGACAGACGGTCATGCGTTCCCATCACAGAATACAGAATACAGAAGAGCTTCACTGTGCTAAAATCCTGTGTCCTGCCTGTTCATCCCCCTCCCGGCCCCCCCCCCACAACCACAGATCTTCTTACTGCCTCTACGGTTTCCCCTTTTCCAGGATGCCGTATAATTGGAACCAGACATTACGTAGCCTTTTCAGACTGGCCTCTTGCACTTAGCAATGTGTGATTGAAATCTCTCTGTCTTTTTGTGGCAAGACAGGTCCTTTCCTTTTATCACTGAATAATATTCAATCGTCTGGAGGGACCACAGCTCACTCATCCACTCAGCTACTGAAGGGCATCTTGGCGGCTTCCAAGTTTTTGCAATTATGAATAAAACAGTTATAAACATGTGCATACATGTTTTTGTTTGGACGCAAGTTCTTTATTTGGGTAAATACTGAGGAATGTGCCTGCTGGATCGTATGGGAAGACAACATTTAGCTTTGTAAGAAACCGCCAGACTGTCAAAGTGGCTGCACCATGTTGCATCCCCAGCAGCCAGGAACGAGCACTCCCGCAGCCCCTCAGGCTCGCCAGCATCTGATGTCAACGTTCCGGATTCCAGCCGGTGTATGGGAGCATGTCCTTGTTGTCACACACACATTGGCAGTCAGGAAAAAACAAAACAAAACAAAACCCACTATTCTAAATATATCATCTTACTTGATAATAAAAACCCATTATAGAAAATTTCTAAAAACAGACTGAATAAGTATATAAAAATGTCCCTGCAGACTCCCCAGCTGATCACAGCTGATCATCTGTCGTGCAGCAAACCCATTTCCTGGGGGCACGGTCTGGCTGCACGGTATCCCCCTCAGACGGCAAGAACAGCTTTTTCAGGTGGTGTTAAACAATAAACACTTCAGGGCGCCTGGGTGGCTCAGTCGTTAAGCGTCTGCCTTCAGCTCAAGTCATGATCCCAGAGTCCTGGGATCGAGTCCCACATCGGGCTCCCTGCTCCGTGGGAAGCCTGCTTCTCCCTCTCCCACTCCCCCTGCTTGTGTTCCTTCTCTCGCTGTCTCTCTGTCAGTTAAATAAATAAAATCTTTAAAAAAAATAAAAATAAAAATAAAAAAATAAACACTTCCCTTATCATTAAATGGCTTACCCAGTCCAATTACTAATCGGAGCCTAGTATTCCAGGAAATACAGCTGTCACACAAATTTGCAATACTCACTACGATCCCCCATCATAACAGGTGTCACCTCCTATTATAAATAAACATAATAAACAACGGTTTGCAAAAACATTCATTTCTGCATTTATTTCTCTGGGATAGATGTTTAGGGTCAAGACAGTGTGAGTATTTTTGGGTGTGCATGTGTCAGTTTAATGAGGTAATTTTGTGAAAGCCAACACACCCTAACAGCCCTCCACAAATGTCTCTTATTAAATTCGGCTTCTCTCCCTCAGGATCTACACATTTATATGATCTCGCGTGGGTGTGTTCACTGGGGTTCAGCCACCAGTCTGTGCTGTTTGGAGACAGACCTGCTGGTGAGACACACCGCCAAGTTCCATGACCTCAGTGACATGCTGCCTGTTGGATTTGTCTAATAATCCCGACCTGCTGTTCAAAATGAGGATGACCTTTTAGCAATAAATGACAAAGCAATTACTGGTGTTTTAAAAGAAGCAGATGCCAAGGCAAGAGCGCTTTGTAGATGGACGTATAGGGACATGTTTATTATCATGTGATTTTGTCAAAAATAATATGTCACTTCCTGATTTCAAGTCTACGATGAAGCTATAATCACCAAAACAGTGTGGTACTGGCATAAAAACAGACAAATCAGGCAACAGAACAGAATCAAGAGCCCAGAAATGAACCCAGTCATATATGGTCGACTAGCATCTCCACAAGGGAGCTAAGAACACTCAGTGGAGAAAAGACATCTTAAACGGTGCTGGGATAACTGGATAAATGAAATGGGACCCTCGTCTTACACCACTCACAGAAATTAACTCAGAATGGATTAAAGACTGAAACGTTAAGACCCGAAACTGTGAAGCTAGAAGAAAACATGGAAACAAAGCTCCCTGACGTGGGTCTTGGTAATGATTTTTTTTGAAATTACACCTAAAGCACACAAACAATGAAAACAAAATCGACAAGCGGGACATCAAACCAAACAGCTTCTGCACAGCAAAGGAAACCATCAACAAGGTGAAAAGGCAACCGGCAGAATGGGAGAAATACATATTTGCAAACCATATATCCGATAAAGGGTTAATATTCAAAATATATAAAGAACCCCTACAGCTCAATAGCAAAAAAAACATAAATAATCCAATTTAAAAATGGGCAAAGGACCTCAATAGAAGTTTCTCCGCAGAAGATGCATGAAAGGCCAACAGGTAGGTGAACTGGTGCTCCGCTCCACTCCTCATCCGGGAAATGCAAATCAAAACCTCGATGAGGGATCGCCCCACACCTGTGAGAATGGCCGTCACCCCAAAGATGAGATGACAGATGTTGGCAAGGATGTGGAGGAAACGGAGAGTGCAGACAGGGGCAGCTGCGGTGGACAGCATGGAAGATCCACCAAAACATTAAATATAGGGCAACCATGTGATCCAGCAATTCCACTCCTGCGACTATATCCACAGGTAATGAAAACGCTAACCCAAAGATCTACACTCCCAGCGCACAGCCTGATTCACAACAGCCAAGGCATGGAGACACCGTGTCCATCGATGGATGAATGGATGGAGAACGTGTGTGTGAATATATGGACTGCTATTCAGTCATAAAACTCAGGAAATCTTACCGTCTGTGACAACATGGATGGACTCTGAAGGCATTATTCTAAGTGAGATAAGTCAGACGGAGAAAGATAAACACACATGATTCCACTGATATGTGGAATCTTAAAAGAAAAGAAATACAATAATAAAAACAAAAACCCAAACAGAAAGAGATCAGCCCTGTGGCTCCCAGAGGCAGAGCTTGTGAGGAGGGGGAGGGGGAGCGAGGCGTCCAGGGGAAAACTTCCAGGTGTAAAGACAGTGCTGAGGACGTCGCCCACACCGGGACCTGCGGTTCACATCGCCCAGGGATTCATAGGAACGTGGTTAAAAGAAATCCTGAGAGTTCTCATCACACAGAGAAAAACACTTCTCCTTCTTTCTTGTCTTTGTATCCTCTCTATACAAGCAGATGGATGTTAGCCGGACCTACTGTGGTGACCGTTTCACAAAGGACATAAATCCAGCCAACGTGCTGTATGCCTTACGCTCACACAGTGATGTATGTCAATGGTTTCTCAATAAAACCGGAAAACAATAATGAGTCAGCTGAAGAGGAAAATAGAGAAGGATACCTTATCTACTCTTTAAAAAAAAAAAGCCTGGAAAGATAGTTTTTAACCTGCTTTGAATTCATTTTAACCTGCTTTGAATCCATTCGTAGCTCTGAACCTACATGCAAAAAGGCAGCCCTCTCCAGTTAGTTCACAAAATCCACTGAACAACATCAGTGAAGTCAGGACGTTCATAACCAACAGCCACAAAACGAGGCTCATAATTGGTGGGCGAGACGGAAGGTGCCCCGGTCTTCTTGCCGCAGTGGGGTGTGCTGTGCTGACATCCCACCCAGGCGCCTGGAGCGGGAGCAGAACCTTGCCCCCACAGCCCTGCACGCCAAGGGCACACGTGAGCCCACACGCACCTGCGTGTGCGAACGAGCAGAACACACTTCGGGGCCTGGTGCTACCGATGAGCACACAGTAATGAAATCTGGGGAGCCCAGCTTGGGAAGGAAGTTGTTGGCCGCCTCGTGTTCTCCTCTCTGTTTCCTTCCCCGCACACCTTGGGCAGGCAAATCCCAGCATCTCTACCTGGCAGACTGCGCCCAGCTTGGGACCGGGAGATGACATGAAAGGAGACACCCAGGCAAACAGACCAGTGCCGCCCAAGGACGCCAGGGAGCAGGTGTGCAGAGCCAGTGAGAGCCCGGGCACACCAGCTGCCCCCCCAGGGGTGCCTCCAGAGCCCAGTCTGGGAAGACGAGCAGGCACTCAATAAATTGTGTCGACTGGTAAGAATTATCATAACTTGCTTTCCCCAAAGGACTGCAGAGAATCCCTCAGTGGAGTAAATAAACAGTGAGATAAGAGGTCCAGCCAAAAAAAACTGCTAAGCCAGCTAAGAGATAAGCCAGAGATGCTATCCCATAAGGATTACTTATAAAAAAATCAATGTTTTAAGCAAAACCATAATTAGCCGTGAGCTTCCCTTGAAGATGGGAGGAGGAGAGAGGGCAGGCCAGCAGCTGGGGGGGCGCCATGCGCACCAGAGCCTCGCCCCGGAGCCCCGGGGCTGCAGTTTGATCACCTTTCCCGTCCTCTCCCCCCTCCTCTGATTCCCAACTTGCAAAAGAGCTCTGCTTCCCAACTTGCAAAAGAGCTCTGCTTGCAGGTTTTATTCTGAGTAATCCGTCTAGCAGCCCTGTGGAGGAGAACTTCTATTGTCTTCTGTAGCAGGAGAGTGGGGCTCAGTGAGCATGACAGCCCCGAACTCGAGTCAGGTGCGAACCCCCCGCAGGGCAGGCGCCCCACTGGCCGGACATGCACCGCCTCCAGTCTGAGACACCCGGTGGACCGCAGCAGGAGGCCTTCCTCCTTTGCTCGCCGAGCCCACGGGGGGCCTGTGGTCCTGGCCCCCACGCTGGCCTATCTCACCTCCATCGGCCTCAGCGACCCCGGAGGGCAGGCAGGCTCAGGTGGGGGGCTGTGCTCACAGGCACACTGCAATCATATCCTCCCAGAGCCCACCTGCCCAAACAGGAACCCAGCCAGCAGCTGGATTTTGCTTTTCTCAGGATTCAGCGAGGAAACAAGAGAAAGGCTGGTGGCCATGGGAACGGGGATGGCGGGACAGTCGGGGACTCCAGAACCGCCCAGCATCAGCGCAGGCTCCAGGTTTGGACAGCGCTGTCTGTCCTGGCTCCCCTGGGTCTCCTGCCCTGTCCAGGCGTGCTCTCCGCCTGGAGGAGGCCCTCAGCCACCGCAGAGGACAGGAGGTGCCAGAAAGGACGCAGCCCTGGTCCAGGCCTCTGCGCCCCCCCCGCTCCACTCATGCAGGGATGCTCAGCCTCCCAGGGCTGCTCTGGCCTCAGAGCATCACCAAACACTAAGCTGGGGATTTGAACCAGCAGTGGGGTGCGGAACAGACACATGCTAGCGGTTTGGCTTCTGCGTCTTCTGAGAAGAGCAGGAGGAAGGCTGCGCACACCCTGTCTGTCTGGGAGAACGCCCCCGCAGAGGCAAAGACCCACAGGTGTCCAGGATGGCAGAGGGGGATGCGTGAACGATGGGACGGCTGACAGGTCCTCCGCTGGGAAGGAAACCTCCGCTGACAAACACCAGCCACTCCCTTCTCTGTGCTGAAGCACATATTCAAAAAATAAACAATCATTAGTTTATTATGTCTATTTAGCAAATGATTTCAGCTCCGGTGGAAATCCTTCAGGCAATGTATCTACCCAATGGTAATTATTTCTGCAAAAACAACTGTTTGATCAGAGCAGTGACTTCAGGCACACGGTGCACGTGGGTGACATTCTTGGAGGTGAGTCTGGGGTCTGCGGCGGGCAGACGGGAGGGCTGCCGGGCTCGGCGTCAAGAGTCCAGATGCTGTCTCCCTTCCTGGCCCCTGAGAGCCCGGACACCCCACTCCCAGGAATGAGGACATCCTTTCAGCAAGATGGTGATGGGCTGTGTCTTCATGTGATGAGGTTTTCCCAAGGAGCTACGTCAGAGCTGGTGGCATTTTGTCTCTTCGTATGGACACTTACCAGCCGTGGTGAATGTGGAAATGACAGAGCGTCCAGCCACATTCCCCAGACCGCCCCCTTCTGAATTGTTATCTTGGGTGAAGTTGGGTAGACTCAGGGTCTCAGAGTTGAGCCCACAGCTGTGGGCGCAGACCTTGAAGATCCCACGGTGCTGCTCTGAGCCCTGCACCCCATGACTGACGATCCCTCCAGGTCACTGTCCCCTGACCATATGATGAAAGGTGTCCACGCTTCCTGGCTCTTGGCACTGAAGGGGCCTCCAGCCAGGATTAATTCAGCTCCTTCTCCTCACAGCCATGGGGACCCTCTGGGGCTCCTCCCTAGGAGCTGAAGAGCAAAAGGTATAGCTTTGGCGTGTGTCTCTAGCAGGGACACCTGATGATGGGAGCTCAGAATGTTCACTGGATCCCACCAGGGCAATATGAATGAGAACCCCATCCCCCAACTGGACAGAAGCCCAAATACCGAATCACGGAGTCACCTTCTGGGGGAAGCATGCACAGAACAGGAGCATGGAGTTGGCTCTCCCTGCCTCGGCCTTGTAGACCATACAAGACAAGGACGCATGACTTATTCAACGCTGAGACGGTGGCAAATTCACTTAGCTCTGTGCATCAGTTTAGAAATACTAATTTGTTTTATTTTTATGATTTCATGTAACTTGGTACACAATCATTAAAATATTCATTTTATTAAAACTAGAGATTAATTATACTACCCCAAAGAACAAATTGCTGCTAATACTGGGTAATCTAAATGTCCTGATTGCTGTAATAAACTGAGTCAGGGAAGGAAAGGAAGAGAGAGCAGGGTAGCAATTTTCTTCATTAAGAAACAACGGACTGTTTGACGGTAGATTCCACTGAGCATCGTGAGCCCAGCCGTCCACTCTGGGCCAGCACCTCCCATGGCAGTCGGCTCTCTGGAATCCCAGCGCCACCACGGGGGGAGCAGGATGTGTGGCAGACGAGGTGGGGGTGCCCGAGGTGGGACGTAGATGGTGACAGCTAGCTAAGCTGAGCCGAAGGGCTGGCTCGGCTGAGTCCATCAGAACATCCAAGACTACATGGCCATCTCCACTAAGCACACTTCTAAACTCCCTGGGGGCAGGACTGTGCCCATAGGGCATGCCCAGATATTGCGTATGCAGTCGGTGCTTGACAGATGCATGCCAATCGAGTGGCTCCTAGACAACACTGGTCTTCTGAAGGACTCAGTCCACAAGTGGCTTAGTGGGTTCCATGGGTCCATACAGACTTCTGAGTTCACTCCTGAGCGGGCCTCGCTCCTGGGGGGTCTAGCGATGCCTGTCCTACAGCCTCGCCCCCACCCCGACCTGAATGTGCGTGGCTATCCCTAAGGGGAGGGCCTTCTTCTATGGAATGCAGTGGCACTGGTGAAAGATTAACCTTTTGCCTTAAAATAAATGTATTTACACTCCGACAGGAAGCCTGAGGTTCTGCTGACCTTGAAGCAGGACAAAAGCTTATTTGCTTGCACAATGACAAAAGTTGTGCGGAGGGTTCTTTAATGTGTTCAGCAAAACTATGCTGTTTATCATCGTGCAGCTGTTTTCAAGCCCCTTCATTATGCTCTGCGCACACATGACTTACACTCGCCTCTTACCTGGCTCATAACGTCCCCTGGCAGTAATGAAGCACAGGAAATTATTCTCAGCCCCTGTCTTTCTCTTCAGAGACACATTTAGACAGCGATGCCATCAACCAGCTGACGATTTTTAGGAATTTTCCTGCTTTGCCGTGCCTATCTTCATTATGAAATTAAGATGATTGAATGCCTCATAATGGAGACAGCAGCTACGCCTTTCCCTTCACCACCTGCCAGAGTGGTTCTGTCCCCTGAACCTCCCCAGGTAAACGCACGTGGCTGTTCCCTTGCAGGAAGGTTCAGGGCGGTGGGCGGGGCTTCCGCAGATGACCTCACGGTAACCATGTCTGCGCTGAGGACCTTCTTCCTCAGAGCCCAAGTGCTGCCCCCCAAAACAGCCTCTGGACCAGGGTTCCATGCGTATCCCTGATGACGACGCATAGGACTTGAGAGCGAACGTGTTAAGACAGAAATTTTCAGAAAAACGTTCTCATCACAGGTAGCTGCTGCTCAAAGATACTGTACCAAATTCACGTCTGGGTTCCGGCAAAACATGGTGCCATTGTGTCTGTCCTTGTGGAGCCGATGCCCCATATGAGACGAGAGTCTGAGTGTTCAGAATGCAGGCATCGGGAGAAACAAGGATAACGCCACCCCGGCTCCCGCAGGAGAATTCTCTCGCAGACAGACCTGGCCCAGCAGGCTTCGGCCAGGCTCAGAACCTCAGCTCCTGCTCCCACAGGCTGATCGCCAAGGACAAAGGGGACATAAAGTCAGCAGGCCCATTACAGAGATTATGAAAGGTACAAAGGAGGTTTGGGACCACTTTGAGCCCCCGCCCCTGAATCGTGAGGATTCTCTGGGGCAAAGCGAGCCTGCCCCAGAGCCTCCCAAGAGGCCTGCGTGGAGCGGGGGCAGCTACGCGGACCCGTGGCCGAGGGTCTCCTGCGGGCTGTGAGCAGTGGCCTGGGCCAGGCGCTCGCCACACAAGGGGGCGGCCCTCTGCCTCCCGCCTTGCTGGCGGGTGTCCCCCCGCGGCCGAGTGCATGCACTCACTCACTCAGTGCACACTTACCGAGCACCTCCCACACGCAGGCACGCTCAGAATCCTCAGCCCGGCCCTCGGGAGGCTCAAGCCCAGTGTGGGGGGCCGGCCGCCAGCAGGTAAGGGGGTGCATCATGGCCACGTCAGGTGTTGGGTGGCCAAGGACGTTCAGAGAAGGACACAGAAGCAGGGGTGCTCGCATGAAGGGGGCGGGGAGGCTAGCCCCTGAGGTCACGTCTCAGCAGCGATCTTAAGGGAGCAGGGGGTGAGCCGCGAGAATTTCTGGAGGAACGGTGATCCAGGAGGAGGGAACAGCAAGCGCAAAGGCCACACGCAGGTGCTTGGGAAGTGGAAGGAGCCAGAGGGGCAGGAGCTCCCCAGGTGGGGGGAGTGACGGGGGTGGGGGCCACCCTGGGCTTTGGGTTTCCTTCGTCCTGCAGGGGTTTGGTCACTCACCAAGGCTCCGGCTGCAGGAAAGGCCGCGAAGCTTCGCAGGCGCTCCCGGGGAGGGGCCGAGAGAACCAGGCTGCGGGGCAGGAAGCTGCAGCGGCTGCCCGCCCCACCCCGCCGCACAGGGCCCCCACGGCCTCCAGCCGGGACCCTGACCCCACAGCTCGGAGCCTGGGGCGGTGGGAAGGACCCGAACTCCCAGGGCCCGCACCTGCTTGGTCGGTGGGCTGACTGCGGGGCGGGCCGCCTCGTGGGGCAGCGTCCGTGCAGCGTCCGTGCAGCGCAGGCGCGGTGCCCCCCCTTCCTGTCCGCACCTGAGCCACGGAGGTCTTCTCAGCGCTCGAAACCGACCACGTGAGTTCCGTGGGCATCATTTCCCCACCGCCCTCCTGCCCCCGGGCTGCCGGCCCCGAGAGCAGCTTTCCGAAGGACGGCAGGGCAAGCCCGGCGGCCCCAGTCACCCCGACGCTTTCCCGTCTCCCCCTCCGCGACCACCCCCCTGCCTGCCCCGCCAGGGCGTCTGCAGCTGCCCGGGAAAGCCTGGCTCCCTCGCGGCCTCAGAGCCACGACAGCCCGGAGACCTTGCCCGGCTGCTGCAACAACCGCCTTCTGGAGCCCCGTCCAGCCTCACCGCAGGACCAGGTGCCCCCTGGGATGGAGACCCTGGGATGGAGACACTGTGACGCCTCCACCGAGCCTGTGGGAGGACGCGGTGAGTAATCCCCTGCACGGGCAAGGCCCTCTTAAAGTGCCTGCACACTGCGCGTGCTCAAGTAAAAACGTGTCATTATCCTTGCAGTTTTAAGGCAGGGTAGGCAGGTGCTGACTTCACAAAGGGACAGAAGGAGGGATGGAGGGGGAAGGCAGCGGCAGGCAGGTAAGCAGGAGCCTAAGATGCTTGGTGCAGCATATTCACCATAATCGCCATTCCTGCCGGTAAATCCCAGGCCTCACCACGTGCCCGACTTGGTACCACTGAAAGCATTCCCAGGAGGGGCCAAAGAAACTCAGGACCAGCAGCATCAAAAGCAGAGTGCAGAAGCCCTGGAGGAAGTGACATTTGGCGAGACAGATGCAAGTCACACTTTAATGGTGCCCGAAGCAGAGAAGACCATGGTCACATTAGCCTGGCATCCATGAAAATGCCCAACAAATGAGATGGAAAATCAAGATGGACCCAGGAGGAACACAGGCCACCCAGTGTCCCTGGGAGGACAGTCACCCTTCAACAGACCCACCTCAATTTATGGAGTCCCAAAATCCTCTGAAAGAGTGGAAAACGGATGAGTTCAGAGCTTAGTGGGTCTCAGATGGCCCTAGCCCATGGCAACCTGTCCAAACCCACTTCCATCCACTCCTTTGCCTTTCACTGCACTGATTAAGCCACACTCTCAAGCAGTGCGTCCTATTCCTGTGGGAATGCCCCCGGGAACCCCTTGCTGGGAGTTTCTCCCATGCAGGAGCTGGCCTGCATCCTTAAATAGTTAAGCCACACGTAGTGTCTGTGCCCGCACAGGAACACACACCTGCTCTCTCTACGGCTGCAAGGTGTGGATCGGCCACCCGTTTACCTGGGTGTCCTCTGAGACAGGGTGAGGGCAGGCAGTAGGCGAGCCGGCCACCAGAGGCTCGGCGGCTGGAGGCACACTGAGGCAGGCTATCCTGGGCCTTATCTTTTCCTTTCCCCAACATAAAGGGAAGAAGTTCTTTCATCCATGGAATCCAAGCAAACCCTGGGGTCCTGCCCTTCCTCTTCCATCTCAATACTCATATCTCGACCTTTAGAGTCAATCACAACAGTTCATTTGTAAAACTTGTTGTGTGCTCAGTGAGAACTGCTTAACTCTTATCCAAGCATACATCAATGTCTCTCTCTACACCTCTTTCTCATGATCAAAGGCAAAAATCTACAGCCAACAGTCACTAACCTTCTTCCTTCTCTTGCAAATCATAAAACTCCATTCTCTGCATTCCAAATTGCATCCAGTCTTCCTTTTACTGAATCAGCAGACATTTTTTGGGTGTCCATTATGTGCAAGGTCTTACAATAACGCATCTGAAGGATACCCTGCTTTCCTCACACTCATAAGTAAATCTGCTATGCAGGCTTGTCTCTCTATCATGAAGAATGAATGCAAATAGGCTAATTAGATCAGAAGAGATTCAAGGTTCATTTCCAATTAAAAAAAAATCCACTGTATTGAAGATAATGTTACCTGAAATGAATACTTATTTTCCTTAAATGAGTGAATAATGTGTTTATATAAAAGGCACTTATATTGATGTAAGGAGGTACCAGGAATTTGCAAGTAAAACTCAGGACCACCAGGTCATTATCACAAGAAGAAATACAAGGACTGGTCACTGGAAAACATTCATATATTTATTCTTTCCAAAGGCAGATCTGATTTGAAGCTCTTGAGGCTTAACCTCCAGGGAGCTCATTCACACAAACTCTCCCAAGCCTCCATCCTTAATTTCTATTAGTGACTTTGTCTTCTTTTCCTTAAGAAGAAAACCAAATTTGCATAAATGTCATGGTCTGAGATACCTGGCCTGCCCCTTCTTACCACCTTTAGTATCTAAAAGTAAATATTGTCCAAGACAAATGAAAACTCATGCTTCTGCAAAGCTACTTGGAAAGAATTGGCCCATCCCCATCTCCTGGAGTACACACGAGAGCTAGATATTCAGGTCTTAAGCTTGCACATTTCTCAGAATTCTAACTGAAATCACATTTACATGAATTCAACAACTTTAACAATGACTGCAGGAAATTTTAGAAACAAGCATCATTTTTAGGATTCCTAGTGCAGTTTTTCTGTTGTTTGTTTTAATTTGCAGTGTTGGTAATACCTCGCAAGCAGAAGGGAACTGATTCTTCATTATAGAAACCAGTGAAAGTAGCCTTGGGTGTCGTATCAGAAAGACTGGGTCTCCCTATCTGAAAACTTTCCACCAAGGGTATTTTAATCTATTCATACAAGTGATATACTAAAATGTTAACAAAATCAGCTAGAATATAAGACCTACAGAAGCCAACATTTTAATCTGTTTGGTTTATCATCTATACCCCAGAGCATGGTATGTGGTAGGTGCTCAATCCATACTTGTGTTATTGATCATTGTTTAATATTTCCAAGCACTTGTTAGAGGCAAGACACATTGCCAGGCCCTAGAAACCCAGCAGTAAACAAAACAGGGTTTTTGCTCTTGAAGAACTCGCTTCTCACCTGCATGATGCTGATACTGAATGTTTAAAGGAAGAAAATTATGGTTGGGCAAGCTGAATATTTAACTTTTATCAAAAACATTGTTTCTCATAAGTTAATTCCTTATAAGTCTTGAACCTAATTTTGATTGAAATACAGTGCTGGTGATAATCATATTTCAAGAGAAATCTATGACTCTCTGCCTGGCTGTCCAACCACAAGGGTATCTAATGTGAGAGAAAAAAAAATGTATACTCTATTGGAGAAATACTTATTACACAATTATAGAATTAAGTGGATATGGGCCACTGAGTTGGCTGGTCTTCTCAGTCAAAAGAGTTGAGCTGACTTATGTTTCCAACAGTGTGATGAGTTAAGTATTCTAACTAACAGACTCTCCAGTCACTGAAAAGAACAGCCCTGGATAGACTCCACTTTGGGATGCTTTGCTAAGCTTGCCAATAGTAGAAGTGGTCTCCAAAGATTGCATCTCTTCTCACTTACCAGGAAGAATTTCATCTCAGGTCTACAGGTGGCAGACAGGAGGGGCAGGATACAGCAAGGGCACTCTTGGAGGCTGGCCTGCAGTGAGATGGGGAAGCTGAGTCTAGGATTTTATAATTGGGCAGGAGTTGTATATTCATGGGGGACTCGTCTCATCCTGGGTGCCCCTTATTTCTGCAGAAGTAAGTATAAAACCTCTTTAGAGGAAAGCACAACCAACTCAAGGACCCCTGACATTCCACATATTATGATAAAGTGATAACCTCATCACTAAAGTACTCCAGGTAAAAGGAGAAGCAAGCCACTGTGGGTGAGGCTCATCAAAATAATGAGCAATAAATCTGGATCCTCAAAGAGCAGCAATACTGGAATTTCATACACAGAATATAAAATAATTGTGTGTGGCATGCTCTCGAGGGGAGCAAGGGTAAAGACACTGTATGTAATGAAGAAGCAGATTTGAAAAAAGAAGCCAATGGGATTTCCAGAGATTAAAATTGAGGTTGTTTAAATAAAACATTTCGTGGAAAGCTGAAGCAGAATATTAGAGACAGATGAAGAGAGACTTAGCAACTGGAAAGTACACTTGAAGAAATTGCCCAGAGCACAGCATGGAGAACAAAGAGATAAATAGCATGAAAGGAAAGATGAGAAATTTAAAATAATAAAGCTGAAAATATTCCTTATCAACACTTAAGCAGCAGAGGAAGGGCAGCATTTGAAGAATGTCCCAGAAATGATGAAAGACACAAAGCCTCATAAGCATAACATTCAATGAGTTATGAATTTTTAAAAGAACCACAACTAGACACATTGTGATGAAACTGTACATCCTAAAGTCAGAGAAAAATCTTAAAGACCTCCAGAGACAAAAGACAGATCATCTACATGGGAACGTCATCAAGAATAATGGAAAACTTGGCAGAAATAAATAGATCCCATAAATCCCTGGAACAATATTTTTAAAGATTTGAGGAAAAATTACCATCAACCAGAAAACCCATCCTTCAAAAATGAAGGAAAATTAATAATTTTTGCAGATGAGCAAAAACTGGGAGATTTTACTACTTGCTGACCTTCACTTTAAAAAGATTCTTAGGATTTAACAAAAAAGAAAAATGATCCTGGACAGATTGTCTTAGGAAAATCAAGAATTAATGAGTATAAAGAGCAATAATAGCGATAAATGTACTTTATTTTTTTTTAAACTTTTTTTTTTTTTAAGATTTTATTTCTTTATTTGAGAGAGAGAGAATGAGAGAGAGAGCACATGAGAGGGGGGAGGGTCAGAGGGAGGAGCAGACTCCCTGCAGAGCAGGGAGCCCAATGCGGGACTCGATCCGGGGACTCCAGGATCATGACCTGAGCCGAAGGCAGTCGCTTAACCAACTGAGCCACCCAGGCGCCCAGCGATAAATGTACTTTAAAAAAATTGAGTAATGAACAAAATAAGCACCTAACTGAGAAAAAGTAGGTAAAAAAGGATGTCAGTATTAAATTATACAATGCCTTTATGTTGCTTAGGAGAGTAGTGGCAAGATAATATTTAACTTTAGACTTTTTAAGTTAACTATTTATGGCATAAATTTAAGAGAATTTTTAAAGAATAAAGGGGCACCTGAGTGGCTCAGTTGGTTGAGTGTACAATTCTTGATTTCAGCTCCGGTCGTGATCTCAGAGTCATGAGATTGAGCATCGGGCTCCGTGCTCAGTGGGGAGTCTGCTGAAGATTCTCTCTCTCCCCCTCTCCCTCTGCTCCTCCTCCCACTCTCTCTCTCCCCCTAAATAAATAAATAAATAAATAAATAAATAAATAAATAAATAAAATCTTTTTTTAAAAAAAGAGTATTTTTAAATGATAGAAAGAGTGTATGAATTCCAAACAATAGCAGAAAATATAATTTTTAAATAAACAAAAATTAAATTAATAGCAAATAAAGGTAAGCTATGAGAACAGAAGAATTAGGAAAATAGGAATGCAAACCTAAGAGGGTGGAGCAAAGTCCAGAGAGGCAAATACTTATAACAAAGGTAAACTGACCAACTGAGCAGTTAAAAATGGATTGCTAATTGGAAAAGAGTCCACCTATTTAATATTTTTAAAAGGTATACCTAAATTGAAAGGATGTGCAGACAAGTTGACAGCAAAGATATGGAAAAAGACATAGGCAAGCAGAAGAAAAGAGTGCATGTGTATTACACTACTATGAAATGGGTAATGAGCAAAAGTGCTATAAGAACAAAGCACTGAGTGTGGAAGAAGTGACCACATATCAGTAAAAAGGAAAAATTCACCATAAAAATAGAGTAACTCAAAATATGAATGAACTTAATGAACTAGTGTCAAAATTTATAAGAGTAGTAGAGTTGGAGAAATCCACCACCACAGTACAAGATTTAACCATATCTTTCTCAAATATTTTCAAAAGGAAAAATTAAAAACAATGTAATTGTCAAGCCTATTCAAATGCACATGCATTGAACCTTGCATCCACCATTAACCGATGCACATTCTGATCAATCATGACAAGTGTATCAGGCCATAAAGTAAATCTCAACAAGTTTCAAAAGAATTGTGGTTATATAGGCCACATATCCAACCACAAGTTATTTAAATTATAAATGAATAACAAAAAGAAAATTACAAAACTTATGAATGATAAAATTAATTAAACAGATATATCTTAAAAATCCATGAGACATAAAATTACAATAAAAATGTAAAATCTATAGGACTGAGTGATAAAAATGCATTTACAAATTTATGGAAAGCACTGAAAATGATATGTAGAGAGAAAGGTATAGCTTTAAATCTTTTATTAGAAAAGAAGACAAAAAATTAATGTGCAAACATAAAACTTAAGGATTTAAGAAAAAATCTGAATGAATTGAAAGAAAATGGAAGAAACTAGAGGTAAAATCAGAAATAAATAAGGGTGAAAATACCTATAGAAAATATTTTTAAAGGGCAAAATTGTTTCTTTGAAGCTCTAATAAAATGGACAAATTTCTAGTGAAGTTGAACAAGTAAACTGTTTTTTAAATAAAGAGGTGTAAATAGCAATATTATATGTTTAAAAAGACAAAACTATTAGTATAGTATATTAAAACAATAGGTAAATATCATAAGAAATTGTATACCAAAAACAATTTGAAAATGTAAATGCAAGTATGAATTCTAGCAAAGACATCTGTAACGTGTTGATCCTTGCAGGAATAAGAAGCAGAAAACATGAACAGTCATATGGCAAATAAATACATTAAATCAGGTACTTAAAATCTTTCCACAAGTGAAAAAACAGGATCTTATATTTTAACAGGAAAGTCCTAAAAATAGTTTTTTTAAGGAGTATCCATTCTAATATAAAACCCTTCCAAAGAATCAAAAAAGAGGATCCACTTCTCAGTTTATTCTATGAACCCAATATAACTTCCACACTAAAACCAGGTGAGCAGAGTGGAAGAAAAGAAATAGCAGAGCAGAAGCACAGATCAACCACCCTAAGCAAGGGAATAACTATCAGCACTCTATACAGAAATGGCAATTCACAATGAAGAACTAGGGTTTATCCATGGAATGCAAGTGATTTAACATTATTAATCTTTTTAATAGCATACACTACAATAACAAATTAAAAGGAGAAAAATGTGATTATCTTAATAGAAAAAGAAAAAAAAACATTTGAAAAATTTTACCTCTAAACTATGATAACAAGCAATAACCACTAGCAAACTAGGAGCAGCAGGAATTTTCCTAAGCTCCATAACGGGTAATTAATAAAAGCTGCACCACACATCAGTGTTAATGGAAAGGTTTAAAAGACTCCCTTCAAAACGGGGACGGCCCAGAGTGCCTACCATCATTACTACATTAGTTATTGCACTAAAGCAAGGGAAAGACTGTGACAACCTGGCTTGAGAGGTCTTTAGGAAGTCTGGGGACTTATGAAGAAGCGACGCTAAATGCCTAAAAAAACGGCGAAAATGTGGAAATAGTGTCCTCTGCTGCATTTATGTTAAGTAAACTCTGATTCGTCAGCTGGATTTTGAAAAAATTATCAAAGGTAACGTTTACTAATGTATCCAATCATGGAGAAATACATATTAAAAGATTAAGTCCGAGTAGAAAGCAAGACGGTAGCTACAATATTGTAACAACATAGCGCTGCTTGGAAACCCATCCTGGAGCCTCCGGTGACTTTTTCTTCCTTCCTTCCACATTTTGGTAGTTTCCAAATTTTGTATACCTAACAGATATGGATAGTTCTTCAATTGGGAAAAGTGAAATGTGTTAAAATGAAAGGCAAACCATTTGTGCATATAAATCATACGTGCTTATTCCCTTTTAAGTATTCCAGATGTAGGATAAAATGGGTGCTTTATAAGATCATAGACATAGAAAGGTCACATTTGAACTCAAGTTGTTTGCAAAATGGGCATTGGGTAAATTTCTTTGAAATGCTATCTTCACAGCTTATTGACTAGCTATTCTATAAAATATCCTGACAAAGAGATCTTTAAGGTCTCCACTGATACACTTTGTTCTTATCTTCCTGCACTGCCCTGTCCCGCACGGGGACATTAGCCACACGAGCACATAAGCGCTGGCTGGTCTGCACTGAGGTGTGCTGTGCGTGTAAAATACAATACAAAAACTACCAAGACAATACAAAAAAAAAAACACAAGAAGATAAATATCTCATTAATATTTTAGACTGATTACATGTTGAAATGACAATGTTCTGCATAGGTTAGGCTAAATAAAATTAATTATTAAAATTAATTTCACCTGTTTCATTATACTTTTTTAAAAGTATATATGAGTACTAGAACATTTAAAATTCTCTAAGTGGGGGCGCCTGGGTGGCTCAGATGGTTAAGCGTCTGCCTTCGGCTCAGGTCATGATCTCAGGGTCCTGGGATCGAGTCCCGCATCGGGCTCCCTGCTCCTTGGGAGCCTGCTTCTCCCTCTGCTTCTCTCTCTCTGCGTCTAATGAATAAATAAATAAAATCTTAAAAAAAAAAAAAAAAAAAAAAAGAAACCTTTTAAAAAAAAAAAAATAAAAAAAAAAAAATAAATAAAAATAAAATTCTCTAAGTGGTTCGCAGTACATTTCCAAAGGAGGATAGTGCTTTAGAATAGGTACCAGCATCTGGAAAGTTCTCCTGAGAAGAAAGTAGGGAATAATCATGTCTAATGTAGATTTTGAAGTCCACACTTATCATGGAATTCTGACATTTCCCTCATTATTTTCTGAATAGGCTCAGCACTACTACAATGATTCAGGATCAAATCTGTGACCAACAACTCTCATCTTTCAACAAAGTGTTTCATTATTTTGTGGAATGTCCCCATACATTCTACAACAAAAAGATCACAGGATGCAAACCCCCAGTTTTGTAAAAAGATATGAGTTATGTCGGTTAGTTTGTTCATTACCTAGGCAACCTGTCGATTGTTGTTAATATCTGAATAATATCCCAGTGGTTCTGGGGGCACAACCAGTTCTCCTGGAAATGGAGCCTTAAAGTACAGTCTAGACACAGAGAAAATATAAAGTGATCAAAAGGGCTAGCTGGTTCGCTGGATGATCTCCAAGAAGACACTCCTCCACTGTGTCTGGAGAAGCACTGGGTGCGAGCATCTCTACAAAGCAGCTGGGATAGCACGGGCATCCAAGATGCGATGGGGATGTTAGCATTTATACTGATTACTGATGTTGTCATAATAATGTATTGAATTATGGAAAGAGCCCCACTTTACATATGAGAAACACTGTCCCCAAGGTCACACCGCTAATAAGGGGCAGGGTCATTTTGAACTCGGGCCGCCTGTCTTCTGTGATGCCACTTCTCCAAAACAAACTTTTAAGCCATTCATTAGAAGATGACTTGGATGCTGGTCTTTCCCACGCCAGCGAGTTTCCGACTTCCTGCAGAGGGCACAGCTCACAGCGATTCTTGGACCCCCCCCCCACACACACACACAGTTTTCTCTGGGACTGGAGGGAAGCGTGAACATACTCGCAGGGTGCACAGCAGACCCTAAACTGGTCACCGCAAGCCTGAAATCCCTTGAGGGCTTCCCGTTTTCTGAAACAGTCAAACACACTCACATCTTCCACTAAAACACCTGGCTTCCCGTCATATAAAAGCAGCGTGTTTCCCCCAACCCTCTCAGTAAAGGTGGGGGTCCTGGAGATCTACCTGCTTATGCTCTCACTGCAGAAATCACCGGGCCCTGGGTGGTCAGTCGGACAGCTGAGACCCAAGGCCAGACGGCTGGGATGACATGGTTTTGTTTCCTAGGAAGCGGGCTGAGTCCTGGCGAGCGGTTACGCACTCTGCACATACCCTCCTCCCCCACCCTCACCCGTCCCCAGCACCTGGACGTCCAGGCCTGGAGGGGGGCACATCAAACCGCTCAGGGGGGTGCTCCGTGGGGACACCACTGTCGGGAAGGTGGTGCTGCGACCTGTGCTGGCCCCCGAGGATCCACAGGGCTGTTTCCAAGGAGGAAATGAAAGAGACGCCTGTCTAAGGCTGTGGCCTCAAAATGGGGCACAGCTCCTTCCCCAGGCAGGACGAGGGCTAGAAAAAACAGAGCACCGCTTAGCACGGCCGTTTCCTTGCGGCACAGACACACACAGCTGCATTCTCTTGTTCTGCCAGAGGTTCGCGGCTGATGAGAAGCCCCAGCGGCAGGTAATATTCTCCTCTTCAATGGCATGAGGAGAAAGCAGCATTTTCATTATTTTATGACCCTTTTCTGATTATAGAAGTAATACCTGCTCATTAAACATGGAAAATAAAAGATACTCTATAGTTGGACGTAAAAGCGCCTCCTCATTCCCCCTCCTGGTCTTTTACCAGTGTGCGTGACAGTGAGTGAGTGTGTGTGTGTGTGTGTGTGTGTGAACAGTGCTCTGAAATTTGGATCACCCTGCCCATACATTTTGCAAGCTGCTTTTCAAACTTATCAAAACAAAACAAGAGCACTTCCTTTTGTCTGAATAACCTTCCAAATATGATTTTATTGATGGTTGAAGACTATTTATTTTTTAATACTGACACATCCTAACTCATTTAACCAACTATCTAGTCATAGATATTTGAGATTTTATTTTTTCTTTTTGGTATTCTAAATAATGATGCGCTGAATCACTGTACATACATATTTGTTCTTTCTCCAAGAAGTAGAATCACTGAGTGAAATTATATTAACTTTTTTAAAAGATCTGAAAGTCAAACTGCATGACCCATTACACACTACATTTAATAGCGTTAAGAATGAGTGCACATCCCACTGCATTATTGCAAACACGGAGCAGCGCCAAGGTTTTCGAAAGTGTGTGCCAATTTAATAGGAATATTATATTTGGTGGTTTAAATTTGCATTCCTTGAATTACTTATGAGTAAACCACGTACTGCATAACGATCATTGATGATTGTTCTGTGAGTCATCCGTTTATGTCTGTCTATTTTTTATGATGGTATTAGAATATTGTCCTATATAACAATTCTTTTAACACTCATTGCATTAATCTCTACGTAGATTAGTATATCAGCACCCCATTTTTAAAAACTGATGCAACTTTAGAATAAGAAGTTAAGTCCGTCTTACAGATTTTTTAAAAGTATATAGTTGCCCATCTCATGGGTGTAATCCCTGATCTACAATTTAAAATGACTTTCTCAGGGCGCCTGGGTGGCTCAGTCGTTAAGCGTCTGCCTTTGGCTCAGGTCATGATCCCAGTGTCCTGGGATCGAGCCCCACCATCGGGCTCCCTGCTCCGTGGGAAGCCTGCTTCTCTCTCTCCCACTCCCCCTGCTTGTGTTCCTGGTGTCACTATCTCTCTCTCTGTCAAATAAATAAATAAAATGTTCAAAAAAAAATAAAATTATTTTCTCACATTTCAAAAAAGTAGTAAAATTCGCATTATATTATATCCATAAGCTAATGTGAGAAGAATTGATATCCTCACAAGGTTCCATTTTCCTATCCAAACCCATAGTGAGTCTCTCCAGTTGAAAAGTACCATTTGCAGCAAATTCTTAGTTTCCTTTTTTAGATTCATACACAGGGGAAAGTTCTGATGCACCTGCCTGTCAAGAGCTGTGTGCAGGTACTTGATGCATTTTCCATGTGCGAACAGAGCATCTCCCCACTCCAATCTCTAAATAACTATTAACATGTAGGAAACATATTGTCTTTTGTATGTTTATATTTTATCAATCCTTTTTGCTGAACTGCCTTTCTAATTCTGAGAATTTTTAAGCTGAATGTCTTGAGTTTTATGTATACAAACTTCAAGCAGAATTTCATATTTGTGTTTCATTTCTTATTGCAATGGCTACAACTTCCAGAAAACAGCCAACCAAAAGATACATAGTGATTGATTTTCATGGGAAGGACAGTGATGTTTGCTGTGTGATGTGGCAGTTTTTAGATAAATATGTATCATGTTGAGGGATTACACTTCAGTTTTTAGTTTTCTCATTTTTTAAATGGTTGTTGAGTTTTATCAAACAATACATCTTCCTAAATTCCAATTAAAGAATATTTTTTCTTATTAACCCTACTGATGTAATGTTGTTGCCAATCCCTTTCTTATTATTATACAATTTCTGCCACCATTAAATGTACTCCACTGGATCCTGGCCGATGTTATTGCTATCATACTACTACATTTTCAGCAATACTTTTAGGATTTTTGCAGCCACTTTTACAACTGAGATCTTGTAGTAATTTATTTGCTTGTCCAAGTAATTTATTTGCTTCTCTTTTTTTCCTGTTTTTGAGAAACATTGGTAAAATAGGAAGCCAACTTTAGAATCTACGTCAGCATATTACCATTTTCTACATTTGGAAACAAGCTCTATGTCAGGAGAAGACTTTCCTTGGTGTTTGGAGACCTGACAGGTGACACCCGTGGAGTGCCCGCCAAGGGACGCAGTTGGAGGGACTGTGACAATGAGGTCTGTGAGCTCGCGGCCGTCACAGGAGGCGGGAGACTGTGGGCCATGACCAGGCTGCCCCACCTTGATCCAAGTTGAATAGCTCATTACGTCCCAGAAAACAGTTCTTCTAATCTTAAAAATATTACTGATACTGACCAGAAATGTTTCCACCTGATATGTTTATTTTTTTTCTGACCATGGGTGGGGCATGTTTTCTTTTTTTTTTTTTAATTTTTTAAAGATTTTATTTATTTGAGGGAGAGAGAATGAGAGAGAGAGAGAGCACATGAAAGAGGGGAGGGTCAGAGGGAGAAACAGACTCCCCATCGAGTAGGGAGCTCGACGCGGGACTCGATCCCGGGACTCCAGGATCACAACCCGAGCCGAAGGCAGTCGCCTAACCAACTGAGCCACCCAGGTGCCCGGGCATGTTTTCTTTTAAATCAATGTATTTGTTTCTAAAACAATGAATGTCTGTCTTTATTTTTATCATTTTCCTCATTTTTCTCTAACTTTCTAATGCCTTGATTTGAAAGCAAGTTTACGCTGCGCCCGTGGTAACACCATCCTCATTTTGGGGCTTAGGTTTGCCGGGCAGTACCACTGGCCGAAACCTATCCCTTCTAATACGCACACATCATGTTTGGTTATTTTATAAAATGTTTATTTTTGTCAGTTGATTTCTGTCTCATTCATTTGTTTTTCGGTACTCTTAACTTCATGGGGGCTGGGTGCCTCTTTATAGTTCACCTTGAATTGTCGAATTCGCTGCACTGGGGCAGGCAGGTGGGATCTGTACCATCACTCTGGTTTCTTGAGTGTGCTCCTGGCGCTATTGCTTAGTCTTTTTTCTTCAATTTTCATTACGAAAACTTCCAACAGTATAATAGAGAACAGTGCGATAACCCGCACATCCCCAGCACCCCTCCCACGAGCGGCGGCTCCGGCTGGGCGCACTTGGTGCTCACACTCCCACCCCTGATTCCGCTCCTGTAAACCCGGGACCCCACTCCCGCTCCACCAGCATGTCGCAGCAGGTTTTCTCTCAGATAGGAGGGTTCTTTTTAAAGGCATAAGCATGGAACTCTTGTTACACCTACAAATGAGCCAAATTAACAAGAACTCCTTAGAATTATTAAATACCTAGTCAGTATTCAGATTTCTCCAGTTGTCTCACAATTTTTTTGTGATCCTGGCTTGTTCAAACCAGGATCACGTGAAGTTTGCCTGTGTTACTGGGGAGGTCTCTTATGACTCTTCTTTAAAAAAAAAAAAGTTGGGTGCATTCAGATACAATTTACATATAATGGAATTCACTCCTTTTCCACAACTGCCCCTGTGTAACCACGCCTACCGTGGGACAACTGACCACAACCCCACAAGGTGCCCTCTGCCCCTCTATAGTCAGTACCCCCCTCCCACCCCCAATCCCTGGAAACCACTGATCTGGTTTGGGTCTCACAGTTTCGCTTTCCCTAGAACGTCATGAAAAGGAATCATATACAACACAAATGTTTGATTCTGGACTCTCCCTTAGCATAATATTTTTGGGATTTGGTCACGTTGCTGCATGCACCAGAGGTCCATCCCTACCATAGGCCGTTGTTCGGACGTGCCCAAGTTTGTTGATCCATTCAACAATTAATAGATATGTGGATGGTCCCCAAGTTTGTTGTGCACCATGAAAGCCAGTATAAATACTTGTGTATAGGTTTTTGTGTGGACATGCCTCTGTTTTTCTTGGGTAAATACCCAGCAATGATATCATGGGGTATATGACATGGGTATGTTTACAAGAAACTGCCAAACTGAATTCCAAAGTGATCCTCTCATGTTGCATTCCCACCAGCAAGCTATGAACATTTCAGCTGCCCCACCTCTTCCCGGGTACGTGGTACTGCCTATGTACGGTTTAAATTATAGCTATTCTAATATGAAGGGGGGGGGTCTCATTATGGATTTAATCTGCATTTTCCTAATGATAGAGAACATCGAGCATATTTTCATGTGCTCAACTGCCATTCATATATCTTTGCTGGTGATGTGTCTGGTCACATATTTTGCCTATTTTTTTATTATTGACTTATAAGTGTTCTTTGTATATTCTGGATCTCAATTCTTTATCAGATACATGTTTTATGAATCTATCTGTGAGCTGTGACCAGGCTGCCCAAACTTACGACTTTTCATTTTGTTAAAAGTCCTTTCAAAGAACAACATTTAATTTTGATGAAGTACAATGTATCAATACACTTTCTTTTATGGTTCAGGCTTTTGGTGTCATATCTAAGAAATCTTTCCCTAATTCAAGGTTAAAATTTTTTCTTTTATGTTTTCTTTCAGAAGTTCTAGGGTATTTTGTTTTAGAATCAGGTCTATAATCTATTTTCAGTTAATTTTCGTATATGATGCAAGGTATTGGTTAGGGTCTCTTTGTTTATTTTAAAGATGGATTGTTCCTAAACCGTTTATTGGAAAGGCAAGTTTTCTCTATTAAATGCTTTTGCAGCTTTGTCAAAAACAAATTAACCACATATATGTGTGTGTCTATTTCTGGAAGGTCTATTACTATGTTCTATTGATCTTTGTTCCTATGGGTTTGCCAATTATATAACACCTCCATTCCTGTAGCTTTATCATAAGCATTCAAATCAATTATGTATGATTCCTCCGCATTTTTTTTTCAAAACTACAGTGGCTATTCTCCTTTCTTCAGCTTGTCAATTTCAATAAACTGGGATTTTGTTTAGGTTTACAGAGATTATAGATCAATTTGGAGAGAACTGATACCTTAACATTATGGAGTCTTCCCACCCATTAATACAAAATATCTCTCCATTTATTAATGTCCTTGATTTCTCCAATCAATGTTTTGTAGTTTTCAGGACATATGTTTTGTTAGGTTAACCTGTAAATATTTCATGATTTGAGTGCTTTAATGATACTGCTATTTTATTTTAATTTCCAATTGTTCATCATCAGTAATACAGGAATACAATTGAATTTTCACATTGACCTTGTGTCCTGCAACTTGCTAACCTCACTTACGAGAACTAGTAGCTTTTAGTAGACTCCTTGAGATAGACCATATGGCAATCATTTTGTCTGTATATTGTCTGCACTTTGTATGCTTTCCAACATTTTCTTTTTGCCTTATTGCATTGGTTAGGACTTCTAGTAAAATTTCGCGTAAGAATGGGGAAAACACAAACTCTTTCCTTGTTCTCCATCTTAGAGAAAAAACATCAGGCATTCACTACTAAATATAACATTAGCTGTGACTCTTTAAAAGATGTCCTTTCTTAGTTTGAGGATATTCCCTTTAATTCCTAGTTGACCTCAGGTGGCTCAGTCGGTTAAGTGTCTGCCTTCAGCTCAGGTCATGATCCCAGGGTCCTGAGATCAAACCCCGTGTCCTGTTCCCTGCTCAGTGGAGAGTCTGCTTCTCCCTCTCCCTCTGCTGCTCCCCCCACTTGTGCTCTCTCGCTTGCTCTCTTCTCAAATAAAAAATCTTTAAAAAAATAATTCCTAGGTGACTTAGAGCTTCGTTTGTTATTTTTTTAATCTGAATAGATGTTGAGTTTGACAAATGAATTTTCTGCATCTATTGAAATGATCATATCGCTTTTCTTCTTTATCCTTTTGATAAAGTAAATAACATTGATTTGCTAATGTGGAACCAGCATTGATTTCCTAGAAAAAGCCCTGCTTGGTCATGATGTATTATCAGTTTTATATATTGTTAATATCATGTTGAAGACATTTGCATCTCTTTTTATGAAGTATATTGGTCTGTAATTGTCTCTCTTTGCACTATTTGGTTTCCAAATCAGACGAATGCTGAATGAATGAATGAGTGAATATTGGGCAATGTTATTCCTGCTTTTATTTTCAAACAAGTTTACTTAAATTTGGTATCATTTCTTCCTTAAATATTTGGTAGAACTCCACTGAAGCTGTCTGGGTCTAGAGTGTTCTCTCTTGGAAGGATTGAAATTATGAATTCAATATTTTTAATACATATAGTACTATCGTGTTTTCTACTTCTTGAGTGAGCACAGGTAGCTGTGACTCAAATAATTTGTCTCTTTCATTTAAGCTGTTGAGTTTAGTGTCATGAAGTAGTTTATAATATTTTCCTGTTTCATTTTTATGTTAAGATCCATAGTGACATTCCTCTTCTGATTCCTGATGTTAATAATCGGTGTTGTCCCTCTTTTTTTCTTTTTTATTCTTTTTTTTTTTTTTTTTTTAGGTAGGCTCCACACCCATTGTGGAGCCCAATGTGGGCTTTGAGCTCACAACCCTGAGATCAAGACCTGAGCAGAGATCAAGAGTCAGACGCTTAACTGACTGAGCCACCCAGGCATCCCTCTCTTTTTCTTTTATTCTCTATAGCCAGGGGTTTGTCAGTCATACTGACCATTCTATAAATAAGTAAGTAAATAAGTAAATCAATTGGTTTCATTGATTTTCTTTATATTTTTCTGTTACTAGTTTCTTTGATTTCTGCTCTTGTCAATACTATTTCCTTCCTTCTGCTAGTTTCAGGTTAATTAGCTCTCTCTCTTTTCTAGATTTTTAAGGTGGAAGCTTTAGATCATTGATTTCAGACCTTTCTTCTTATTTTCTTCATTTTTCTTTTTTTTGATGAGAATATTTAAGATCTGGTCTCTTAGCAACTTTGAGGCATATAATGCAGTATTTTTGACTATTAATCACCAAGCTGTACATCCGGTCCCCAGAAGGTATTTGTCTTCTAACTGCAAGTTTGTACAATTTGACCAACATCTGCCCAAACCCCCACCCCTAAACTTGGTGACCACCGATTTACTCTCTGTTTCTGTGAGTTCAGCTTTTTTAGATTCTGCATGGAAGTGAGATCATACAGTATTTGTCTTTCTCCATCTGACTTATCTCACTTAACATAATGCCCTCAAGGTCCATCGTGTTGTCAAAAATGACAGAATTTCTTTCTTTCTCATGGCTGAGTAATATTCCATTGAGTATATATACCACATGTTTATCCATTATTCCCTGGGATTAAAAGACACTTAGATTGTTTCCATACCTTGGCTATTATGAATAATGCTGCAATAAACATGGGAGTGCAGGTATCTCCTCAAGATCCTGATTTCAATTCATTTGAATATATACCCAGAAGTGGGATGGCTGGATCATAGGGTAGTTCTACCTTTATTTATCTAACCTTAATTTTATCTAACCTCTATACTGTTATCTAACCTTATCTTTAACCTTAATTTTATACTGTTTTCCTCAGTGACTGCACCAGTTGACATCCCCACAAAGAGTACAAAATGTTTCCTTTTCTCCACACCCTCACCAACACTTATTTCTTGTCTTTCTGATAATAGTTATTCTGACAGGTGTGAGGTGGTAGCTCATTGTGGGTTTGATTCGCATTTCCCTGATGCCAAGTGATGTTGAGCACCTTTTCATGTGTCTGTTGGTCATCTGCATGTCTTCTTTGGAGAAATATCTATTTAGTGCCTCTGCACATTTCTTAAATGGATTGCTTGTTGTTGTTGTTACTGAGTTGTAGGAGTTCTTTATATATTTTGGATATTAACCCCTTAACAGAGGTATGATTTGCAAATATTTGCTCCTATTCCATAGCTGCTTTTTCATTTTCTTTGTTGTTTCTTTTGCTGTGCAGAATCTTTTAAGTTTGATGTAGTCTTACTTTTTAATTTTTGCTTTTGTTGCTTGTGCTTTTGATGTCATATCCAAAAGCTAGTTGCCAAGACCAATGTCAAGGAGTTTTTTCTCTGTTTTCTACAAGGGGTCTTACAGTTTCAGGTCTCATGCTTAAGTCTTTCTCATTTTTGTGAGTATTGTAAGATAGGGGTTTAATGTTATCTTTTTTAATTGAAGTATAGTTGACATACAACATTAGAATAGTTTCAGATGTATGACATAGTAATTCAACATTTATACAGTATGAAATTTCATTTTTCTGCATGTAGTTATCCAATTTCCCCAGCACTATTTATTGAAGAGACTATCTTTTCCGCACTGAATATTCTTGGCTCCTTTGTCAAATATTAGTTTACCATATATGCAGGATTCATTTTTGGACTGTTTCATTGGTCTATGTCTATTTTTATGCCAGTACCATGTTGTTTTGATTACTGTAGCTTTGTATTATAGTTTGAAGTCAGGACATGTGATGCGTCTGGCCTTGATCTTTTTTTCCTCAGGATTGCTTTGGCTATTCAGGGTCTTTTGTGGTTCTGTAAATATTTTAGGATTTTTTTCTATTTCTGTGAAAAATGCCATTGGAATTTTGATAGAGATTGTATTGAATCTATATATGGCTTTGGGTAGTATGGACATTTTAACAATATTAATTCTTCTGATCCATGAACACAGACAAATGTTTTTCCATTTGTTTGTGTCTTCTTCAATTTCTTCCATCAAAGTCCTATGGTTTCCATAGCACAGATCTTTCATTTCTTTGGTTAAATTTATTTCTAAGTATCTTATGGGTTTTGATGCTATTGTGAAAGGGATTGCTTTCTTTATTTCTTTTTTCAGATAGTTTAGGAAATAAAAAATAGAAATAGTGAAATAGAAGAGCAACTGATTTCTGTATGTTGATTTTGTATCCTGCAACTTTACTGAATTTATTGATTAGTTCCAACAGATTTTTGGCTTAGTCTTTAGGATTTTCTTTATATAAGATGATAACTTTGTATAAGATGATATAAGATGGTATACAAACTGTCTTTGTAAAAAAAAGACAGTTTTACTCCTTTCTTTCTGATCTACATGCTTTTTCTTTCTTTTTTTTCCTTTTGCCTGATTGTTCTAGCTAGGACTTCCAGTACTATGTTGAATAATAGCAGTGAGAGTGGGCACCTTTGTTTTGTTCCTGAATTTAGGGAAAAAGCTTTCAGCCTTTCACTGTTGAGTGTGATGTGAGCTGGGGGGTTTGTCACATAGGCCTTTATTATGTTGAGATATGTTCCTTCTGTACTCATTTTGAGCTGATAGTTTTTATCATGAAAGGATGTATTTTGTCAACTACTTTTCCTACATTTATTAAGAGGATTATGTGATTTTTATCTTTCAGTCTATTAATGTGACACATCACATTTATTGATTGGCAGTTGTTGAACCATCCTTGCATCCCAGGGATGAATCCCAGTTGATCATGGTATATGCTTCCTTTAATGTGTTGAATTCAATTTGCTAATATTTTGTTGAGAATTTCTTATTTTTTAATATGGGCATTTTTAATGCTATACATTTCTGTCCAAACACTGCTTTAGCTATGTTTCATAAGAAGTTTTAAAATTGACTTTCATTTACCTTCAATTCTAAATATTTTTAAATTTCCTGTCACTTCCTCTTTCAGCTATACATTACTTGGCATGTTCTCATTTAATTTCCAGATATTTGAAAATTCTCTGGAATTGTTTTCTGTTAGTGATTCCTAAATTAATTATATTGTGGCAAGAGAACAAATTATATGTATTTGATTATTTAATTAAAATTTGTTGACTTGTTTTCTGGCTAAGAATATGATTTATTTTCGTGAATCTTCCATATGCACACAAGAAATACATATGCTATTGTTAGGTAGAGTGTTCTATAAATGTCGATTTAATCAAGTTGGTGGATAGCATTATGTAATTTCTCTCAATTTTTACTGATATTTTGCCTTCTTGCTCTGTGAAATCCTGAGAGATGAGTGCCAGCATCTTGAAGTGCTATTGTGTCTATTTCTTTGTTCAATTCAACCCGTCCTTGTTTCATGCATATTGAAGTTCTCTCACTAGATGCAGACACATTTAGAATTGTTATGCCCTCCTGGTATGCTTTTAAGTATGTTTTGGTAGTTATGTAATGTCCCTTTTCATCCCTGGTAATAGTTCATTCTCTGAATTCCAATCTACCTAATATGAATACCCCAGCCTTCTTCTAATTTATATTTGCATGTTGTATATGTTCTATGTTCTTACTTTTATCTACTCTATTTCTGTATTTTTTAAATGAGTTCCTTGTGGACATCACGTACTTGAGGATGAACATCTGCCTTTAATTTGGAAGCTTACACCTTTGTACTTAAATCTATCATCTTTTAGTTATTATTTTTTAAAATATTTGTTCCATCTGTACTTTGATCCTTTTCTTTCTTTTCCTGCCTGCTTTTGGGTTATTTGTTATGTTTCTAATTTTATCTCCACTATCATTTTAGTAGTTACAACTTTTTAAATAAAATCTGAGTGTTCACTCTATGCTTTATAGTATGTATTTATTTTATCAGAGTTTGCCTTCAAATACTATTATAACACTTATTGTATGGTGTAATAGCCTTACAGTTCTGTATTTCCAGTTCCTCCCTTCCATTGTTTGTGGCTGTTGACATATATTTTGATTTTACCTATGCGATACACATATATTATTTCATACTGCTTATTCTTTATACAGTTAGTTATCTTTTGGAGCAATTTAAAAAAAGGAAAAATATTTTTTACCTTACTGTATTTTATCTCTAGAACTCTGTATTTCTTTTTGCACAGGTTAGCTTCTCCCTGCTATTACATTACTTCTGCTTGATAAGCTTCTTTATAATTTCTTGAACTATAGGCTTACTGACAATGAATTCTCTTCAGCTTTAGTTTGTTTGGAAAAAATATTTATTTCACCTTACTTTTGAGAGCTGTTTTTGTTTGGTATAAAGGTCTTGACTGAGAGATTTTTATTTCAGTCTTTAAAAATGTCATTTTATGCCTTATGGCTTATATAGGTTCTGACAGTAAAACTCCTACAATTTTAAGATTTGTTTCTATCTATGTAATGTGTTGTTTTTTTTTTTTAAGTTGTCTTCAAGATTTACTTTTAATCTTTGAATCTGAAATTTGAATATGATTTGTCTAGTTTTCAGTCCTGGAGTTTGCTGAGTTTGCTGAGTTTGGAGCCATGTTTTGGTAAGTTTGATAATTTTTTTCATCACCTTTGGTCATTATTTCTTCAAATATTTTTTTCTGCCATGTTTTCTCTCTTTCTCCTCAGACTTCAGTTATATGGATATTAAACCATTTGTTATAATGTCATAGTTCTGGGAAAGTATTCTCTATTTTTTTCACCTGTTTTCTCTTTGTGTTACAATTTCAGCAATTTCTAATGACTTATCTTTAAGTTCACTCATTCCTTCCTTAGATGTATCACATCTACTCATGAATCCATCAAAGTAATTCTTCATTTCTCATACCATGCTTATTTCCTAGTATTTCAGATTGGTTCTTTATTATATTTTCCATATCTGTGATGAAATTCTCTATCTATTCATGCATTTGCCCTCCTTTTCCATTAACTCAGGAAGATATTAATCATAGTAATTCAAAGTCCCTATCTAGTAGTGCCAACATCTGCGTCATCTGAGGATCTGGCTCTGTTGCTTATTTTATCTCTTGATAATGGCTTATCATCTCTTGCTTTGTTTGTGTGTCTTGTAACTTTTTAGTTGAATGCCACACATCATGAGTAGAACAATAGAGAGTGCAGTGAATAGGATTTACTCCTATAAATGGGCACCCCTTTTCTTCTGTGAAGCTGCTAATGAATGAGGTGTGTCAGTGTATTTGGGTGTTGACCTGGATTTGGATTTTGTTGCTGCAGTAGCCTTCAATGCCCCATAGGCTTCAAAATCCTTTAACAATGCCTTTTGCTTAGGCTAAGTTCTGGGGTATCTGACAGACTTTCTTAATATTTGTGCTCTCCTCCCTCAATTTTCAGCCATCTTCATATTCCTGCACCACAGAAAAGGGTCACTCTCCATGTCTTGCCCCACAGCACTGGCAAATGGCTATTGCTCTCATTCATCTGCTTGGTGGGCAGCAGCCTTGGTCCAGTCTCAGGCCCAGATAACCTTCTAATCTGGGCTTCAAGTAGGAGAGTTTCCTAATGTTTCTGCTTCTTTTAACAAAGTTGAGGGATTTTGAAAGAGTTTGTGCTCATGTTTCTCACTTCTCTTCTCCCCAGTTATATCAGTACATCTTGAGGTTATCTATTCAGATTATAATTACTATTGTAATTCCTTCTCCATCAAGAATATTGCTTAGAATTTTTCACTCATTCCTGTAACCAAATTAACAAATATTTGATATGACTGATGGATTATTGATAATTACAGATATTTTGAAACCTGACTTATCCCATTCATAGTTTTTGCTTTAGATGAATTTCTCAATTGGTGGAGGAAATTAAATAGAGACTATAAATTTTTATTATACAAACTTTTCCCAAATTTCTCATATTCTATAAAAGGATTCTGAAGTGTCATGATTTTCTAAAGTGTTAGTGCTGTCATGATTTGGAAATTAGAGGAAACGTAAGATCGAGTCTGCTTTTTAAAATCTAACTGGTGATTGCTTGAGAAAAGAGGACCAGCACGTTCCAAATAACCATATAAAAGTAAACAGAATCAAAACATAAATGGCACAGTGAAAGAATAAAAACAGATGAAAATAAAGGAATTACAGAGAACACACTGATGGTCACCAGAGGGGAGGTGGGTGGGGGGATGGGTTAACAGGTGATGGGGATGAAGGGGTGCACTTGTCCTTGTGAGCACCAGGTGATGTATGGAAGCGTTGAATCACTATATTGTACACCTGAAACTAATATTATACTGTATGTTAACTAACTAAAATTAAAATAAAAACTAAAAAAAATAATAAAAACAAAGGAATTACAAAATACCATTAAAAACCTGATATAGCAGAAGAAATATAAAAATAGGAAAACAGATATAAATATGCTTAACTACATCTTTAAAAGGCAAAGGCAGAGACCGTGCCTTGAAATAGCTAACCGGAGCTTAAAACAAAAGACAAGGCAAAACTTTCAGGACAGGTAACATGGGGGTGTGGCAGAGCTGCAGAGGTAGAAGAGAAGTAGCATTCGCTGTAGACAAAGTAGAATTCGAGGCAAAAACTTTGGTGTGACAAAGTTGATCCGTTGCTTATTTGAGGACATCTTTCCCTTGCTTATGCATGTGTAGGACTTCCCTATTGGAATACATTTCTTCAGTCACAGACTTTTGTCCTCATCATTCTCTAAAGCTTCCCCACCAACTATGACACCTGGTGCTGATGAGTGATGTGACGCTACATCCACTCCCGTGTCAAGCAGTGCCTCTCGCTCTCATACAATTTATCGGGTCATAGTGAGCAAGACACACGGCATGGCCACATTGAACACTCCTGCGGCTCCCGCTCTTCCACGGAGGTCAGATACAAATAGATGCATTGTTTGCTATTTCACATATCACCACCTCTCATTATTCTCATCTCTTGTTGTCCCAGATACACATGCTTGAGACTTTTCCTGTGCTGTCTTCTGTCATTACATCCAGAATCAGCTCTTCTCTTTAATGATTTTAATTGCCAGTGTTCGAAACTTCCCTTGCATTCTTGTCTCATGTCTATCTTTCCGCATGACTTTGCACCTTAGCCAGCTCCCTTTTGATCTTATCTTTTGCTGCTTTTCTATAACACTCCTTTTTTTTCCTACTAAGGTAAACCAAGTTGATTTATCCAACATATTTACAAGTTCCTGTGCAAGAACCTCTTCCTAGGTTTGTTTCTCTTCCACGTCTTTTGAGTAAATGAATCTTTTATGAAGCAGAATATGTTCAGGCTCCCCACCTCATCTTCCATTGGCTCTCTCTCTCTCTCTCTCGCTGGTCATCTTTGAATGAGGTGGCTTGTTTTTTTTTCCCAACAAGATGTTGGTAGAATCAGGTTTTTGATCTTAAGCTGAAGGGCGATGGTATACAGACAACTTGTAGATCTCCATGTTCCACCAAACTATTATTTCATGCATCTTTACTGGACAGAGGCTGAATTAATTATCTTCCCCTCCCATTGCTGGATACCTGAATCTAAGTAATTTTATTTCTGAGCAGCTTGAGGAACTCTGCAGTTCTCATTTTTATAAGTACGGTCCAGAGACTCCTTAGGAAGCATCATTTCCACACTGGCCCTGCCTTCTTTTCTGCTTGCTGTTATCCTAAGATGCGGTGCAACCCCTCTCCTCCCTGGGAAGATGGGCTCCCAGTGCTACATGGGAGAAAGGGGATGTCGGTGGAGGAGATACAGTGAAGACACCACCCTAAGTGTGGAGGAGCTCCTCAAGAGGAGAGAGTGTCTGTGCGGGGGGCACACTGCCTCTCCTCCCCAGCGGTCTTGCCTTGAATCAGTTTCCGAGGTCTGGGGATGAGTGAATCCTGGCTTATTTCTCAATTCAACCCATTCATACTGTAATTAGGGATAATTCCTTAAAAAGCCGCTAAATTATTCATTAGAGACTTAAGTTTCTAGTACAGCTGTAACTTTGCATATTTTTAAATGCTTGGATTTACTTTTCAATGAGAAAACACTCTGTTTTCTCTGCTCCACTTTGCTGAAGGAACCAGAGATCCTGAGCCAAGGAAGGATGGAAAATTCCACAACACTCTGCAAAGAGCCAGGGGCTTACACACCACACGGTTCCAGTGGGATAATGGGGTTCATCTTGCAGAGCCTGGGTCACTTGCTGCCCCATCCCTGCCCCTCCTCATCTACTTCTGCAGTGTAGCCACACTCAACCGCTTGTGATGACCAGACACAACATTTCTCATGTGTTTGTGTCTTGGGACATTCTACTACCTTGGTTTGGAATTCCATTCCCCTCTTCCTGCCCTGGTAAAGTTCTGCTAAGTCTTGGAGATGTGTTTCAGGTGGCATCCCCCCCCCCCGGGGGGGGGGGGCTTTCCTGATGATCCCCTCCCAAGAATCTCCTCAAAGGTCTGCAGAGAGCATACAAGATCCATGTTGCGTGATTTTATCTGCTGACTTGCCTGTTCCCCACTGGAGCATGACCTCCTTCCCAGCACCTTGCATGGCTGGCAGGGTGGTGGTCCAGTGAATGAAGGCAAGAATATGATATTAACCATTAGCTTCCATGAATAAAGGCAGCCAATAAGCTTTTTTCAGATCTACCTATGATGGCAGATCATCACTATTACTGCAACATTAAGTGCGTCTAGTATAAAGTGAAATGAAGTTAAGTCCTTTATAATATTTACTAAACTTTGGATGACTTATCCAAATTCACAGCTGTTCTAATATTACATGAGACCCTGTTGCTATGCAGTCAGTTAATAATATATCGGGTTGTGTGATATTAACATGAGGCTCAGAGGTCACCCACCCTGGCATCTCTACCTGTTTCAACCTCTAATTCAGTTCAGCAAACAACATGCTTATTCAAACAAAGCTGCTATCTAGTGTCATATCATTGGAACTCATGGTGTATATTGACATCGCACTGCATACAAAACAACACTGCATACAAAACATTACTTCAAAAATGATTATTACACAAAATTACTATCTACCCAAAAAAGGAAGATGAGCTTCACCACTAGACCTATTTAAAATGAGGGGGTTTGACTCATTCTTCTGGTTCATTTGGAGTTCTAATGGTATTCCTTTGATTAACTGGAAACAGATCGATAAAACATATCTATGATAGGCCATTTACCTATGAATATAACAATTTATAACAAGATTGATCAACTTAAAATATCAACTATATAACATATTTATACATGATATATTAATATAAGATACGCAATATGTTTTATATGTAAAATGTATAGCTATATAAGAAAAATTAAATATAATATCTAAATTTATTGATTTATAATAGGATATAAAATTTAATAGAAATTTTTGAGAGAGAGAGAGAGAAAGCGTGTATGGGTGAGTAGGTTGTGGGGGTGGGAGAGGGGCAGAGGGAAAGGGAGAATCTTACACAGTTTCCACACCCAGCGGGGAGCCTGACACAGGGCTTGATCTTATGACCCTGAGATCATGAGCTGAAATCAAGAGCATGCTCAAGCAACTGCACCACCCAAGCACCCCTTAATAATTACTTTTAACAGTATTCTGAAAATTGACATGTAAAATGTTTCAATGCATTTTTATTTTCTTGTTAACTATGGTGAACCTGCAATGATGTATCTGCTCTTTTAGCTGACCTGGAGTTGACCTCACCTCCTGCAATTACCAGCTCCCCTCCCTGCTTCTCTGTTAAGCAGTTAGTAACATATAAACAACCCCCTAAATATGTTCTTTAGATACAGGATATTTAATGCATGCTTTCCAGAATAATAATTCCTAAAAATTCTGAAATTTATCAAAAAATCAAAAATTTCACAAAGAGTTTGGAAACTCCCATCTCAAACGCATTTAACTGTTTACCTCTGGGGCAGACACATTTTTCCCCAAAAGATAAGTAAGAATGTAAGTGTTATATTCTTACGGGTTATAAGTTCAAAAAAAAAAAAAAACAGAAAAATAAAAGCAGAGATTTTACAGATGGTAGACCAGGTCAGAATGATTATTCTATTATCAACCATGTTAGTAAGAAATATTGTTTTATTTTGTCCTTTAAAATAGAGTAGTCAAAAGTCAAAGGTAAAATGAGTATCAATATGCTTTGAATAAAGTATGAGATGTTTGCCGCACAATAAACAATATCCATATGAGAGAAAAGGTATAAGTTGCCATAAGCTTCTTCAACTGGATATTTAGCACATTCACAGTATGGGTTTTCTAAGAAGAGGAGTAGGTATACTGAGAAATGTCTGTATGATACTCAAGGATGGTATGCAAAGTCATGGAATCCTTACATAATATGTGCAATCTGATCATCTTTTATGGTCATTAAATTAAATGGGAAACAGGATCACCTTAGTGTAAAGTGTTTATAAATGTATGTATGATATGCATTCAGATTTTAATAACTCAGTAATGCACAATTACAAGGACAGAAGGCAAGGTTCAGTCAAGAATCATTAAAGCCTGTGAAAAATACAAATAGTTGAGTTGTTCTTCCTGATTTATTACTAAACAACATCTATAGCAAATTGGAATACGTAAGGTAGGCAAAGAGAGAAGAAAATAAATATATCTCCTAAAACCAGCACTGCATTATCCACAGGAACATGTCCTTATTACTAAATTTTAGAAACACACATTGATAAAAGCTTGGTAGGTAGGAAATTACAGGAAGATAGTGTAATTCTGAAGTCATAAAATATTCCATAATGGAAGGCGTTGCAAGATAATCTTGGCATGGACAATGCTTGCTTTTATAATATGATCTATGTTAAGGTGATTTTAAAAATCAATTTAAAAATTCATAAGATGATTTTATTCTCCTGTTGCTATACAGGTTTATTATACAATCTTTCATCCAGAGATTATTTCATGGGAGTCTGTTCCAGGACAAATGTTCTTTTAGGCCACTAGGCTCCAAAGATAGAACAAAATCCATCTTCCAAACAGGATATTTTTATAGGCCCTTCCCAATATCACCCCCAGCATGTGGGCAAAATTCACAAACATCTCACAAGTGCCCCTGTCCTGCAGACCAGGGAGCTTTGCTACATGCCCCTCACCCTAAACAAGTAACATGTGGGCAATTAGTGCTCCTGTTAAGGGCTATCAGCAGAGATTTGGTCCAATTTTAAAAACTGAGCACTGAAAAATAGGATTCTATCAAAATCCCCTCAGCCATACTTTTCATCCTAAAAACAGATTCCACAGTCTAAAAACACAATGAATGAGCTACTCAACACTCAATTTCTTTATAAAAAGGAATCATGCTCATGAAAAAAATTATAACTTGAAATAATCATTTCATTAAAATGACAAGTACAGTTTTCATACCTAAAACTAACGTATAAAGCAAAAACAAAAAGTAGTATATATTTGGGGCACCAACCTGGTATTGGCTGAGGTGCTAACAGCACAGTGGGAAGAGGCCTGGAGGCAGGAGCTGGTCTGGACAGAGACAGAGCGACTTGATTTGCCAACAAATGAGGCTTTTCATGCCCATGGAACAACATTGACTCCTCAGGATATATCCACATTGAGTCCAGAGCAAAGGAATTATTAAAAAATATCTGTCCAAAAATAAAGCAAGCATAACATTTAAGACAAGACACATGATAAAAGCTAAACACTGCTATAAAATAGTTCCACTTCTTACATTGATCAAATATTAGAGATTCTTTAAGTGGGGACTCTCTAGAAGTATCATTCTAAAACCTAAAGATCCATGGAGCTCTGACACCAATCACTTTCTAGATAAAGTCTCGTGGGCTGGTCTTCAACCATTGACTTGGTTAATTCAGCCTTGCAGCCAGTTTTGCAGATTGAAGAATCACCCCAGTGAGGTAAATAGTGTGTTGTAGAAAAGTCACCATATTACTTGCCTTTAGTTTTCAGGTAAACACAGTGTGGCCTTTAAATTTGAATCCAAAAGCTAAGAAAATCATCAGAAAGATGAACACTTAAAGCAATAACAGCAAGAAAAATCCGCTCATAAAATTTATACTTAAATTATATAATGTTTAAGACTAGATTTTGATCAATGCTTACAGACCTAAAAACTGAAAAAAATTTTAAGATGGATTCTGTTTCAGAGTTAGAAATTTTATATTGTTCCACAGAATCCAAATTTTTCAGTTAAAACAAAATGAACCCCCACCTCTGCTGGTGTTTTTGAACAGACTGATCTTATTCTGAAAAGATTTCTCTCTAGACCTAGATATTGCAATTAGAAAACACACAATCTTTTCGTTGTTATGCAACTACCCAACAAATTAATAATTAAAGGTCCATTTATCTAATTAAATGACCTGCATTTTACCTTACAATTAGGTATCCTTTTGTCTATCCAACTTTTCCCAATAGGAGGTGGAAGAGCAGATGGGCAGACGTGTGGGAAAATGGGTACCAACTCCACAGCGGAAGAGGGAGACAGTCCTATGGATGGAGAATGGCCACCGCACAGCCACTGAAGCCCAAGAAAAGATAAGGGAGGGCACATTAGCCTAAACAGATCAACTACTTTATACCACAAGATGCTGGGATAGCTGCTTTAAGAAAAGAATTTAAAAATGTATGTATTCGATTAGGAGAGAAATTCCTCCTTTCAACAGTGAAGAAAAACCATAAATATTCACAAATTTTAAAAATGTATAAAAGTTTTCATATTTGAATCATCACAAAGCATCACCAACATTGCATTCTTCGATACTGAGAAAGAATTTCTAAGCACAAAGCCATGAGAATATGGTAAGAAATGGGTTTCTGCCCTGAGATAATGAGAAACCACAATGGAAAGATGAGATGCTGGGTATTCCTTTTATAATTCTGGAATTCTTTTCACAAGCAAGCAGGGAGTTATATTTTATGATAATCCTCTCAATGCAACATTTTGTATTAATTACACTTATCATTTAAAAACCAACACAACTAATATTTTCAAAATAAAATTAGCTCAGGGGTTAGGATTCAAAGTTTCCCAAGGTTCACAAATGCAAATACATTCCAAGGCAAAGAAAATGTAAGTGAGCTTATCACACAACTGAAGATCCCAATGCACAGAATAAAATAGCAAACATTGAAAGGGGGCAGACAATTTAGGAAACAGTCTCCCTAATTCAAATAACTGAGTCTTTAGGAGACAGTCTCCCTAATTCATCAGTGGAGAACTAATAAGATCATTGTTCAATGGTATGGAACACTTTGATATCTATTTGTTTTAAAATCATAGAAGCATCTTTGATTTTCCTGTTAATGTGAAAATATTCTTCTGGTTCTAAATATTGTTATTTAACAGAAAATATGTAGCACAAAAATATTTAAGAGATAAGGTTTTTTGGATTTTTCTTTTTAAATTTACACACACACACACACACACACACACACACAAATGCAGTGTTCTCTACAGAAAAAAATTGTAGTTCCTTGACATTATATACCTCTAGTGGTAGGACTCTGATATAACAACCCTTTCAAAACATCAAAAAAGCTACCAACGTTTATTCAATAAAACCCAATATGAACTGCATCACACATCAAAATGTGATATTTAGTACCGCATATGTGATGTATCATTAAGTCTAAAGACCAATTTAGGAGGAGTTTAATAACATCTTTTAGAAAAGCTCACAAGATAATATTGGAATTAAATTAATTAAATGATGTATTCTAACACACCGCTCATTTGAATATGCTAATGAGGACAATCTTTGGAATAAAATACATGTTATTCCCTGATTTAAATACATCTGCATAGTTAGATGGCAAACAATGGATCTTGCCAAAACCAGCCTGCCCTGCTCTGTTGCACCATTAATCAAAGGTACAGTCACTTTTTCTTTTTAATTCCACGTTTTAAACCCCAAACTCTTCTAGAGTGCAATATGGCATTAGCTAATTTGGTGGACTCAGGCTGACCTAGGGTGGGAGGGGAAATCACCGGCAATATTTCTCAATAATAAAGGCAGGATTTCCTTGCCGGCTTCCATTGGTTTGAATTCTCTTAAGCATTGTCCTGAGTCTATTCTCAAAAAAAAAAGCCCAGATCAGAATCAGAAATAGCTATTGATTCCCAGCTTGCTTTTCAAGTCTGGCAGAGACTGTAAAAGTATTAACTTCTCGGCGAGAAGTCAGCTACGGTAAGCGGCGGCAACGCTGGGCTCCGGCGGCCGCTACTTCAGCACCGCGCTCTGGACAGCGACCCCGGCCCCGGCGAAAGTTGTGGCCAGCGCGGTCCCAACTCTGGCCTCGCGGCGCGGGCTCCCCAGCGCCCGGCCGAGGGACCGCGAAGACGTGCGGCGAAAACTGCCGAGGGGCAGAACGCGACGTCGAAGCATGAACTTTGTTGCCGATGCATGGCTGCCGGGCTGCGCCCTGAAGGCATGGGGAGCCTTCCGCGGGGACGGCAGGGCGCGAGCCGCAGGGCCAGGGCCGCCCCAGGGCCAGGTGAGGGCCGCGCCCAGGGGGCGGAGGGGCGCAGCCGGCGACCCCCTGGTCCGGGGGCCGGGGACACGTTACCTGCCCGTGGAGCAAGGGGTAGTGGTGCACGGCGGCGTGGTCTGGCGCAGAGGGCAGCGGCAGCAGCGGCAGCAGGGGCTCGCCGGGGGCTTGCCAGCCAGGCAGCCCCGGGAGCAGCGGGCCGGCGGGGGGCTGCGCCGAGGCGAGCAGCACGGGCGGGGGCGCGACCCCGGCGCCCAGCCGGAGCAGCCCGGCCGAGCCAGGAACCATCCAAACCCAGGGCGGCGGCGGCGGCGGCGGGTCTGCATTCATCGGCCAGAGGAGAGGATGCCGCCGCCGGGGCTGCTGCTGCAGCTGCCGCCGCTGGAGCCTGGCGCCCACCAGCATCCTGCATCCCCGCGCGGGCGGCGGCGGCGGGGACGGCGGGGGCGGCGGGCGCCCGAGGTGCGGGCCGGCGGCGGCGCGGGCTCCGGAGCCAACTCACTTGGCTCCGCGGCGCGGCCGCTCGCTCCGCCCCTGCCCCGCGCGGGGAGCCCCTCCTCCCTCCCGCCGCCCGCCGCCCGCCCCTCCGAGCGCTGCCGCCCGCGCCGCCGCCGCCGCCCCCCCCCGCACCGGGCCAGGCCGGGCCCGCGCGCCCCCCGACTCCCGGCGGCGGCAGTCCGCGCCACACACCCCCCTCCGGAGGCCGCCGGGCGCCCGCAGCTCCCCCTGGACCCCCGCGGCGGCGCGGGCGGGCGCGCGAGCCGGGATCCCGAGGATGGCTCCCCCGGCTCCGGGGCGGCGAGGGAGGCCGCCGGCTAGCGAGGACGGTGCGCACGGAGGGGCCGCGAGCTCGGCCGGACCCGGGAGCGGAATGCAAGCGCGGCGGCGAGCGGAGGCCCAGGCGGCGGCGCGGGAGCCGGGCACGTCCTGCCGCCGGGCGGGGCTGGGGGCGCGGGCTGGCACTGCGCCAGCCGCCCTCTGCCTGGCTTAAGCAGGGCCAAGGTCTCAGGGCCCTGAGGGGACACTGGCTGCAGACCTGACGCCAGGCGGGCACCCATCGCCACTGGGCGCGGGTAGATCTCTCTGCTGGGAAAACCTGCCCAACACTTCCCCGAGCCGCCAGCAGGTCCTCTGTCCCGGCGGCCCCTACCCCACGCCCACTCGCTCCGTTGCAAAGCAGCAGAGGTCGCCTCTGGGCCTTTGCACAGGATGGCCCCATGATCGGACTGTGAGCTGCTCCTAGACTCTCCCAGGCGCAGGACTGTGCTCCTCCTTTACCCTCCGCAAGCGGCTTCTGCTGTGCACCCTGAGCTGCCTGGGACTGAGGACGGACACCGCCTCCGAGGACCCTCGCTCAGCCCAGGGCACAGCCCACTCCTGCAGAGTGAGCAGGTACAGCGCCGGTCACAGGCAGTCACCGCCAGGCGGCGCATCCCAGCCGCTCAGGCCCACCTCCTGCCGCAGACCCAGGTCCTTGGAGCGCCATCAGCTTCACCTCCGTGTGATCCTGGCCTGCAACAGCAGCTCCGAGACCTAGCCCAGCCCTGGGCAATCCGTGTGCCAGTAAACTGCTTAGGTCGCTGAGCTGGAGAAGCCCACCAGCAGTTAGCAGGGTCCGTGCTTCTTTGCAGCATTTGGTGAAGGGGCTTCTTGCTACGAAAGTAGAAAGAGGGTGCGGAATTAGGGTGCATGCATTCAAAAGCACGTATGGAAAGCTTCCCCTGACCTGGAGGGACAGCATGCACCCACCCACCTACACCCATAGACACAGCTGGGACTCCCCAAAGGTGTTTTCTCATCACCTCTGAACTGGTCTGCTGACCACCCCCCTGAGATCAGCTAGCGCACCAGGGTGCTTTCAATTTGCTTCTAGCCTTGTGTGCTCATCCTAATTTGCTTAATTTCCTCCTGGCCTGGCATGATTTCTTGTAGATCTGGGCATATGCTAATTTACATAGCTGGCATCCCCGTACTTTCCTCCATGCAAACCAGTTTTCAATTAGCAAGTTTAGCTTTCTCTTTGATGCAAAAGTACTGGCAAGATTTTGTTTTTTCTCACCTAAAATCAGAAAGCTCTGCAGATTAGAGGCTGTTACTATTCAGCTTAAGCCCTTAATTCGAGTGCATATATTTGTATGTGCAGGCACAGGGCATACCAGTGTCGATCTTGATGGTCACTGCCAGACTGGGCTTTGGGGGCAGGCATCTTCAGCAGGCTAATGTGGACCTCTTAAAGGATCCTGTTTGAACCGGAGTTTTTGCCCCTCCTTCATCACTTGGAGGCTGGAGACCGGGGACCGTTGGTGGCAGCGCGGTTTGCATGCTGCCTTTGGCGTACACAGATGGCCACATGCACTGACCCCGAGCTCCTGGGGAGGCAGGTTTAGCCACCATCTGCTTCATCAGGCACTTGGGGAGGAGTCTCACCCCAATCGTACACAGCACGGTCCTTGGAGTGGTTCTTCTAAAGTCAGCGTTTGTCACCTGGTGAAATTTATTCCCTCTCTGGGCATTCCAGTGTCCTGAGTGCACAGTGCCTTGGGCAACTGCTCCGCTCTGAATGAGAGCTGGAAAATCACAAGTAACTCTTCACTCAAATAACCTCAAAGTAGCCCAAACTCCTTTGCCATTTCCTGCCATGAGCTTCACCGTATTCATTTATTATAGTGCTTTTAATTTTTTCATGTACCGTGCTAAATTCTAGGGACATGGCCTAGGATAACACAGATGCAGTGATTTCCACTAATAAATTAATAGATATGATGGGGGACGCAGGAGATGGGCTCATCTCTTACTTCTGGTTCTTGATTCAATCAGATTCATCTCCAGGTTTGCCCCACACTCCCCACTCAACCGGTAGACACTCTAATCCCAGTGGGGATTTAAAGGACTCTCTTAAATCAGGAAGCCCTGTTCTCCTTGAGGACCAGAAATCAGGGGAACACCCATCTGAGAGGGGAGGCTCTGGGCCAGGTAGACCAGCACCACTGGTGTGCAAGTCTACTTACTGGCAACGCCCCCCAGCAGGTCTGCCCTGGGCAGCGCACATGGCTAGCACCCCACAAATCAGGCCCTTTTTCTCAGTGAGTTTTATTTATAAAGGGTTTTATACACAATTAGGGTCAAGTTCTTCTAACCAATAAAAACAGCCTTAAGTTTGTGTTATTCAGGGGGAAAACCAGCAGAAATTTCCGGCTAAGATGAGACAGACAAACAAGAGGAGATTCACACCATTAAAAAAAATGTGAATTATTGACATATGCTAATGAGTTCTGAATTGTTTATTACCTTTCAGGAAAAAATAATGTTGGGTGTTGGGGAGAGATCAATGAAATAAGATTTTGCAGACTGTAAAAGGTTTTTTTTTTATTCCAAGTTATTTTACTCTGTTTTTCTAAGTAAAAACTAATAGAACCCAAAAAAAAAAAAAATGAGACAGATGAAAATAGTCCCTTCCAGGCCAGCAGAGTTAAAATACACACCCCGCCAGGGGAACAGGAAGGAGGTGGCGCCCCGGGGATGTCACCTCGGCAGCGCACCTCCCACCCACCACACTGCCAGAACATCCTCCCCAAACAGGCGTGGATGCCACCTAGTCCTTCCCTCCTGAACACTCACCAACTGTGGCAGGATGAGGCCCTGGACGGAGGCCAGGAAAGCTGCCGTCACACGGGGAGCCTGGCGGCTCCTGCAGGAGCGAATGCAACGTGGTGCCTGACTCAGTGTGGGGTCAGAACGAGAGGCTGCAGGAGTGGCTCCCCAGGTTCTGGTGAACTTGGGAGTCTCTGCAGCCGAGCCCCCCTCTGGAGGTGAGGACTTCGGGGGTGATGACCGGCCACAAGGACAGGGTGGCCTCAAGCACCATGACTCTGAAGCCTCCGTGGGACATCCAGAAAGATGCACTCTGTCTGTCTCAGCTGGAAACTCAGCCAAGAGTTTGGGAGCAGGGTTGTGGAAGGGGTGCAGAACTGGGATTGAGGGTGAGACTGTCTACAGTCCCTGGGGTCGGGGATGGGCGTGGGGTGACCCCAGGGGAGCACAGAGTGGGGAAGAAGAGGCCACTCATGGGGTCACGTGTTGGGGAATGAAGGTCCCTAAAAAACACAGAGAAGTAAACCAAGGCAGGCGGTGGCCCCAAGGCATCGTGGACAGGCAGGAATGTGCATGCTTGATAAAGGGTACTGTTACCAGTTTTACTATAAATGCGTCGTGCTAGAATATCTAGAAAACAGGAAAACATAATGAATCAAACCCACTCAGAGAAAAAGAATGTGAACTTCTATGTCCTCCCTTCCATAACATTTTGTCCTACTCATCTCTCTCTATATATATATGTATATATATATATATATATATAATGTGATCATGTATCTTGTATGAATATCACATAGAGCGCATCCTAGTATATGTGCTGCCGAAGCGAGCACACATAGAGCACATCCTATAATGTTGCATTTGTTGATTTTATTTTTTTATTTATTTGTGAGAGTGTGCACGTGTGAGAGAGAGCACGTGCACAGGCCAAGAGGGAAGGGCAGAGGGAGAGGGAGAAGCAGACTCCCCACTGAGCAAGGAGCCCAGGACCCCAAGATCGTGACCTAAGCCAAAGGCAGACGCTTCACCAACTGAGCCACCCAGGTGCCCTTATAATATTGCATTTTATATTAGACTGTATCTTATAACAAAAGTTTTAATTCAGCTTATGCTATATATAACTTTAAATCTTATTTTTCACTCAACTTCATAGCATGAGCATTTCTCCACATTATAAAAAATTCTTAGAGGAGCCCACCTGTCAACAGCAGAGCCAATCCCTCACTGAAGATCTTTAGGAGTTAAGGTACCTGTGCCCTAATGAGAATTCAGTAGCCGATTGTGGAACAACAGGGGCATCCCCTTCGACCTGTCGCTCATTTTGTAGTTACAAAAATCTACTCACCTATCCATCCATCCATCCATCTAGTCATTCATCTGTGACATATGTAAAATGTCCCAAATAATGGAGTGGGTAGTGGCGTGAGGAACAGGAGGAGACCGTTGGGAAGCCAGAGCCCTGGGTGGTTGCTGGAGGCTTGCTCCCTGGATTCTCAGGACAAGGTGAGAACCAGGCTACTCTCCCTGCGCCCACAGCCTCCCCCTTCCCCGGGGGCACATCCCCAGGTCCACACCGATCCTGGGTCATGACACACATGCACCTGCTGGGTGGGTCAGCTCAGTCAAGAGGCTGGGGATGGCAGGACCCAGTGCTCCTCGGGAGACACTAGCAAGTGCCCGGTGAACAGAAGACCCGGGCTGGACAGCCCATTCCTGAGCCCCCACTGGACTCGGAGATCGCCACCCAACTGGCAGGGACACAGCCAGGGCTTTGAAGGTCGTGTGCAAGCAGAGGGGAGGGGGCTGGCACCCAGCTACATGCCAGATTAGTCTACCCAGAGGGGCGACTTCCTGAGATCACACCAAGGCAACCTGGGCATTGGGCTCTGGAGAATGACAGGGAGAGGCATTTCTGAGGGACAGCACCACGTGATTCTACAGAACAGTAGGTCCTGGTCAGGCGGTGAAGGTGCTCTTACACGCTGCGGTCTGCAGAGCAAAGATGGGAGCAGGGGCTGACCGTGCTTTCTGAGTGTATGCGCCCCTCATGTCCTCTTTCTGCTCTTTAGACAAGGATGACCTGAGAAGTCAGGGCAGTCAGAGACCGCGGGACTGGCAGGGCACTCCCAGGATGGGCTCCTGGCAGTGCTGGGGGTCTCTCCTGCCAACCCCCCGGAACTCCCGGCCCCTTCCTGTGCCCTCTGCCGCCCCACAGCCCCAGCTGCTGCCAGAGGGGATGGAGGTCTTCAATCGTGGACTATGATTTACCAGGCACTTAAGATGAGGAGGGAGGGGAAGACACACAGGACGATGCATTCTCACAAGCTGTACGATTTATCTGCCTTGTTCTTGGCACACATCTGGTGGCATGATTTGTGGGTTTTGGAGACACGACGAAGCCGACCAAACAACAAGAGAGCCTCCTGACGCGTGCCAAGCAGACCCACATTTCCGACTCTGACACAAACGTTTGTACGTAGGTATCGTTTTATTTGGTCCTGTCAAAGTGTGTTGATCTCACATCAGATGAAGCCCCTGGGTTAACACAGCTCCAATCTGTCCGACATGAAGTGCCCTTTCTCCCGATTTCTTAATGAAGGCGGAGAAGGGGGCGGGAATCCCCAGCATCCACGTCCCTGTGGGGAGGCACGTTCGGCCGTCACTCAGCTTAATTGCACTGTGGCCTCGCCGCATGCTGACTCGCAAGAGGGGCCACAGTCGGGAAACGTGTTACAACATTTCCGCTAATTGGAAATAACTCAGGAGGAGAAGCGGTGTGGTCTGACCGGGGAAGAACGTACAGTATCAGGTGCATTTTTAACATAGTCTGACTGTTTCGGGGCATAACCGGGAGCACAAGGTAACAGGGGTCAAGGGGAAGCCCCGCCGAGCCCCCTCCAAGCAGGTGAGAAGCTGAGGCAATTAGCGCACCCAAGGCATCATTCCTCCCGGCAGGCTAATCCGCCTCCTCGGCACACGGCTTACACTTGGCAGATTCCAACCAGGTTCAAATTAGCACAGACTCCAAAGCACAGGGTCTGAATTCATAGCCTAGCCCAAAGCACATTTCTTTAGAGGCGCCAGAGCAACAAGGTTCCTGGGGAGCGGAGGGTCTGGACCACTCCTGGTAGCTCAGCATCTGCCCCCACGTGCCTGAGCTGACCAGAATTCTAAAGATCAACCCCGTTGGCTCCCTGCTAGCAGGGCTGAGCTTGCCCGGGTGCAGCACCCACCACACAGGTTTGCGGTGCAGTGTGAGTGGAAGTGTGGGCTGCACGCGGGGCGCAGGGCACAAAAGCGCAGGGTGGAGGCGGGTGTCTAGCTGACCCAGCGATGCTGCTGGTGCTCAGGTCAGGCTGACGCGTCCATCCTTGGCCTCCGCACGTGATGCTGGAGATCTCCCAAATCTGGGCGCAGCAGCCTTTCTGCACCCTGGTTTGATCAAGCAGCTCCCATCCCCAAGAGGTGACAACTCTGAACTCAGCGACCGTAATCCTTCAAATCCAAATTCTCTATTCTCGATAATAAACTACATTTCAATAGAAAAAAAAAAAACTGAGGAAAAGACTAAATGTGCTGTCTGCACCATTGATTGTCTTACTATTTTTCACCTTGATAAAATATTCTCAGGGCAAGGAAAAAAAAATAGAATTTCATAGAAGATAGTCTGGGGTTTTTTTTGCCCTGAACCGTTAACTTAAATAATTCTGTGCATTCAGCAAATTCTGCCACTTAACCTTTTCTCTGACTCTTCCAACTCATTAATAAATATACTGAAATATACTTGCTTTGGGACCAGTCTCTGGGGCATCCGACTTCTGACCTTTTTTCCAAGTTCAGAATTAGACAGGGCAGAGATTCAGATTATTTAAAGAGGGAAGTGGTAAAATAGAGGCCCGTACACGAACCCCCTGACCTAAGAGTGAGGCTTCCCTAGGGGTGCTGGTAGAGGGACAGCTGGGCCATCGTGCTACTAAAAAGCTGCTCTGTGAGCTTCAGGCAGGTGGGAGTGACTTAGGAGAACAGCTGTCTTGCCACTGGGCCCACCCTCCCATAAGCTGTCCACGAGGGGCTGTGGGCAGGCGGCCCAAGATCCCACCTCCAGGTCCCCTGAGTAGGTCATAAAGATTCTGTTCCTCCCAGGTGTCCCCTGGCCAAGCCCTGACATCGCTGGACCTCAGGTGTCCATGTGTGAGAGAGGTTTGGATGGAGTTGACAGTGTCCCACCGAGTGCAGCATCTCCCGAGCTCAGTCTCAGTGTGTCTGGGGTGGGAGTGTGACATTGGACAAGTCCTGCCACCTCCCTAGGGTCAGGTTCCCAAATGGAAGCCAGAAGCAAGTCACACAACTTAGCAGGGCTCCTACGGAAGCAAAAGGAGGAAGAGCTTACGGGGCTGTTTGCGGGTGGCTGATAAAGTACTCGAGCTTCCTTTCACTGTCTTTCTCTGCCCAGCAGCTCGGACACCACTCCTCAGGTCCTTTGTCACGGCTGTGTCCCCACTGCCCAGAACAGTGCCTGGAACATAGCGGCTCAGTGAGAGAAGATGCACGTCTTTGTCCGCCCCAGCTGCTGCAACACAATACCAGAGCCAGGGGGCTTATCAATAAAACTTTATTTCTCATCGTTCCGGGAGGCGGAGAGCAGAATAAAGCAAGCGGTCTTGGGGCTCTTACAAGGGCATCAATCCCACCATGGGCCCCACCGTCATGACCTCAGGGAGCCTAAGTCCCTCCCAGAGGTCTCATCTCCAAATACACTCACACTGGGGGGTAGGATTTCAGCATTTGAATTTGGGAGGGCTGGGGACAGACATTCAGACCAGAACAGCATGTACAAAACCCCCTACACTCCATTCCAAAATCAAACGAAATGTTCAAGGACTACAAGCAGCTGGTGTCATCAGAGGGACCGTCCTGCCCGAGGCGGTGATTGGGCCGCGGCCTCTCTGGACGCCCAACAGCAAAGCTGGCTCAGACAGTCACCCACCCCTGAGTCCCTGGACTCGGGACACCTGCCCATGGCCTGGAGCCCCTGGGCCAGGTGCGGGGTAAGCCTGTCCCAACGCCCCTCTGGGGCCTCAGAAGGAATATCTTCCTCTGAAGCCAGAGAAAAAGGCAAAATAATAACAATAAAATAAAGTAAAATAAACCTGAAAAAGTGATGCATACTGGCCCCCCAGCCCAGAGGAGAGCTCTCTTTACGTGACCAGACACAGGTCCGCGCATTCCAGAACCACGCCCAGGCTAGGACCCAGGACCCTTCGAGATGCTGCTGCAGCCTCGGCTTTGGGGGAGAGCAGGCCGCGCACACGTGGGGCTCCCGAGCCCACCCTCAGATAGCCCTGGATCCATTCTACCAAGTTTCCAGTGCTGTCCCCAAGGCAGGCCCTGGGCACCTGAGGCCCTTCCGGCAGCCGGGTTGGGGCCAGGGTCCCAGTCCCTTGACCCTGGTCTTTCTTCCATCAGCAAGACGAAGACTGATGACAGATGGACAGACTGGTTTGGGGAAGGAGAGGGCTGTCCCACAGGAAAGGTCCCAGTCCTGCCAGAGCCAGCCAAAGCCTGAGCGAGGGCAGGCCCCAGGGGCCCAGCTGCACAGACTCGGGTCTCTATTGAGGGGCTCCCCTCCCTCCCTCAGCCTCTCCCCCACTTGCTCTCTCTCTGACCAGTGTGACTGTTTGCATTTGCAGAAGTTAAGTACTCACATGAAGTGATAGCCCGCTGCATCAGCAATGCTGGCCGGGAGGGGGTGAGGTCAAAGGTTCTTGTAGCCCCTGTGACTTCTGCCCGGCGCCGGCCGAGCAAACGCTCAGAGTTGCACAGGCCTCCTGGCGGGGGCGCAGGGGCACGGGGGCGCGGGGGCTGGAGGTCCTCAGCCCGCCCAGAAGCAGCCCACAGCAGAGTGAAGCAACGTTGCTTTTCCTACTTTAATAATAAAATTGTGTGGCTCCAGGGTCCCAGCCCCACACTCGATGTCTTGCTTAGCCCACCTCTGACACCTGGAGCACCTGCCCCCAGGGTGAGGACAGCGGGGCGTGCTGCGTCAGGTGACTTGCCCAGGGCCTGAACCCCACTGTGGCCCTGCGTCTCCCTAACTGTGCAAGACTCCTGCCCTCATTTCTCAGGACAGGAGAGAGGATGTCCTGCCCCCCACCCCACTTGCACAGCCTCCGAAGGCAGCTCTCCCAGCCCTGTCCCAGCTCCCCTTGCCGGCTGCACTGAGCAGGCTGGCTCTGCCCCTCGCGCGTGGGCTCTGTCCAAGGGCCACTTGTCACCCCTCGTGCTCCGTCCTGTGATGGAAACACTGTCCTCCTCATCCCTGGTTCCCAGCTCGCTGTCCTCACACTACAGCCCATGCGGGGTACTCACTGGGGAGGGGGCAGGGCACTGGCCGGTCCTGAGTCCTCTGTCACCCCCTTCCTTCTGCGGCCAGAGTCTCTAGACCATAAGCTGCACACATCACCTTCTCAGAACCAGAATGCGATCGGCCGGCACTCACATAGGCACTTGCTGAATGAGGCTCCTATAATCTCTGCGTCGTGAACAAAGTTTCTCGTATGAAACACTGAAAAAAAAGCATGATTGAAACTTTTGAAAAATACAGGGCTGAATTGGTTAAAAAAAAGAACAAGTAGAGGAAATCCCAAGAGGCCAGAAATGACAAGAAAACCCCAAATGGAGACATGACAAAGCAGCAGCTGTCATCTGCCCAGACGTTCACTGCCCGTAGGGACGTCTGCGCCCCTTGTGCTGTGGCCGCAGAAGCCAGACGGGGCTGGTGGGGACCCCCGGAGGGCAATGGCCTCCGCGTGAGCCAGGAAGGGCATCCCACAAGGGGAGACAGAAACGTGCCCGCCGTGCACCTGAGGCCGCTGTCGGGAGGAAATGTGTCTCTGGAAATTCGTAACCACAGGCTGTCCTCCCACAGGTGCGGGGTCCGAATTCACACCACCCACGTGACAAGAGAGAAAGCATCTCAAGTGGTCGGTGAAGGGAGGTGGTCACAGGCACCTGGCAGTGAGGGCTACCAACTCTGGAGGAAGACCCCGGAAGTCCAATCGGCGGAGCTGAGGCTCAGAAGGAGATCACAGACACACACCTGGAGCCGGGAGCACGCGACGAGAGAAGTCATCATGACTGTGGCTCGGAGGAAAGAAACTGAAACGGAAAGACCAGCCCGAAGACAAAAAAATATATATGTATGTATATATATATATAACTATTTTAACTCATTCTGTAAAAACGGTTTTAAAATAGTTTAAAGTACTGTCCTAAGTTGCAGCTAAAGAATGAGAGATTACAAAAACAACTAAGTGAATTTGTAAATTGATTTAATGAATCCTTTAGAGAAACACCTGGTGTCCACGGCGTGTGGATTAAAAAGCAGTATAGACCCCGCTGAGGAGAGAAATGACCGGAGAGAGGAGGATCCCAGGGGCATGCGAGCTGCCCGGGGTGTTTGGAGGATACGGGGAAAAGTGCTAGTGTGTCTCTCGTGGAGAGTTCTGGAAAGTGACGGAAGGAAGAGAAGAGAGGAGAGGCGATACTCGAAAGATCAGGGGCAGACACTGTCTAGAACTCACGGGAGCCACGAGTCCCAGCTGCTGGAAGTGCGAGGGATCCAAGTGCATTTCCTGCGTGTGTGGCCATCACCAAGGCAGCCCCGGGACGAGCTCTGACCCGCAGCAGGACTGACGGACGGCTTCCAGAGTAAGGATGTGCTCGCATCTCATGCACATGCGGGAGGGGAGATGTGCAGGGCGCCGGGCACACACTCCAATCGGCTGTGCTCCGTGAGTCACAACAGAATTGCTGTCTTTTTCTCCTGTTGGGAGATATGAAATTGGCCAGGAATGATGCATGTGGCAATAAATCACATGAAGGGAACATTCCTGCACCTGACCAGGAAGAGATGGTGCCTCGAAATGACCAAGAATCTTCATGTGCACTGGTTGGAGAATAAACCAACACATGAGTCCCTCTTGTCTACCCACAGTTCTAAATCTTCATGGACAAATCGCCATACTTCAAATAGACCTGTGGATTTTCTAATACATTTTTAAATCAGGTTATTTCCATAGACCCCATATAAAATATTTGCCCACGGTCTCACAAATACTAGGAGCAGCCCTGCATACAAGCACTAGCCAGAAGAAAGCTGGTTTAGGTACACGGATAGCAAAGAATACTTTGAGACAAGAAACATTATCGCAGAGGTGCAAATGATGAATAATAAGATAGAACAGTTCCAAATGTATATGTACCTAGTAACAGAAACTCAGAATACATAAAATAAATACTAGCAGATTTTTAAATAGACAACTTAGTAATCATCATGGGGAAGTCTAACACATCTCTCTTAGCAACTGATAGAACAGCCAGATGAGTATGGAAATCAGCAAGGTGCCCAAGAAATGAACAAGACAACGAAGTTCACCTTTTTGATAAATATGGAACACAGGACCCAACATTCATGGAATACAAAGGTGAGGGCAAAATAAAGCTTTGTGGAAACGAATACAAACGGGAGAGCATTTACTCCAACAGACCCTCAGTATGGGGAGTTACGGTGAGGTTCTGGAGAAAGAAAGCAAGTGGTCCCAGAAGGAAGGTCAGCAACGTCAGCAGGAACCGTGAGCAGAGGAAGACACAGACATGAGAGCAAAATACATACCTGCACCAGCCTGACAACACAGAAACGGATGAATCCTGGGGGAGCTAAAAATTAAGTTAGGAGTAACATACTGGACGAAAAATAGCATGTAAATCTGGAAAGAAATAAAGATACTTACTAAATTTTAACTTTGTAAATTAAATATGCATGTTAGAATTTCTAGAGCAAATACTAAAAGAATAAAAATAGACTTCGGCAAGTTTTTAAAAATCAATATCTAAAAAAGTTGTTTGCATTTCCATAATACATGCAAGTGGAACATAAAACTTAAAAATGTGTAATATTTAAAATAGTGATAAAAATGATGAGGTTCCTGAGAATAATCTAACAGAAGATGTGTAATTTCTTTATAGATAAAATCATATAACTTTGTTGGGACATTGAGAAAAATCTTAAAAAGTGAATAAACCATGTATACGGATGTGAAGACTCAATATTTTAAAGCTGTCAGTTTCCCAAATTGATGTACAATTTCAATGCAATCAAAATAATCAAAAGTTGTTTTTTTAATAGAACTTGTGATGTGAATCCTCAAATACATCTACCTGTGCAAAGGGCAAGGATAGCTGGGACATAACGAGCCATTCAGGTGGGGAACTATTCAAAAGTCTGTTCAACAAACAGTGTTGGAACTCCTGGATAAGAGTATGAAACACAACACAATAAATTTAAACTTTTGAGTTTCAGAAGACACCACTAGGAAAATTTAAAAAGCAATCCACAAACTGGGAGAAAAAAAATTCATAGCACACATATCTAACAAAAGATCCAGAATATATAAAGAATATCCAGCATATATAAAGAACTTCTATGCATTAATAACAGAAAGAATAACAGCCCAATAAGAAAAGTTGACCACACAATTCGCAAAATAAGGTATATGAACGGCTAATGCACATTAAATGTCAATAAACTATGAAAAGTCACCAAACATTATGAATTAACTGGAAAATGTAGATTAAAACCCAAAGTAGATACATGGCATGCATCCCCCGGATGGTTAAAATTACCAAACAAAAAAACAAACAAACGAAATTGACCATCCCAAATATCGTGAGGCCGAGGAGTAACCAGACCTCATGCATTGCAGAGAGAATGTTGATGGTCCCACAAGTCTGCAATTCTGTTTGCCAGTTTCTTTTACCATGAATCTGGGTCATGTGACCCACAATTTCACCCTGGGATACTTACCTGAGATACATATAAACACACCTGTAAGGGGCGCCTGGGTGGCTCAGTTGGTTGAGCGTCTGCCTTCCGCTCAGGTCCTGATCCCAGTGTCCTGGGATGGAGCGGCATTGGGCTCCCTGCCCAGCGGGGGTGTCTGCTTCTCCCTCTGCTCCTCCCCCTGCTCTCTCTCTCTCTCTCTCTCTCTCTGTCAAATAAATAAATAAAATCTTTTAAAAAAGCATGTCTGGGGGCACCTGGGTGGCTCAGTCATTAAGTGTCTGCCTTCGGCTCAGGTCATGATCCCAGGGTCCTGGGATCGAGCCCCGCATCGGGCTCCTCGCTCTGCGGGAGGCCTGCTTCCCCCTCTCCCACTCCCCCTGCTTGTGTTCCCTCTCTCGCTGTGTCTATCTCTGTCAAATGAATAAATAAAAAAATCTTTAAAAAAAAATTAAAAAAGCATGTCTGTAATAAGACTTGTACAAAATGTCTTAGCAGATTTAGTCATAACAGCCCTAAACTGGAGACATCCCAAATGTCCACCAACAGTGAACAGAAAATTTGGGCATATTCAAGCAATTAATTACTATTCAACAATAAAACAGTGTAAGTTCCTGATACCTGCAACATTGATTAGTATTGAAAACATTATGTTGACTGAAAGAAGCCAGACATAAGAGAATGCATACTTAATTCCATCTTTTTACAAAATCCAAGAACAGGCAAAAAATAATCTGCAGTGATAGAAATTAGGGCAGCAGTTGCTATCGGGATGGGGATTGACTTGAGGGGGCCCAAAGAAACTCTCTTGGGGAATGAACATGTTCTATATCTCCAGTGGATGGGGCTACACGGGTGCAAACATTTATCAAAACTCATCAAATTTTAGGGGCGCCTGGGTGGCTCAGTCGTTAAGCATCTGCCTTCAGCTCAGGTCATGGTCCCAGGGTCCTGGGATCGAGCCCCGCATCAAGCGCCCCTGCTCCGCGGGAAGCCTGCTTCTCCCTCCCCCACTCACCTGCTTGTGTTCCCTCTCTAGCTGTGTCTCTCTGTCAAATAAATAAATAAATAAAATCTTTTAAAAAAAAAAAAAACATCAAATTTTACCCTCAAGATATGTGCGTTTTACTCTCTGCAAATTTATCTCATAGAAACATAGGTAAATGACTCAGAAGGAAGATATATGTTCCATTAGATAGAACCAATGTTTTACGCTTTTAAAAATTAAACTTTTTGTTTGAGGTCATTGTTGATTCACATTCAGTTGTAAGAAATAACGCAGAGAGATTCTGTGTACAATGGTAACATCTTACAAAACTGTGGTACAACATCACAGCCAGCATTTGACAAGGTTGCAGTCCAGAAACAGAACACTTCTGTCATCCAAGGACCCCGCACACTGTCCTTCCAGCCACACCCACTTTGATGCCATTCCCACCCCGTCCTTAACTCCTGCTGGACACTAATCTCTTCTCCATTTCTACTACTGTGTCATCTCAGGGTTGGGGTCCAAATAGAATCACATGGCAGGTAACCTTTGTGGTGGGTGTTTGTCATTCAGTGTAATTGTCTGCAGATTGACCCAGGCTGTGGTGCACATTACTGTTCATTCTTTTCAGCTGCTCAGTAGTACTTCATGGTATGAACATACCACAGTTTGTTTAATTATTTATCCACTGAAGGCCGTCCGGATGATTTCATGGCTTCGGCTGTGATGAACAAAGCATCCACAAACACTAATGCACAGGTTCTTCTGTAAACACGTTTGTGTTTCCCCAAGATAAGGGTCCAGAAATGCAATTTCTGGGTCATACGATAGTTTAGTTTTAAAGAAACTATCAAATCGTTCATCAGAATGGCTTTACTATTTTACAATCCTTTAGGAAAAATCCAGTTTCTCCTCATCCTCACCAGCATTTGGTGTCGTCACTTAAAAACAAGAGCCATTCTGACAGATGTGAAGTCAGTGGGTTGAATTTGCATTTCCCTAATTGGTAGCAACGTTGAACTTCCTTTCATGTGTTCTTGCCATCTGTGTATCCTCTTCAGTCAAATGCCTCTTCATATCTCTGCCCATTTTCAAATGGGATTGTTTTTATAACATTGAGTTCCGAGTGTTCTTTATATATTTGAGACAATCCTTTGCTGGACTGGTGGTTTGCAAACACCTTTTCTCAGTGTTTACTTTGTCTTGTCATCCTACTAACAAAGTCTTTCATAGAGGAAAATATTTTCATTTTTATAAGTCTCTTTTTTCAATTTTTTCCCCTTTAGTAGGTCATAGTTTTGGTGTCAAGTCTAGGAAGTGTTAGCCTGGTCTTAGATATCAGATATTTACTCCTATGTTCTTTTGTTCCTTCCTAAAAGTTTCCTGGTTTATATTTTACATTAAGTCCATAATTCATTTTGAATTAATTTTTGAATAACACGTGAGAATTAGGTCATTTCATTTTTGTTTGTTTTGCCTACAGATTCCAGTTGCTCCAGCACCACCTGTTGAAAGGATATCTTTTCTCCCTTGAGTCGTTTTTGCCCCTCTGCTAAAAAGTAGTCAGGCAGGCAAAAACAACCCATCAGTCGATGAATGGACACACAAAGCATGGCGTATGCATACAGCGGAACGCTGGCCATAAACAGGCATGATGCCTGACACCTGCTACAACATGGGTGAACCGTGAAACCACGATGCTGAAAGAAGCCAGGCACAAGAGATCACACATTACACGACTCAATTCTTACCACATGCCCAGAATAGGCAAACATGTAGAGACAGAAAACAGATAGGTGGTTTCTTACGGCTGGAGGGGATGTGGGATAGGAGATTAATAGCTAAATATTGGGGGGTTCTTTTTAAAGTGATGAGAATGTTCTGAAATTTATGGAAGTGACAGATGCCCTAGAAAGCACTGAAGTATACACTTTAGATGGGCGATGAATATCAGGGAAGCTGTTAAGGGTGTGAAGAAGTCCTTTGGGCTGGATCGTTCTCTATGGTGGGGGCTGTCCTGGCCATTGCAGGATGTTTGGCAGCATCCCTAACCTTTCTCCATGGGTACCAGTAGCAATATTCCAAGTCATGATCATCAAAAAATGTCTCCAAACATTGGCAAATATCCCATAAGGGGAATCCTGCCAACATTGAGACCCAGCGTCATAGAATAAGAAAGTAGCAAAAAAGTAAACCTTGAAGCCTAGTCAATAGATCCATCCCTGAGACAGCCAATGCAGAAGCCTCCTGGGAGTAAGGGTCAGTCATTACTATGCACACCTGCGCGCCAGCCCAGCACTTACGTGACTTGGGGCAACACGAACCACTTGGGAGCCTTCTCCTTAAAAGATGGCTTCCTCACTCCCTGGGGCTCTGTCTCTCTGTCCTATGCTTGACAGGGAACCAAGCAGAGGTTAGCAAACAGGTCCCTAAAACCCCCCATTGCTAATTCAGTTAGAAGGTGGGTATGACTTTGCACAAAGACATACGCCTGCACTACTCCATTGGTTCTCTCCCTTTTCCAATTCATTTTAACCAAGATGACTCAAGCTAAGATGCTTCTATTTGGGAAGACCTCTTCCCCATGGCTGATGGAAACATCGTGCTCTGAAGAGGGCCCAGCTTTGGTCCCCTTATACTTGCACTTTGTGGAGTAGCAGCTTTGGTGGATGCCACAGAATGTCTCCACTCTCGGGGAGCCTCGGGCTGTGTTCCTGCTATGGCCGAAAGGCCTTCTCCTGAATGACATCCTTAAAAGGATAACTCCTTAAAAAAAAAAAAAAAAAAAAAAAGGATAACTCCTTATTCATATTCCTTAAGGAAGAGCATAAAGCAAAGTACCAGCCAGCAAGGATGCCACTCCTGTTATTTCATTCAAACTTGACCTTCCATAGGAAAAAGCATTAAAAACCCATATTTCGAGATTGATGGGTTGCACCACAAAAATAATTCCACTTTTACTATCAAGTGGCAAGATGCTTTTAAATAACATCACTCACGCTGTTGTGGATGTCCCCTGGGAGCCTGCTTCATGAAGAGTCTATGAATAAAAGATGCAGAAGCAGCCTCGTCCTCCCCGGGCTCAGCAGAGGCTGGGAGGGGCGAGGGGTGAGGTGAGTTCTTGAGCACAAAGCTTGAGCGCCTTCCTAGGGCCAGGAACAGCATGGGCATCCACATGCTAATCCCTAGAGGTGTGTCTGCTGGCCTGAAGACTGCCAAAGCGGCCCCTCGCCGTGCAGGGAAGGTTGCTTCAGGACCAAGTCACCCTGACATGAAGGGCGTGCCATCCCAGGCCCTTCCTAAGACTGAGCCCACACCCCATTGGAAAGCAGCTGCACAGACCCCTTAGGAAGGATGGTGAAACTCTCAGGAGAAGCACGCCACGTGGTCACACGTGTGGGCAAACCTGCCTTGGAGAAGAAGAATGGGTTCAAAACCAGTGGGGTTTCAAGTGGGTTTCAAGCCACTTAATTTTGTGGGGCTGGAGTTTTCTCCTCTGCTCCCCTCCAAAGCCGTCTCCCTGGGACAAGACTCTCCACAAGCAAACACTGCCATCCAGGGAAGGACAAGAGGCACATAAAGGCCGGCAGAGTCTTGCTGAGGGGGGGCCATCCAGCCTCGTGGGTGAGAAGTCAGAGGAGGAAAAGAAGGGCAGCATTGCCCACTGCAGGGAGGGGCAGGGTGGAGCCTGGCAAGGTCACCAGGGACATCCTGTGGGACGATTTCTCCATCCAGCTGGCCTGGGCCCTGACCACTCCCCACACACAAGGGAGTTTGCTTTGGTTCTGGCCTTTGCTGTGCTCTCCCGGAGTGTGTTCTTCCATCTACGCACACCCTCCTGTCTCTCCAACGTCCACCACTTTTGCGGGGACCCAGCACAGACAAGAGGGGCAGTCACCATCTTTCCTGTGTTCACATGGCATTGGCACCGGCGGCCATGACACACCAGCGTGGGTCACTCCTCCCCCAACTGGAAGACCTTTGGTTCCTTCAGGACCCAGTGCCGTGCTTGTCATACAGCAGGCGTCGATGCGTGACGGACTGATGGACAAATGGAAGAATGAGTGAGTGAGTGAGTGAGTGAGTGAGTGAGTGAACAAGACGATTTTACGCTGTCAGCAAACTCATGTAGTACGTGGCTGGTGATGCAGTCAGCTTGTGTGACGCACACCCTTGCCTCCCCAAATATGATTACATATAAACAAACAAACAAGAAGATGCAAATATCTAAAAAAATATTTTCAACAAATAAAATAAATGGCACGGCTCCCCTTTCAACATATCAGTCTCTACACAAAATCCTTCCTAGCAAACATAGGTTGGCACGGATACAACAATAATATAGAGTAGCCGGACAGGCAATTTTAAAACCAAAAAGTGTCCCAGGGCTGCCGTGGGCGTCAGGTAGGCAGGTTCAGAGGATGGGAGACCCACCCAGTCAGCCACAGCGCCGCACGGAACAGAACTTACACTCCTTCCATGGATGGGGAGAGAATCATATCTCATGCCAAGGACAGACTTTTCCTGAGGCATTAATTACCATCAGCCCACACACTGTTTCATCATTTCTCACAAATTGCCAAGAAGGGGTTGCCGTGTGAAGCCTCAGCATCGGAGGACAGTTGGTACACGGATCGTTAGAAGTTATTTAGAATATTTTATGGGGGCGGATGGTGGGATGCAAAGACACGGAAAAGTGTTATGTGTACCTATATTCCATATCATTTTTAGTTACTTCTGTCCACTCGGTGACCACCTCCACCTTAGCAAAATGCAGACGAGTTTCAATACTTGTACAGCATGCCACGACGCCCGTCGGGCTTCTCCAAGTTGTGAATCTTTCCGTGGGAAGGTGCCTGGTCCAAGGCCTCCAGTTACCTACATGTATGCTTCCTTTTTCACTGAAATTTAAATTTTCAAAACACTGTGGCAAAATACACAACACCTAACATCTATCACCCAAGCATTGTGACATGCACAGGTCAGCGGCACAGAGTGCGCTCTCGTGGGGCGCTACCCACCATCCCTCTCCAGAACTCTGTCCATCTCGCAACACGGAAACACCAACTCCCTGTTGTTCCTTTCTCCCAGCCCCGGTACTGGCCATCTACTCTCTGTCTCTATGGCTGTGACTACTCTAGGGACCTCACATGAGCAGAGTTGTACAACACGCGTCTTTCTGTGCCTGACTTATCCCACCGAGCATAATGTCCTCAAGGTCCATCCATGTTGTAGCAGGTGTCAGGACTTCTTTCTTTCTGGCTGAATAATGTTCCATTGTATGGACGGACCACATTTTGTTTGTCCGTTCTTCCATGGTGACACTTGGATTGTTTCCGCTTTGTGGCTAATTGTGAATAATACTGCTGTGAACAAGTATCTTCAAGACCTTGCTTTCAATTATTTTGAGTATACACCCAGCAGTAGAGTTGCTGGATCATATGGTGATTCTATTTCTGATTTTTTGAAGAACTGGTATCTTGTTTTCCATAGAAGCGGCACCATCTTGCATTCCCACCAAGGACGTACAAGGTTCCAATTTTTCCACATCATCTCCAACAATTGTTATTTTTTTAATAATAGTGCATGTGGTTTTAATTTGTGTTTCCCTAATGATTAGGGAAGTTCAGCATCTTTTCATGGGCTTATTGGCCCATTTTTATGTTCTCCTTGAAGAAACGTCCATTCAGGCCCTCTGCCCATTTTGTAATCAGGTTGTTTGTTTTGTTATCGAATGTACAAGTTCCTTAAGTATTCTGGATACTAACCTCTTATCAGACACATGATTTCCAGGTTTTTTCTCCTATTCTGAGGGCTGCCTCTTCACCCTGAGTCTGTTCTTTGATGCACAAAACTTCCCCGTCTTGATGTGGTCCCATTTATCTGTACCTTTTGCTCCTGCCTCCGTTCCTTTCCGCATCCTTCTTAGCTCTCTGCTCTGCCATCCTCTTCCTCAGCAAACTGCTGCGTTCCCACAGCTGCTGTGCTTTCTGGGAAACACGGGCAATGGAGTCTGACTGCCAGGGTTGTAATCCTAGTTCAACCACTTTTTGAGTGACACCCAGCGAGGCCTTTTACACCTGCTGCTCAGTCTTCTCTGGGAAATAGGATGGACATCCTAACATTTACCTTACAGTGCTGTCATGACACGTGCAAAGCCAGGGTAAATATTCGCTCTCTGTAGAGTTCTTCGTGCCCTGCTTTCAGGAGCACGTGGGCTGGTGTTCGCAGTTGCTGAAGCCCCATGGACATGGTATATATTCCCTAATCATTGGGTAAACAGAATCCCATCCCCCATCCCATTTCACGTCTGTACTGATGATTTAGGCTCCACTTTCTTTCCCTCTCTGGCCCCACTCTATTTGTATCTAAGATAGATGTGACGAACATAACATAATAAAATTAAATTAAATTAAAAATAAATAAAAAATAAAATAAAAAGATAGATGATTTCCTCTGTAAGTCTACTGGCATAAATATTTCATAGTTAAGATTATCCTAAGAAATAAAATTATATGTACTTTTTACCAATCACAGAAATTAGGTTCTGTTAAAAATTAGCACAAATAATTATCTGTCTGCTTTGCCTATTTTATTTAAGCACTAATGTTTGGGGTTTTCTCTCTCTTGCATAGAAGTGCTAAGGACAGCCATCCAGGGCAAGAGCTCTGCTCCCAGACGACTTTGAGCATGAGTCCTACTGGTGTATTCCAGACAGTCCCAGATGGAGCTCCAGCTATAGGATAAGCAGGATGAGCAAAGGGAGAAGAAAAGTCAACAGGTTCATGCCAGCCGGTCTTTCAGGAAGTTTCCAAAGACTGCCACATCCACTGAGGGCCTCCTGGCCACTATTTTATCCCACAGCCATGCTATCTGCAAGATAGTCTGGGAAATACAATATTTAGACCTATGGGGGCAGGTGTCTCAGCTAAAAAACTCTATTACTCTGAAGGAAAAAGGTTTTTAGATAACAACTAGCAACTCAACCATAGAGAATATCTCATGAGAATTTACACTTTGAAAAGAAATGCAGATTTCCAGTAAGCTGTGGGTTCAGAGCAGACTTGGGGACAATGTCACAAACGTGGCTGACTCTACAAGATGAGAGAATGCCCTTCAGGAGATACCGCACCCTGCATCTCGTGGTTAAGTGCCTAAGCGTGTATCCTGACTCTGATGGTCTTTACTCTGTGACCTTGAGCAACATCCTGAGCTCTCTGCACCTGGCTCACTGCAGGCATTCACATTAAATCTGCACAACTTGCAATTAGGGTATTATTCTGGTATGAAACTGAGGTTAAGAAGACCATCACCATGGTCATGCACATGGGCTAAGAGAGAAGTGGTCAGCACTAAAGAGAAGCCACCTTCCAATGCTCAAGCACCCAGTGCTCCGGTTGGTCGGTCGTCTCAAGATTGCCCCCTTCCCAGCCACACCTTTTTTGAAAGTGACTTTCCATCTGGGGACTTCTCTGTTCTGTGTGTGCCACGATTTCTTCACACGGGTTCCCAGAGCCTGCCACACATTTACCCACGTAGGGACCATCGACAGGGTATGCAATATCCTCAAGACTGGTAGGTTCTCCTAAAATTTTGAGAAATACATGGTATTTCTCCTGTTAAAGCTTTTGAATAGGCGAATTTGCTATAGGGAAACACTAATCATTTTGGTTTTTGCTTTTTTATAGGGTTGTTTTTGGGGTTTTTTTTTTTTTTTGCTTCTTAAATAAACTTTGCTGAGATGTATTTATATGCATCCATTTCAAATGTCTTTACAAATACAATGTAACCACCTCCATAATCAAGATATTGGACATGTCTGTCAGCGCCCCGTGAATATCACCACACAAGCCACCCTCCTACCCCAGGCTCCAGGCAACCACTGACCTGCTTTGTGTCCTATTAATTAGTTTTGTCTGTCCCAGAATTTCATATAAAAGCATTTTTTGCAATTTTCACCAATTTATATCTTGTTTCTTTCACTCAGCATGATGTCTTTGGGATTCATGCATGTTTTTATGAATAAAGTAGTATTCTGCTGTGTAGGTATACCCAGACCCGGTTATCACTTCATCTGCTGATGGATTTTTTTAGTTGTTTCTGGCTTAGGGCACAATGAGTAAAACTGCTATAAACATTAGTGTGTACGAGTCATTATGTGGACATGTGTTTTTATTTCCTTTCCGTAAATATATGAATGGAATTTCTGGGTGATGTGAAAGTGTGTGTTCAACTTTATGATAAATTGCCAAACTATTCTCTAAAGCGGTTGTACCACAGTTAATCTGCCCAGAAATGTATAAGTGTTCCAAATGCTTCTCATATTCACTTAAAGTTGTTAATTTTAAAATTTTATCCTTACTAATGTGCCTGTAGTCTTACTTCACTGGGCTTTAACTGGCCTTTTGATGATTACTGATGATATTGAGCATCTTTTCCTGTGCTTATTGGTCATTTTTATATATTGCTTTGTCAAGCGTCTCCTTGAATATTTTGCCACGTTTATAATATTAATATTTTAAATCAATTCCACTGAGATTTAATTTAGGTAGAATAAAATGCACTCACTTAAAGTGTATAATTCAATATGTATAACATATTACTTTCTTTGTTGAAGTGTCTGTCCAAATCTTTGTCCCATTTTCTATCAGAGTGTTCATCTTCTTCTTATTGGGTCATATGAGTTAGTTATGCTTTGGATACAATTCCAAGATTCAGGCCTTTTTTTTGAAGAAATGCTCCTCAGATTGTAGCAAGCCTATGGTTAATTTACAGAGTCCTGAAAAAAAAACAGGTGTTGATAATTCTTTACATTGTTTTCATCACTTTTATGGAGTAGTGGATTTCCAGAGGTCCTAACCATTATGGAAGTGGCTTCTAAAAAGACTGCTCCCCAATTAATGACCTTGATATCATATTCTGTTCGTTTGACCTATCAATCTATCCTGAAAGCAAATCGCACATTTTCTTGATTAGGGTAGCTTCATCATAAGTATTGAAATCAGATAGTATGATCATTATGAAAATTAAAAATAACTAGAAGAGACAAAATAATTTCAAAAAAGAATAAAATCAGGGAACTTCTAAATGAATTTAGCAAGGTCAGAAAATACAAGGTCAATAGTTTATTTTAGATGCCCTTAAGCAGGTGCAGTAATGCCCTTCTATTCATGGTTTGCTGTTATTATTCCTCAGGGATGAATGTTGGGTCCTGTCAAATGCATTTTCCACATATATTGAGGTCACTTATTTTTTACTCTTTTAATATGGTAAGTGACATTGGTTGATTTTTTAATGTAAAATCACTCTTGCATTCTGAGAATAATCAACATTTGATAATATATTATTCTTTTATATATTGCTTGATTTGAATTGCTAATATTTAGCTAAGGATTTTTACATCTATATTCATGAGGAATATTGGTCTGTAACTTCCTTTTCTTGTAATTTTCTTTTCATAAATGAGCTGGGCAGAGTTCCCCCTCCTCTGAATTCTGAGGAAGCTTATGTAATATTAGCATGATGTCTTTCTAAACGTTTGATAGAATCCACCATGAAAGCCATCTGGGTCTGCAGTTTCTTTTGTGAGTGGGTTTTAGGTGTAAATTCAATTACACTACTAGATAAGAGATATTTATTTTTGTATCATTTGTGTTACAGTACTATTTTTCAAGGAAGTTTCCAACTTCACTTTTTTTTATGTTTATTGGAATATAATCGCTTATGCCAATCTTATTATCCTATTGCTTTCTGTAGGATCTATAGTGATATCAACTCTTTCAGTGTTGAGACCAGCAATTTGTATTTTTCTGTTTTTAAAAATAAATCTAGCTACAGACTCATTGATTTTATAGATTTTTAAAATATCATTTTGCATTTACTTCCTTTGTTTTTTGTTCATTTTTTACCTCATTTTCTTCTCTTATATTTATTATTCCCTTTCTTCTACATTCTTTGGGTTTATGTTATTCCTTTTTCTTCTAGCTTCTTAATGTACAAGTTTTGATGATTAATTTTAAAACTTCCCTTTTTTCTGATATGAGTATTTCAAGTTCTTAATTCCTTTCTATGTCAGCTTTATCTGTACACCACAGGATACACTGTGTTTCTTATTATTAGATTCAAAATATTTTTGCTCAATTTTCAAATAGAGATTTTCCAGATATTTTTCTCCTTGCTTTGAAATTTAATTCCAGTTGGCTCAGAGAAGATAAACTATGTGATTTCAATCCTTCTAAATTTATGTAGATTTGTCTCAGGGGAACATATTGTCTATCCTGATGATATGTCGCGTGTACTTGAGAAGAATGTGTGTTACTGTTGTGGAATGGCACATTCAGTGAGCACTGGATCGGTACCCGGCTGATGGCATTGCTTGAGTCCTCTGTTCCTTAGTGATCCCATGCCTACTTGTTCTGAGATAACTGAGAGGAACCAAGAAATCTCTAACTATAATTCTTAACTCCTATTTCTCTTTGGAATTCTGAGCTTTAGTCTTCAGGTAGTTGAGGCTTTATTATTGGGTACATACACATTTAGGACTCTGTCTTCTTGATGAATTGATCCATTTGTCATTACAAAAGTTTGTTATTTTTATCTCATGATATTCTCTCTTTCTCAAACATGTTTCATCTAGCAACTATAGAGCTGCTCCAGCTCTTTTATCATTAATATTTATATGACATTCTTCATCATCTTTCCATTTTTCAGTGTTTCTCTTTTTTTATATTTAAAGCACATTTTCTGAAGATAGTATAGATTTGTGTTGCATTTTATCTAGTGTAATAAACTGCTTTTTCACTGCAATTTAGACCATTTACATTTAGTGCAACTATTGACACAGTTAGGCTTAAGTGCACAATTTCACCATTTTCTATTTGTCCCATCTGTTCTTCAACTTTTTTTCCTCCACTTTTTTCTTTTTTTAACTATTTTCTTGGATTAATTGGGAAATTTTAGTATTCATTTTCTCTTTCCCACTGGCTTATTAGCGAAATCTTCTTGTCTTTTTAGTAGAGGCTATAGAGACCAAGCATCACTAAAGTATCACAACAAGCCTTCAACGAATACACAACTTCACATTTAATGTAAGAAACTTACAACTATATACTTTGATTTTCTCTTTCCCCTCTCTATGTTACCTGCACTCATTTGACTCCAATGCAGGCTATGAACTCCACAATACACCATTGTTTTTATTGTTGTTTTCCCCCATGTGTTTAATGAATGATCTGGTGTTAAACAAGGCCACCTTCCTTTGTTTGGCCAGTCAGAACACAAGCATCTTCCAGCTCTGTGTGAGCCATGGAATTGCTCATTGTACAGCCATAGGGCAGTTGTTCTTTCAGTTGTTCTAATTTTATAGAGTTCCATATCATGCATGTGCAGCTCAATATTCAGCCAAGTATACAATGGGGGTCCTCTAAAAATTCATGGGGCTCCTTGTCCACATAGCTTCTTCCTGTCCAGTGAACTGCTCTGCAAATTCCAGACACATCAGCCTTGCTACAACTCTGAGCTCTTGTCCTCAACTCAGCAAGACTGTTGTACAAAGTCTGTAGGGATGTCATGCTTACAGTTCTCCGCTCCTTGTGCCACAGTCTGGAAAATACCTCCAGGAAAAAAGGGGGCAGGCAATCATAGGGCTCACATACTTTGTTTACCTTCTCTCAGGGACTGCAGTCTTTTTTTTTTTTTAATTTTTTTATTGTTATGTTAATCCCCATACATTACATCATTAGTTTTAGATATAGTGTTCCATGATTCATTGTTTGTGCATAACACCCAGTGCTCCATGCAGAACGTGCCCTCCTCAATACCCATCACCAGGCTAACCCATCCTCCCAACCCCCTCCCCTCTAGAACCCTCAGTTTGTTTTTCAGAGTCCATTGTCTCTCATGGTTCTTCTCCCCCTCCGATTTCCACCCCTTCATTCTTCCCCTCCTGCTACATTCTTCTTCTTCTTTTTTTCTTTCTTAACATATATTGCATTATTTGTTTCAGAGGTACAGATCTGAGATTCAACAGTCTTGCACAATTCACAGCGCTTACCAGAGCACATACCCTCCCCAGTGTCCATCACCAGTCACCCCATCCCTCCCACCCCACCCCCCACTCCAGCCACCCTCATTTTGTTTCCTGAGATTAAGAATTCCTCATATCAGTGAGGTCATATGATACATGTCTTTCTCTGTTTGACTTATTTCGCTCAGCATAATACCCTCCAGTTCCATCCATGTCATTGCAAATGGCAAGATCTCATTCCTTTTGATGGCTGCATAATATTCCATTGTATATATATACCACATCTTCTTTATCCATTCATCTGTTGATGGACATCTTGGCTCTTTCCACAGTTTGGCTATTGTGGACATTGCTGCTATAAACATTGGGGTGCACGTACCCTTTCGGGAGGGACTGCAGTCTTGATTTGCCAATTAATGAAAGACTCCAAAACCATATTTATATATTTTGTCTGGTTTTCTAGTTAATGGAGTAAAGAGAAGTCCTTATAAGCTAATCTGTCATAAATGGTGGTAGAATAAGAACCATATAATATTATCTTATGCTTTTCTTTACCATATTCTAGTTTTACTTAAATACTTTTTGTTTGAAATTGTTATTGTTTCTAATCATTATATATTTCATCTTTAAGACCAATGGCGCTCTGGTCTTTTTACTGCCTTTTACCGAGTTTTATTTATATGTTCTTGCCTTTTATATGCTATGAGAGCATTCATTATGCAATTTTGTAACAAATTTCACCTACACTGTCATTATTTTTCCATATCAGTAAACGTTTCTGACAAACATGACTTTTTTTAAGAGAGGGAGAGAGGAGGGGGAGGGGCAGAGGGCGAGAGAATCTTTAGCAGGCCTCACCCAGCATGGAGCCCAACATGGGGCTCCATCTCATGACCCTGAGATCATGACCTGAGCCAAATTCAAGAGTCAGACACTTAACTGACTGAGCCGCCCAGGCGCCCCTGACATACATGATTTTAAACAGCTGTGTAATAGTCCATATGTGAGTGTCCCACAGCCTGATGTTGAATATTTAGGACTTTCCAATTTTGCTAATATGCACGATACTGTACGACTGTCTTTGAGTGGAAATCTTTGTCTTCAGATTACAGAAGGCCAACGGGCATGGACCCTTCTAAAATTCCTGATACATATTGTGAAGTTAGTGGTGTGGGACTAAGTCAGTCCATCTCATGCTGCCATGGAGTGTTCATCATTTTTGAAATCCTTTGAGTCTGGCAGTCAACAACTAACCAATTTTGTAGTTTTAATTTATATATACATTGGACGCTTACTGAGGTTGAATCATTTTTAAAAACATGTTTATTAACTAGTGTCCACATGTATGCCTTCTTTTGTGAATTATTGGCTGATGTTCCCTGCTCATTACTCCATGGTACAAATGTCTTTTCCTTACACAAACTCTGCCAAGAAAGTTACCCACCATTTTTTCTCAAGGCCTTCAAGGCCAGAGTCAATTATTTTCACCTATGAAAAGCATCTTATTACCTCTGTGGCATATCTAATCCCACACCCTGCTCTGCTCCCAGAGCTCATTGCATGTCTTGATTGTATGATTACATCCTTTTATGTGATTTTCTTGAGGACAGGAATTCTATCTCATCTGTCCATGTACAGCAAGCCCTCACCTGGATGAGTGAAGGAAAGAAAGAAAGGAAGGAAGAAAGAAAGAATGAATGAATGAATGACTTTGTGCTCTGATGCTGCTGAGGCCCCTACCTCAGTGCTCACAGGTCTGAGGCAGGGATGATAGCAGGGATACTTGGTTCTTCGTCCAAGGAGGAGCTAAGGAAAATGGCCAATGTTCTTGTGCAGCAAATTTGAAGCAAAAGGAGGAAACTGGCCTTTGGCAAGGACAGAGGCAGGGATAAGAAGAAAACAAATTCCCTGAGTAAAGAGTGGTTGGGAAGCTGACACCAGCTGCTTGGCAAGTTCAGCCAGAAGAGACAGCCTGCTGGTCAGGACTCCACCACCATCGCCAAGCAAAGCCACACTTGGTGAGCTTAGAGGGTAGGTGTGGGGACACAGGTAAGATGTTCGGTCCTCCCTCCCTCCAGCCGTCCTGTCCTTGCGGAGGCAGACCTGTGTGGCCAAGGATTGGCCAACCTCATTCCTGGGCGTGCTCAAAAACGTTGGAGGGAATGGGGTACGTGTTCTCCATGAGAATCCATCTGTTCTCAGTGGGGCCCCCCTTCCCTGCCATACTTGCTGAAGGAGCCCCACACCCCCGGATCACGGCGCTGTGGGAACTCTGGCTACATGCCCCCTTGTCGATGAAAAATGTTCACTTGCTCTTTTTTCCCCTTCTTTCTTTAGATTATGGAAAAGCAAGATTAATGTATATTTTTTCTTGATTCTAAGAAGTACGTTTAAATGTCAACTGTCTGAAAGGAAAAATGCATTTTGGATGATATGGTGTACAGTATATTTCATATAATGCGAGGCTTCACACAAGGTCAATAGTATATGTAAATTTCACTCATTAAAATAAAGTCATTCTTATGTTTTCCTTTGGCACTGAATAGTTAAAAGAAAGCTGTTTTAAATTGCCAGGCTGTCTCATTTTCAAGAGTAATTGAGGTCCTGAAATAACTGGATGAAACCTTTTAAAAAAATGTTTACAGAAATGAATTTTTCTTTAGTTCAGATAATGGGAAGTCAGTGTCTGTTACTGTTTCAGATTTTTGTTTAATTTAATTCCACCAGTCCTCTTCTTCTTTGGTTCATCACTGTCCAAATGCATCATTTTATCTTTTTAGTATTGATTATTATTTTCCCATGCTGTAAAAGCATGTCAAATCATGCAGCTGCATTTATGGTGAGATTACACACTCCATTTCAGAAAGAAAAGTCAGGTTCTGCCTTTCTGAGATTCATGACTATGATTCGCTCTTTCCCTGGATGTACAGTTTGCTCCCAGGAAGGTGCCACTCTCATTTCTTAGAAGGGAACCCATCCACTCCTTTGGCTATTCTTTCTGCGTAAAGGACTTGGTGTGATCATTCAAGCCACAACACAGGAAAAGAGGAGTTCCTTAAGCACACAAAGGAGTCTGTGGCAGAAAGACTTGGCAGGTGGCCTCCTGTCCCTTCCTGCAATGAGCAGTGCCCTCTGAGCTTGGTCCTAGGTAGGGGTCGATGGAGTTGACAGCTCCAAGGTGCCCAAAGGCAGGTGTCTCTCATCCCAGCTCTCGTGCTGGCCTCAGTGGGAGCAGCCCGTGGGCCTGTGTTTGCAGCTGTCAGGTCAGATGGTGCAGGTGCATCGGTTATCCTCTGCCACAGTGTCTGCTGCATAACAAATGACCCCACGCTCAATGGCCTGAAACACAAACATTTGTCTAGCTCATGAATCATGGGTTTCTGGTGGTTCTTTGGTCTTGGCTGCACTCACACGTCTGGAGGTTCGGTGCCTGTCTATGGGCCTATACTGGTTTTCTTCCACCTGTCCTATCCCCCAGCATGCACCAGGGAACAGACAGACAGAGAAGGCCAACCCAGCAAGAGCTCTCCAGGCTTCTGCCTGCATCATGTTTGCTCATAGCCCCTTACAGACCATGTCCCCAGTTGAGTCTGGAGTCATTGTGGGGGGACACCACAAGGGAGGGACCGTGAGTCATCACAATGTTGGAAATCTATCCCAACAGGATTCTCTTCTGGCCCGCAGACATGGACTCACCCTGTCCATGTCCTTCCCCTCCACAAGGTGAGCTTGGTCTGATGCAGTCGGGCTTGGGGGAGGAGAGGGAGCCCGCCTGTGCAGCACAGTCTCAGGCACACCAAATGCTTTTATGGCCCAGAGTAGCTGACCCTTAGCCTCTGTGGCCCTGCTGCATGGACCAAAGGGCCCATCCGTGGCACATCGTCGCCACATGTCAGTCATCCCCTGGAGAGGCTGCAGGTGTAGATGACCCTTGGAGGTGGAGTAGGGAGAGGATAAGAAGACAGGACGTGGCATGGGATGGATGGTTCATGACCGAGGAAAGGGGTCTTAATGGGAAGCCAAGCTTAGGTGCCCATGGCTGTGGCTGGAGACTGACCCTCTGCAGGGGGCTCTTCCTCTTGCCCCACAGCCATCCCTTGTTCTGCCGGGAAGACAAAAATGGAGCCAGCAGCTCTCTGTGAGAAGGGCTTTTGCATTTGTTCTCAAAGTTCACCCCCAGTCCCTACATTCACCGGCTTTCCCAGGGGACACGACCTCTGTCATGGTGGGAAAACCTTCCCTTTAGACTCAACTGTGGCTCACTCTTTACTCTTTCAATGCCAGTCACGTGGCCTTGAGTTACTTATGTGAGATCTGTGGCCTCCTCTACCCCATCTCCCAAATGGCAGTGATAAGTCCTGCTTTTCAGGATCATTTCAAGAAATAGAGATTTTGCACACATACTTGCGTGTGTATATCTCTATAGATACGGACATGTACGTGTAGCATGTAAAATATCAGTGACATGTTCTGACTTTCAAAATCAGTGTCCTCAAGGCACATGGACGAACATTTGCCTACGTTTTGGGTTCTGTCTGTGGTTTCCCTTTGTTATTGTTTAACAAGGTGGGGTCCAGAGATGTTCCCAGGGAAACAACTGGCTCAGGACAATGTCACGTGTGTCCTAAGATTGGCCTCTGTGTGGATACCTGCTCCTCCCAAACTCAGCTGGCCTGGGCCCCAGGGGCTCCTGAAGGAGCATCACCAGGACTCTCCACAGGCCTCTGCATGAGGTGACAGAAGCCTGCCCACAAAGTGGACAGTTCCTTGTGTCCAAAGGAGCCTAGGGTGGATGGCGGGGGCATCAGGACCCAGCGCTGATGGCAACTGCTCAGAGTCACACGCCAACAGCGGGCACAGAACTAAGCAAAATCAATTAACACATGTTTGCTGAACAGTTCAACTTTTCCATTTAACAAAGCTATGTATTGAACTTTGGTAAATACATAACATAACAGGGCCCAGCGGTGGGTGTAGGCTAGGTTCTTAGAGCCTGGAGGCAGACCAGACAGCTTTGAAGAGCTTGCTGAAAAGTCAGGAGAGTGCAGGTGGAGTTGAACCGACTGGCATTCCAGGGGCAGGTGCTAAGCCTGGTGGCTGGCTCAGCATTTAGTGAGATCTTCCTGCAACTCCTGCCCAGGAGCCCCCAGCAGGATTTCCCAGCAGCAGCGCAAGCACAGCGGTCTTCAGAAGGTCAGCCCCTGCGGAGCTGGGAGCCAGTGCGCAGAGCTCACTCTTCCATCCGTTTCCCCCTCGCTGCCCTCCCTCCAGCAAACACCCTATTTTTTCAGGTGGACAGAAATCTAGGACGGTTGTTCTCAAAATGTGCTCCCGGCACAGAGCAGCATCAGCATCACCTGGGAGCTTGTTAGAAATGCAGATTCTCAGGTCCCGTCCCGGGCCACCGAATCCCACACTCCAGCCTGCGTCCCTTGAGGGCAGTCTGCTGCACCTAGGGTCTGAGCCCCGTCGCCCCCTGATTCCTGGTCATCATGAAGGGAGTTAAGGCATGAAGTCTGCCTCGGACCCTCATCCCGGGTCTGCTTTCTTGAGGCCAGAGAGCATTTTATTGCTTGGTTGGTTTCCTGCAGTCTTGAGACTTGCTACGGGAAATCCTTCCTCCCGGGGCTACGGGACTGCGCTACCCTAGTCGCCGGTCAGAACCGGGGGTCCCACGCTGGCAGGGTTGCAGGCTGACACGGGAAGCTGGGAGATGATGCTCAACCATCACTGCCGCCCCCCTTCCCCGTTCCAGGTGGGGACAGGAGTGGTGCCGCCCTTCCCGGGCCTCAGGGAACCCGCAGGAGAACAAACAAGCTGGCCAACGTTTAGACAGGCCAGTGAGGGCTTTCTCACCCCCACGGTGTGAGGCTTCACCAAAAATGATTTTCCAGTTCCACTGAGAGAAAATCATATAAATACAGGGAAGCTGTACTTCAGTGCTCAGAGTCTGGTGGTGGAACTGTTTGGAGATAATTGTATGTATTTACTGAGCCTGGAATACGTGCCAGGCATTACTTTGTGCCTTCATATTCACACATGGCGTGCACATCTCCAGCGGGGCTTGGAGCTGGCTCGGCGACTGCTCACTTTGCAGGTGAAGGGACGAGACCAAAGCACTGAGTCGCCTGGCCCAGCTCACGAGCTTGAAAGAGGGGCAGGGCCGGGTTTCAGGGAAGCGGCCGGCCGGACGTTGGGGTGCGCACAGTGGGGCAGAGAGTTGATGGCGCTTCAGGAAATCACTGAGCGCACCTGTGCAGAGCGCGCACCTGGGACTCCCGCACCAGGGCGGCCCTGCGCTTGCAGGGGGCCTCTCCGGTGTGTGCTGAGGTCCGGGACGGCGCATCTCCAGAGCACCCCTCAGGAGCACCACGATGCTGACATGATGGTCCCAGGGAGCCCGCTCTGGCCTCCTCTGCAGAGTCCTTCCCAAAGGACTCTGGCAAAGCCACACCAGGTCTCAGGTAAATGATGCTCGGGTTTGCTCAATGTCAGGTTGGACCCAGTTATCACAGGCACCGTGAACCGCCTGGCAGGGCCCTCGTGTGGCAGCCCCCCCTCACCAGGGCCCTGGAGTTTCCAAGAAAAGCAAGCAGCAGCTGGGAGCAGGGCCCAGGACGGCTGACCTGCCTGGTTTCGGGCCTCACCGGCCGTAGCCCTTTCTTCAAGAGTGAGCAAACCTCTGGGAGGGGGCCTGGAGTCGGGGGCCCGAGCTGTGCAGGCCCGCTGCCCTCGGCCTCACGTCCGGCCCTGCTCATGCACCTGCTGTGGCCCGGGGCCTTTCCTCTCATAGGGCCCTGCGGGGGACACTCAGCAAAATCCCAGACTCCCCTCCGTTGACCGAGCTGTGCTCACACTCGGAAAATTCTTACCAGGAATCTGTCCACACTGCTTCTAAGGGGGCCTTTGTGGGGAGTGCGGTATCCCAAAGCCCGTGTCTGTCATGTCCCCGCCCCTGGCCTCCACAGCCTGGCCCCCCATCAGCTCTGTCCATGCCGGCCTCCGCTGTCCCCTCCAGCTCGCGGCAGCATTCCTCCCCCACCCCACCCCACCCCACCCCCGGGTTCTTGACCTCAGGGCCACCTTCTCCTGTGAGGGAGCTGCACATAGACTCTGGGAGTCTGTCCTGTGTCCACGGCTCTTTCACTGTGTGTCCGTGGCCTCCTGCATCAGATCCACCCAGCTGGGTGTTCATGAGCCCCACCCATGACCTGGCCTGTTCTTGATCGCCCCGGGTGGCTGCCGTGTCTGTCAGCCCCTGATGGTGAGCGCTCTGACTTCCTATTTCCCCATCCAGCGTCCCTTGCTGCCACCGTGAGGTGAGGCAGTGCGCTCAGCAGTCGGGGCGGCGGGCTCAGCACTCGGGGCGGCGCGCTCAGCAGTCGGGGCGGCGGGCTCAGCAGTCGGGGCGGCGCGCTCAGCACTCGGGGCGGCGCGCTCAGCACTCGGGGCGGCGGGCTCAGCAGTCGGGGCGGCGGACTCAGCACTCGGGGCGGTGCGCTCAGCACTCGGGGCGGTGGGCCTTCGGCCTGCAGCCGCTGGCCCTGGCACACCCGACCCCTCGGCGCCCAGCTGTGCGGGGCCAGAAGGCGCGAATGCAGCCGCAGCAGCGAGACCCTCATTTGGCTGTCATTTTGCAGCAGCGAATTAGTCTAAATTCCCGTGTAAGTTATGCAGGTCACCTCTGAGGGAAGCCTCTGTGCTCAGTCTTCATTACCCCAGGATCAGGGGCACTCCCGAGGTTTGCTGTTTGGCGTAACATTTATCCACGGACTCTGGGCTAGTGCGTCAAGCCCGTCTCTCTGCGGAGCCCTCTGCGTGTCCTCCAGCGAGCGCCCTCCGCTGAATTATGATGCGTTTACATTCCTCACCACTGAAGCAGACAAGACACCCAGAGGTTAAAAGGTAGCAGGGAAACAGAACGACATCTCCCGCTCCGCAATCCGCTGCCGGACACGTCATGTGCCTGTCGTGAGCATTTCTCTCTGTGCGTGAGATTTTTTATTGTCCATAAATCTTGTAGAGCCAAACCGCAGTTGTCCTTGCTGGAAGGAAATAATCTCCTGATAAAATCTCATAGTCTCCGAGGGCACTATTTATTCCCTGAAGTGGCAAAGTAAAGTGCGGGCAGGATGGGGGGCCCGGGGAGCTGCCTTCCTCCTGGGGTGACTCCCTGAGCCCCGTGCATCATGCAGGAGCCGATGGGTGCACATGTGCACCTGCCGTCAGGGAAGCCTGGGCTCACAGACCAGGCAGTGGGTCCTGCAGAGGAGGGAGGGCAGAGCCAGCTGCACTGGGTCAGCACGAACCCTGCCGAGGCGAGCCAGCCTCGTTTCCAGCGAGTCAGCAGCCGTTCAGCATGGCCAGCAGGAGCTCAGCCGACGATCAGGAGCTCTGATCCCCATCTCTCCCCTGAGCCCCGCAGACCGAGGGTCTTGCACTGGCACTGAAACTGGCCCTGCATTTGAGGCCCTTCCTACTCAAAACTTGTGTCTCCTCCCAGAACCTGATGAGCACAGCCCAGGACGGACACACGGAGGGGATGGAGTCACCGACGGTGACATGAATGGGACGGAGTCACGGCGTGTTTGTAGGTGCGCGTTCTTGGGGGGGGGGGCCCAGCATTCAGCACAAGGAGCATATGTGATCCCAGCCCCAACTCCCCCACCAGCAGCCTGTCCCCATCTGCTAGGGAGGAAAGCTCCTCAAACATCAGGATTTCTTTCTGTTGTGACTTTGACCTACTTTGGTCCTGTTTCTGTGATGTTATTGAGACACGTGGAGCCCTGTGGCTTTTTCAGGTCATTTGGGGGAGGCAGGGGGTTGATACCTCTATCACAGCCTGAGACGGAGCGCCCAGCTCTACCTGGGATTCAAATCGTTGCCTGAGACCTGAGCCACGGTACATTTCACTCTAATTTCCAGACACTTAACACGGTGCTGTGAAGAACAAAGCTAATCAGAACCTGGGCCACGAAGACTCTCAAACAATAACGGCAAGTACCCATCACTGCTCCTCCACCTTTAAACACATAGCTCTCTGATCCTCACAGCAGACCTGGGAGGCAGCTGCTTCCCTTACCATCACCCTCGTTTTACAGATGAGGAGCCTGGAGCACAGAGAGGTTAAGCAATTTGCGGGAGGTCACACAGCTAGGAGGGGAGAGCAAGGATTTAAACTCTGGCTTAGCATCTGTGTGTTTACCTTCACTCTCTGGTCTCCAAACACATCATGAAAACCGATCGGGGCTCATCACTGCCCAGGATCCATGCAGCAGAGCGGGACGCACGCCTCTCTGATGCTCTGTGAGAGCACTCAACCGAAGATTATCAAAAGTCATTCCTGTACAAGATGCACACAAAGCCGCTGGTTTAATCTCACTGAGCAGAGGGCAAGTTCGGTGACGGACAAGGACAGTCTGCTTCAGGACCACTTGCCTGTGCCGTCGGGGAGACCCCCTGAGCACAGGTTGCTGCTTGGAACCTGCAGTCCAGCTGGCTTTGGACCCCGCAGGCTCCCTGCGTCGGGAGCTGGAGACCATGGGGAGAACGGTGCCGGGCTCAGGGGAGCGGCTTGGAGTGGCTGGGGGCCCTGGCGTGGGACCTGGGCAGAGTCTCAGAGTGGATGGGTGCAAAGCCCCATAAATCACTTTCACCGGCATCCTTGGTTTTGATCAACTCCTGAATATAAAAGAAAACCAAAAATAATCTCCTGTGATGAATAGCACAAGAATTAGATGATTCTTGTAGCTGTTTCATCTTTTCTTCCTTTTTGGCTAATTTGTCAGAAGTGGGGTACCTCAATGCACTAGATACTTGGTCTTAAATTTCTGAAACTCACACTCGACATGGGACCCCTGACCTTAGCATGCTTCCAGCAACTGTTCACAGGAGAACTGCTTTTTTTTCTCTCTCTCTCTAAAAAAAGAAATTCCATAAATAAATTAGTAGTGGGACCATCCAATAAAAATTAAATAAATGTTTACTTTATTGTGAAATCTGAATTTTCAACTGCAAAGATAGCCTGGTAAAAAATTAAATGATTCGAGTCCCAGCTCAATAAAATCCCCCAGGGGGATTTCTTCTGGGAAATAAGTCAAGTAGTGAGTAAATTGGACTCAACAACATTCAAACAATCTATTTATTTATAATTTTGCTTTCAGCATTAATAATTTCACCTAAAATAATTCTCCCACATGAGGAAGCAGCTCAGTTACATGGCCCTTTCTGAGCAGGGGACAGATGTCTCAGACGCCCTTTGCCCCCAGTCCCAGATTAGATTCACTCTGTATGACTTCCAGGCAGATGGGAGTCTAAGGTTCCCCTGAATATTTGCCAAAAGAAAGGAAGAGAAAGCCAATTTATGCTTCTGTTTTGTTGTGACTATTGTATCAGTTAGGGTGTTCTAGAGAAACACCACCAGAGGTATATGTGTGTGTCTTTGTATATACTGATGCTTCCACCTGCACCTGCACCTGCACCTATCCCCTTCCCTACACTGCACCTGTACCTGCACCTGCACCTCCACCTGCACCTGCACCTGCACCTCCACCTGCACCTGCACCTGTACCTACACCTGTACCTGCACCTGCACCTGCACCTCCACCTGCACCTGCACCTCCACCTGCACCTGCACCTGTACCTACACCTGTACCTGCACCTCCACCTGCACCTGCACCTGCACCTATCCCCTTCCCTACACTGCACCTGTACCTGCACCTGCACCTCCACCTGCACCTGCACCTGCACCTCCACCTGCACCTGCACCTGTACCTACACCTGTACCTGCACCTGCACCTGCACCTCCACCTGCACCTGCACCTCCACCTGCACCTGCACCTGTACCTACACCTGTACCTGCACCTCCACCTGCACCTCCACCTGCACCTGTACCTACACCTGCACCTCCACCTGCACCTGCACCTCCACCTGCACCTGCACCTGTACCTACACCTGTACCTGCACCTGCACCTCCACCTGCACCTGCACCTGTACCTACACCTGCACCTGCACCTGTACCTACACCTGTACCTGCACCTGCACCTGCACCTGCACCTGTACCTACACCTGTACCTACACCTGCACCTCCACCTGCACCTGCACCTGCACCTCCACCTGCACCTGCACCTGTACCTACACCTGTACCTGCACCTGCACCTGCACCTCCACCTGCACCTGCACCTCCACCTGCACCTGCACCTGTACCTACACCTGTACCTGCACCTCCACCTGCACCTCCACCTGCACCTGTACCTACACCTGCACCTCCACCTGCACCTGCACCTCCACCTGCACCTGCACCTGTACCTACACCTGTACCTGCACCTGCACCTCCACCTGCACCTGCACCTGTACCTACACCTGCACCTGCACCTGTACCTACACCTGTACCTGCACCTGCACCTGCACCTGCACCTGTACCTACACCTGTACCTACACCTGCACCTCCACCTGCACCTGCACCTGCACCTGTACCTACACCTGTACCTGCACCTGCACCTGCACCTCCACCTGCACCTGCACCTGTACCTACACCTGCACCTCCACCTGCACCTGCACCTGCACCTGTACCTACACCTGTACCAACACCTGTGCCAGCACCTGCACCTACACCTGCACCTGTACCTACACCTGTACCTGTACCTCCACCTGCACCTCCACCTGCACCTGCACCTGCACCTGTACCTACACCTGTACCCACACCTATACCTGCACCTCCACCTGCACCTGCACCTGTACCTACACCTGCACCTGCACCTGTACCTACACCTGTACCTGCACCTGCACCTGCACCTCCACCTGCACCTACACCTGCACCTGCACCTGCACCTCCACCTGCACCTACACCTGCACCTGCACCTGCACCTATCCCCTTCCCTACACTGCACCTGTACCTCCACCTGCACCTGCACCTCCACCTGCACCTGCACCTGTACCTGCACCTGCACCTGCACCTGCACCTCCACCTGCACCTGCACCTGTACCTGCACCTGCACCTGCACCTGCACCTCCACCTGCACCTGCACCTGTACCTACACCTGTACCTGCACCTCCACCTGCACCTGCACCTGTACCTGCACCTGCACCTGCACCTGCACCTCCACCTGCACCTGCACCTGTACCTACACCTGTACCTGCACCTCCACCTGCACCTGTACCTACACCTGTACCTACACCTGCACCTGCACCTCCACCTGCACCTGCTCCCACACCCGCACCTGCAGCTATATCCATCATCCATCTGTCCTCCTCTAGAGAGAAGGATTTAAGGAATTAAAAGGCCGCAGAGCTGTCAAGTCCTAATCTGGAGGCTGGAGGGGCTTGCAGGATCAGATGCTGCAGGCTTGAGGCAGAATTCCTTCTCTGGGAAACCTCAGTTTTTGCTCTTACAGCCCTCACCTGTTTGGATGAGGCCCACCCACATCATGGAGGGTGACCAACTGTGTGTAGTCACTAAGCACAGCTACAGAATACCTCCACAGTGACACCTCGCCTGGGGACCAACCACGGGTTCCAACGCACAGCAGTGGTCGTAGAGTCTGACGATCGCTTTCCCTCCTCACCGCGCACCCCTCCCAACCCTGGCTGCCCACCTGCCTCGCTCCCCACTCCCACCCTGCCCGGAAGGGGCAGCAGGGTACAGATGGCAGACATGGGGAGGGGCACAGGGCAGACTCGGTGAGGCCATCTGAAACCTTGTCTGCACAGCCGTCCACCCACTATCAACCCTGGCCCTGGGTGAGTCTCATGTGGGCAGCGTCAGCCCCAGCCCTCACCCACAGGACCCCGCAGGTGACCAGCAACCCACCTTCAGCACCCACTTCTCCAGGAGGTTCACTGACGATTCAGCCTCACTCTGGCATCACCGTCCGAATCCGAGATTATTTCAATCTCTACCCAGTGATCCACTCCAAGCCCCGGGCCCTTCCCTGCAGCACGTCCTCTCCCCCCCATGGGCCACTCCCTGCCGTGCTCATGCACAGTCCTCGTCATCACCAAGAACTGCCGCCCACCCACGCTCACGCCCGGTGCACCCGTCCCTGAATGCACCTCCTGTCTCTGCCACCCACACCAACCCTCCCATCCTGGAGATGGACCGACTCTCTTGGGCCCTTCACGCCCGCCGCACTCACCCCGCCCATCAAGCCCGCCTCTCGTGGACCACTGCTGTGACCTCTCCCCTGCCGGCACCTTCCCTCCTTTGCCCCCTTTTTGGCCAGACCTCAGCCTGATTCAGCCCAGCCCGTGCCCAGTGTTGCCACACCTGCTCGGCTAGGCATGGCTGCAAGGACACCGAGCCGGGCAGAACGTTCTCACCGTGGATCCAGGGCCACCAGAACCATCCCATGCTCACGGCCTCATTCCCCCTGTCCTTCAAAGCTCAGGCCTTAGCCTCGGGGCCATCGTGGCTCCTCCATGGCCTTGTGCCCATGTGCACCTCATCCGCACACCGCGTGCTTCCCCAGATGTGTGCAGGTTCCAGCTCCGCTCCCTGGTACCTGCAGCCCTACCTTGTTCCCGTACCTGCAGCTGCCTTCCCCTCGGCCCCCTTCTGCGCACGCTGGTGGCCTGCCTATGGGGGCAGCGCATCCTGGAGCTGCTCGGGCCACAGCCCCCCAGTAACGCCCGTCTCGTTGGGAAGGTTGGCCAGATCTCGTCCCCCACCCATGCCCAAGCGCCCTCTCTCGGAAGGAGCGGGCTCACGCTCACCTGGGCCGTGCCCTTGCTGCGCCAGGTGGGCCCGAGGCTCATCCACCTCCCCCCTGCCCACTTTCTCCCATCTGAGGGCCACGACTTCCGATTCTTTTCTGTCTGTGTCTGTGTCTACACTGGAGTGCACGCTGGAGAGTCTAGTAGGACAGGGACTGTGCTGGTGCTGCTGCTGTTGACATCACGCATTTCTTGTTGCTCACGGGTCTACAGGTCACCACGTGGCTCTGTGACCTGGACCAGCCCCTGCTGACTTGGGTTGGATTCATTCATGCTCCTCTTGGAAAGCGGGGGTTTTAAACGTCCCTCCCTCCTTCCTCTTGTACCTTTTGCACCTTGAACAATGCCAGGTGCGTGAGGATGCTCCCTGGATGACCGTGAATGAGGAAGCCCGGCTCAGATCCGAAACTGCAAGGTCAGCTTCCTCTTCCTCACACCCTCACATTGCGGCACCCCTAAAGTTTGGACCAGATGCTTTGCTTTGCCATCTCACCACTTAATGATACAGAAAACAAAGTGATCTCCAGCACTCGAGACTCACTCCTCTGCTCTTCCCTCCGTGCTTGGCAGAAGATAATGATCATGCTCACAGCACCAATTTGGGGCTTGGAGTCGCAGGGCAGCCCACGAAGCATCTAGTTTATAATTTAGAACCCCTTCACCTAACATTTGGACTTATTTTTATGGTAGAGAACATCTGAGGAGATTTTTCATTTTCTGAGTTTAAAAAGAAATTTGGGGTTATTTTCAATGTCACCTTATTAAAATAGAAGCTGAAAATGCTTTGAAGCCTTGCCAGATGTAGGAGTGTCCCATTTACGGAAGCTTTTTCCCAGCATGAGCCCAGAGCTTCCCTTCCCCCCTTTGCCACATAGTGGGATAATAGCCCTCCTTCCAAATTGGTTTATCTCCGTCCATGGCAGCTTATAGCTCAGTGTCAGGGAAAGGAGCCTTCCCTTGAAAGCGTGTCAGCATCGACTCGAGAGTGAGTCTGCGTGGAAAACGGTCTCCAACAACACGCAGCCCTGACGGGCTCGTTCCTGCCTCCTCGCCGATGGCGCTGCGGGGATGGGGGGACACCACACCCCAAGAGACAGACTCTGTCTGTGATCCATCCTGGACTCAGGCTTCCCATGACACACCCACCTCCGTATGCCTGAGCCCATGGTCCAGCCCCTTCGCTCCGTGGTGCTGTGGCCTCCCCTCAGAACAACGGGCTCAGGACAGAACGTGGGCCTGAGTGTCTGATGAGCCCTTCCATCCCTGAACTGCTCTCTCTTTTGCCCAGTGCTGTGGTGAGCGGGAATTCGATAGACGGTCCGAGAGGAGATGCCCCAGGGTCCGAGGGTCCTGGGAACACTGATCAGGCAGATCCCTAAGACTAGAAACCCACCCCACACATCCTGCCAACGTTCCAGTTACCTGGCGCCATTAAAATGCTACAGCAAGGATGAGTTAAGACAACAGGGGTTTATGTGCCTTCAGTAGGGATGCTTTCTAGAAACAGGTGAGCTCAGCTGTCATGCAAGGCTAACGTCTCCCACTGGTGAAAACGCTGTTCTCTGGGTTTTCATTTCTGTGCTCATAAAATTGGTAGTTTGCACCCTGACTTGTCACAGATTTTCATCCAAGTGAGAGCTCTGCGCGAGGGAGGCAGGGCCCCACCACGCACCACGTGGGCCTCAGTTATCCCGGGCGCGGCCCTGGCCGTCACCTTGACGCTAGGACCAGAACGGACGATGATCGAAGATCCGAGATGCCAGACCTCCCACGGCTGTCCCACGCACGCTCTTAGACAGCGTGGCTGCTTACATCTCAGCCGGGGACGCCCGGGATCACCGCGAACCACACGTGTAACCCATTATAACCACAACGTTCAGCGTGGAATCCCGACACTTTGAGACCAACCAGATCCTTCCAGATTTGGGTTCCCAAATGCCTATTCCATGTTCAGAAGATGCAACATTTTATTTTGTAAGAGATATTGGGTAAACAGAGCTGTCCTCTTTACTAATTGTTTGTCAGGCATTTGAAAGTCAGTCAACCATTCACATTGTTTCTCTGTCATTTTGCAAAGACAGCATCTGACTTTCTCCTTCTGGTTCTATGCAGACAGGCCTGCTGCTTACAAATGGAGGTTTAGCTAAAGAAATATGAGGGTCTATCCTGGCAAGAGAATCTGACACAATTATTAGTTATTGCATGGAGATAGAAGGGGATAGGATCAGAAATGTGTTCACATGAAGCAGTATTTTGACAACAAAGAAACGAACAGGAGAGATAGCATTTTCTACGGGAGCTTTAAAAATCAATTACTGCAGATTTTCAGTGGGGAAATACGTCCACTCAGCATAACTGCTTTCATCCCCCACGTTAACAGGAAATATTCTGCTGACTTCCCAGCTCTGGAGCTCCCAAGCAAGCATGCCCCAGCTCTGAAAGGTCTCTTCTTGGCCCCAAAAGGGAGAGGGCGGTGGGTTCTGTCCCCTTGTGACCCTCATGTCTAGAGTCCAGGGTGTGATTCTGCAGACCAGTCTTCCCAGCCGGCCTGTCACCTGCTTTCTGCAGCATAAAGCGGTGAGGGGCCATGGGTATCACTGAGAGATGAGACGGGGCGGACCCATAGGAGGACACAGTTAGCTGTCTGGATGCCTGTGCGGATCCCCTTCCTCGCCATCCATTATTTGCGGCTGCAGGAGAGGAATAGAGAATGTTCCCATTAAGCCAGAGCCCCTCACCAGCCCAGTCTCACACGCTCATGCCTGCGCAGCCTCAGCCAGGGGTGTGCGTGCCCCGCCGCGGCCAAGAGCACCTGCCCCAACGCAGGGTCAAGCGACTGGTAGACACCGCGCGTGCCACCAGGGGCTCTGAGTTCAAGGCTTCCCTTCCTTTTCCGTGTTCCTGATCACGTACGTATGACTTGATGAGTTGTGATAGAGACGTTTGAGTCCGTTCTCCCTGGAGCATTTCAAGCAAATAAAATGACAGATGCCACCCCTTCGTTTCAGAAAGAAGGCTCTCTGAGTCACCTGAATCGGCACCCACTCCATTTTTCACTGTCTTTGAATTAACTCTGCTCAGGGCAGCACGTGGCGCCCCGGGGGTGTCCGCTGAGCTCCCGGGTGTAGCCTGAGCTCAGGGGAGCCCCTCGGCTCCCTCCAGTTCTTCGCCACGTGTCGGCCGCCCCACTGCTGGGAGGCAGCTGGTTACCTCCTCACACGGGCTGCCGGCCAACCGCGTCTCCTTTTGAAGCTGAGAAAGAAAGGCACTGGGCGAAATCCCCCAAAGCAGATAGTGTCCCTCCTGTTAAGTAATGATTGTGGTGTCGGCGACCAAAGAATGTGTCAACACAGCACAGAGACCAGAGTGCCACTGCAGACACTTAAAAATATTTCGTGGTCATACGTGGCTCCCTTGAAGGTTTTGTGGACAAGGTGCCGGGCTTCGTGGTCAAGAGCAGCGCTGTGTTTCCATGGTGCCTCTGCTGCAGGAACCCGGGACCTGGCCGGCCACTCCCACGAGGGAGTCCTGAGAACCTGCAGGTGTGCGTGTGTGCATGTGTGTGTCTGCAGGTCTGCGTGAGCACGGGGGTCTATATATGCACACAAGCGTGTGCACACGCTTACACATGTGTGCAGGTGTGCGTGTGTGTGCACAAGTGTGTGTCTGCGGGTCTGTGTGTGCACGGGGGTCCATATATGCATGCAAGTGTGTGCACACGTGTACACATGTGTGCGGGTGTGCGTGTGTGTGCACAAGTGTGTGTCTGCGGGTCTGCGTGTGCATGGGGGTCTATATATGCATGCAAGCGTGTGCACACGTGTACACATGTGTGCGGGTGTGCGTGTGTGTGCACAAGTGTGTGTCTGCGGGTCTGCGTGTGCATGGGGGTCTATATATACATGCATGTGTGTGCACATGCTTACACATGTGTGCAGGGGTGTATCAATGTGTGTATGCATGTGTGTGTACAAGTGTGTGTCTGCAGGTCTGCGTGTGCATGGGTGTCTATATATGCATGCAAGTGTGTGCACATGCTTACACATGTGTGCAGGTGTGTGTGTGTGCACAGGTGTGTGTCTGTGGGTCTGCGTGTGCATGGGGGTCTATATATGCATGCAAGTGTGTGCACATGCGTACACATGTGTGCAGGTGTGTGTGTGTGCACAAGTGTGTGTCTGTGGGTCTGCGTGTGCATGGGGGTCTATATATGCATGCAAGTGTGTGCACATGCTTACACATGTGTGCAGGTGTGTGTGTGTGCACAAGTGTGTGTCTGTGGGTCTGCGTGTGCATGGGGGTCTATATATGCATGCAAGTGTGTGCACATGCTTACACATGTGTGCAGGTGTGTGTGTGTGCACAAGTGTGTGTCTGTGGGTCTGCGTGTGCATGGGGGTCTATATATGCATACAAGTGTGTGCACATGCATACACATGTGTGTAGGTGTACATGTGTGTATCAATGTGTGTGTGCCTGTGTGTGCACAAGTGTGTGTCTGCAGGTCTGCATGTGCACGGGTGTCTATATATGCATGCATGTGCGTGCATATGCGTACACATGTTTTCAGGTGTGTATCAATGTGTGTATGCATGTGTGCGTGTGTATATGCACATGTGTGCACAAGTGTGTGTATGTATCTGTTCCAGCGGGGAGGGGTTGCAGGGAGATGGCTCCAGAGAAAGAACTCTAAGCTCCTTGATGACAAGGGCTGTACCTTGTTCACCGTGGGTCGCAGAGGCCGGCCCATAGTCAGCAACACGTGAATAAATGGATGAGTACACGGTTAGCGGGAGCGGAGCAAGACCCCACCCTGAAGACTCACTGAGACCATCCGCCTCTCCCCGCCTGCCCCTGCAGCCCTCCCAGCCCGTCTGATACTGTGGAATGAGAACCACCCTCCCCACCACCCAAAGCACCCCCAGTTAGAGAAGTGTTCACCCACATCTGAGTTGACTTTACCTTTCGAGGCAAACACAGTGGTCTGTTCATGAAATTCCGGCTGTCCTTCACATTGCCGAAGACAAAGTAACAGGCAGGATTGTTCATGAACAATGTGAAACATTAAAAGATTAAACCAAGAGCAACTTCAGCAGAAGTGTCTGCTTAATTAAAATTAAATTCTAGCCATGGTATAACATGTGTGTCCCATTTAAAACAAACCCAACATAAAACATCCCTAATTCACATAAACAATAAATTAGCAAGTCGTTATTTGCATTATACAATTTTTCTTCTTTTTGCAAGGCTTTCATTCATTCATTGGTTGGACAAACATTCCTGAACACACACTGGGGCCATAACAATAAATAAGAGAGACACATGCCTGTCCTTAAGGAGCTCGTGCTGGAGAGGGGGAGGCAGACATGCAAACAGACGGTTGTAATAGAGCGTGACAAAGTGCCTAATGAGAGCCGTGTTCGTGCGACAGCAGGAGCCGCAAGGAGCAGGTGGGAGCTCAGCAGGGTGTGTGGGGGGGAGCACCACGGGACAGATGCTCGGGGTGGTGCTCGGAAGAGGGAGATGCAAGTGCTCGAGGCAGGTGCATTTGTCCGCACGTGTGAAACCACACATCGCTCAGGCCTCCGGACTTTGCAAGCAAAGTTGGATTTCTTGTTCATGCAAGATTTGCTGTGGTTCTAGGAACACATTAGGGTAACTTCCCTTCATGGGTGACTCAGGGACCAGAGATAAAGGCCAGACCCAGAGGCTGCATCATCTGAGCACTGAGCTTCCTCTGTCTGCTGGAGGGTCTCACCTTAATGATTAAAACCTTGGCCTGGTGGTGACACCTAGCGATTCTGCCCCAATTGGCCGTGTGCCCCCCTCACCCTGAGATGTCACAGGAAGGTGCTCCTTCTGCTTGTTGGCGAGGAGAAGAGGACTGGGCATTGGGGAAGAGCAGGAATTCCCACTCCCATCAGGAGACATGGTGGTGCAAACCACCCAGCAGAGTCTGGAACCATGAGTGCACAGGGTCATTGGAGAGTCCTGCATGGGGACATGTGGCTGTCCGTGAGGCTGAAGGGGACTCAGCCCTTCCTGGGTGCTCCAGCCTGCCATGCTGCCATGCCAAGGACCCTATCCCATTACTGGTGCAGGACCAGCCTGAACAACCCATGGTGCCCAATGAGATCAGGCCAGTGCTCAGTTCCGGAGGCAGGAGGGGAGACATCACTTGCAAAAATAACCCTCACCATCATCTGAAGGGGGAAAAAACATGCTAGTATTATATAGAAAATAGTCTGTCTTCTTCCATCTTAATTGTATCTGTTCAATCATATTTGGACAAGATGTGATTCATGGACACTCGGTTCAACTCCAGAGAAGTTCCTGCGGGTGAGAAAGGGAACACTTGAAGGAGGGTCCAGTTGCCAAGTGGCACTTACACATTCAGGGAAGAGACTTCAGACACCATTGGTTTCTCACCATCTCGCCTCGAAGGCTCCTGCAGATTTATTTCCCAGCACTGCCTGAGCTCTATCTAGATCAAGACAGCCTGCAACCATGGAGTCTGCCAGGAAGTGGCGGTATAATGGGAGCCAAGCGCTGGATCTCAGCCATGGTTATGGTCCAGTCCTTACTCCCAGGGGAGAAGGAGCTGTCTTGTCTGTAGGGTCCTAGCATCTTTGTGGGTGAAGAGGGGGTCCATCCATTAGGAAGCGTGGCTGAAGCCTTGGGGGCCTGGTAGGGAATGATGGTGGTGACGTTATAGGGCATGGACCCGAGATCAATGTGCCCCTTGATGTTCACTGGCTGGGGCACATCATATCGGGAATCCTCGGCACTGCTGATTCCCAAATCATGAGCGCCCCTGGGGCAGTGATCTTGAGAGTTTTAATGGCAATATTCGCTCTCAGTCAATTCTTCGCCCAGTGAACCAACGGAGCCTCATCAGGGCTCAGTGAGGACGAATCTGTACCCCACATCCTTCTCAGCACATTGACAGATTCTGTGGTTTATACCTCAGTCCTACATGGAAGAGACATTCATTCCCATATGCACTCATTCAGAATATTTTTTTGAGAGCCAGGACTTGGATTCCAGACAGGAAGACATGGCAGAACATCGCACACTTCGTAGCTCCACATCAGCCTCGTCTGACGGGTCCCAGCCTAAGATTTATCCCGAGCGTGATGATGAGCGATGGCTTTTCTCCATTCATTTTGCCTCTCCTTCTACCTCACTGAGCCCCCTCCTTGATCTTCTCCTCTCTTGGGGCCCATGATCCGGATCCCTCTCTGGCACACTCCACATGGGACACCCCACGTGGTCTCTCACAGCCCTAGCTATACCCTTTGGTCTTTCTCAAATTCACCTGCCCTCAGCCATCTCTTCTCTCTTGAAATATCTTCCCCAAGTGACCTCAGCCACATGCCACTGAATCCCAGAAGAGCATGGTGACCTCCAGCGCCCGGATTCCAGGCTCTTCCTGTCCCAGCCTCCAGATCATGCCCAAAGCTCATTTTCTTTTTCCTAGACCCTAACCATCTGCCCCTTTCTGAATTGTTACTCAGAGGAGGATGCCCCAGCCTCTCCAAAGCCCACTGTGGACGTTTCGTGCCGTCTTTGAAACACGCCTGCCCCTTGCTGCCCACCCGTGCTCAGTCCTCAATCTGTGCTGTCCTCCCAAGGCTTTTCTGTCCCGTCCTTCTTGCTGTCCCTGAGTCCGAGTGAGATCACAGCCCCATTCTCTCCAGTTTCCCTGCTTTGGCGCTTGCAGCTTCCCTTTGCATATACCATCATCCACACGACTTCTGGACTAGTGTGATTTCCACCCAACAACATCTGACCTGTCTTATCACAGCTGCACAGCATCCAGCCCCCGACACTGCACACGAGTGTCTTCACCGTCCTGACCCCCCCCAGCTGGTCCTCCCCAACACATGCTCTGTACCCAGAGACCCGGCATCTCTCTCCTGCAAGTCCCAGTCCTTTCTCCACGATCCACTGGCCTGGCTTCTTCAAGATCTAGGGCAGACGCACCTTTCTGGTGACGTCTGCCTGAACACCCCAAACACAGGGGGCCAATCCTCCTTGATGCTTCTCAAAAAAACAGGAACGTTCCTCTGAAATGCATGTGTCACACCACGGCCAGCTGCTCTCACGGAGCTGGGACGTTGTTGGGGCGGGGCAGGGCATGAGTCTTTGAGGGACTGCACTTGGTGCCCAGCTGAACTTGGCGTGCACAGGGAACGGAGGAGTATATAAAGCACCAGGCATCGAGGGCATCTGGAAGGGAGAAAAATATACCCAAACCTGTATTTCCTGCACAAACTTGCCATGTGTTGTGTTCCTCTGCCATATACCTCTGGCCCCTTCTGTTTCTCAGCCACGTGAGTCATTGAAAGTGGTGTTTATTCTCATCCAGGTATTGCATTACAGACACAGAACACCAGAGTGGGAAGAGGCTTTGGTTCCAGAGCACAAGCAGACCCTGCCTGCTGCCACGGCTCTGCCTCGGCCCGGGAGTAAAACCTGCACCAGATTTCTTAACCACTAGGAACCCCAGACTCCTCATCTGTTGTGAGGATGCACGAGTCCTAGCACAGTGCCTGGGACCCAGGAGTATTCAAAGCAGTGTGCACCAGCATTTGCCTCTGCTGTGATCAGCATTGTCACTAATCCACTGAGCACCTATGAAGTTCCAAGTGCTGTGCCTCATTCGGGGACAGGGAGGCAAACCAGACATGGCCCCGCTCTGGAAGATTCACTGCAGGATCACGTTCGGACATTTGGTGTTGTTGAAGCTGACTTTTCTAGACCCCAAGTCTGTGAACCAGGACCTGCCTTCCGATGCCCGGTGTGGTCGTCATTCATCTGTCCTTCTGGCTGACGAGGCAAAGTTCTCCCGCCGCTCAGGACCGCAGGCGGCCGGCGACTCAACCTCAGAGCGCGGTTCTAGGTGCCTCCCAACCACCCAGCCCCGTCAGCTCCCTGGGCAGCTCCCAGCCAACACCACCAGCCCTGCCCCGCACCCCGGGGGGATGGGGGCCTCGTGGTGACTGTCACCATCGCCACCCAGCCGGCGGGCTTCCCGGGACTCCTCCTTCTGTGCTCGGTAGAGGTGGGAGAAGAAATATTTTCTTTGCAAAGTTGAAATGAATTTTTAAGCTGTGCTACTTGGCAGCCCCACATTCTCAAGCTGTTCTATGTTTTCTTGGCTGCTTTTCTGACATGTAAATTAAATTATCATTTCTGGCCCCGCTAATTTTTTTCTTGTGGTTCACAAAGCGAGTGCTATATGAAAGTGAGTTTTACACAGGAATTTAAAATGTCTTAGACATTTTACTCCTTCATTATCAGAAATATAATTTTTCCAAAGTAAGACGCCTCAATTCACAAAGAGCATTCCTTCTCCCCCTTAGCAATTAGCTGTGTGTTGCAATTAGGTCCCTTAAAACAGGGCATGAGGGCAGTTTGTCACGGCGCCGCGGTACGGTGTGGGAAGACTCGGCGTGAGGAGCGCCCTCACTCACATCCAGGACGAGTGGTCTGGAGCCCGTTCTAGGTGCGACGTGGGAGGGCCGCACCCTGTGAGGCCGCCACCGAGCGCTTAGCATCTCTGAGAACTGCAAAATATCTGATTAAGTGACTGAATCAGGTCTTCTGCTTTGCTGGGTTAACTGTGATATTTGAAAAATAAAAACCAAAAGTCCTTAAAAAAAAAACCAGCACAATATAGAGGCAGGACGGTGGAGGTTGAAACTTTGGATTTGGCTTTCCTGGTGTCCAAATCCACAGCTTAGCTTGATGGTGAGGCTCTTCTCCCCTGTGCCCCAAGTTCTTCACTGACGACCTTGCCGTAGGATTAAGTTACACTGCCGACGTGGAATTCCTGGGACAATCCGGAGCTCCTTCTCTTCTCTTCTCTAATTAGATGTGTAATCACTGTGAATGAAATCTGGAGACGACGAGAACGCGCGGAGTCCAAATGCGCCTCCCTCCCTGTCTGCTCCTCACTGTGCGCCCCGGTGGGACCTCCCAGCATGCGCACACCTCCACTCCCACCAAAGCTCGGGGTGGGCACGATCTTACCACAGCACTAGGGCTTCCGAGGCTGTTTTTGCCTCACCCGTTGAGAGGTCGATGCGTTTGTACTGAACGGTATTCAGCATCACTAATTTTGAATCAACTGCAGGCTTCTGTAGGAAAAGGTGATTGACATCTGTTTTCTTCATGGGCTGTCTACTTTTGAGTATTTCTCTGACAGATAACTCACTGCTTCCTAAAGCACAGATTAAGTTTTGAGAGCACATTCTATAAAATGACATAAGATACCGCAGAGCCAGGGGATGAGCAAAGTCAGAAGCACTGCTGTCCAGACCCAGGTGCCTCCAGGCCACCGGGCAGCTGCCTCCTCTCGCGGGGGCGTCTTCCACTTCCATCCACCAGGTCCCTGCACCACCGCCAAGCTCGGGCTGTTCAGCCTGACCCCGATTGTGTACATGCTCTGTCTTCCTCGCTCATTCTCTCGTTGACATGAAGGGGAGCTGCGGACTGTAGATGATGATGTCGTGTCCATTCCCTTTGCTAAATTTATTTAGTTTATTATAAATGGATCAGTAAAACAGCCCGTGAACACTTCAGGCGCTAGTGAAAGACCCATAAAGTGGGGCTCCGCCATGTGGTAGCCGTGCTCTCTGAGAGCGGTCCCTGTTGGAGCTCTCAGTATCAGTCATGAGTTTTGCACAGACAAGAGCACACGCCAAGCACACATGCCAAGTGTCCTGCAAGATGCCAGTGATCGACCCGTCAAGCATCCATCAGGACGTGTGCCCGAGTCCTGCCACGTGGGAGAGTCTACTGTCCCCTTCGCTCGACCCCCAGCACTCCCCACAACCCACCCAGCTTCCTACATTCTCAGTCCCACTTGTTTTCCTTGAGTTCCAGTAAAATATTTTGCCCATTATTCTATTGGGACATTTATATTTTTCTTCGTTTTTGACGCTCTCTGTAAACTCTTTATGAAGCACGTTAAGCTTTTGGAACAGTGCACAGACCATGGAAATACAGCATGGAAATCCGTGCGTTTGCAGCCCGGTCAGGAACAGCCACGGTTACAGAAGATCGGGGCCCTGTCACCACCTGCACCCCCCCGGGGGCCCAGATCCTTGCCGGTGGCTGGCGTGAGGGTCTGAATAACGGGGGTCACACAGGCCGTGCGCGTTTGAGGTGGTCTTATGATCAGAACTGGGTTTGTGATATTAGCGTGGGTCATCGCAGGTACTTGTGGTTCAGCTGCTGATGGGTAAGAGCTGAGCGGTGCTCTGTTGTGAGCCCTCCGCCACCGATGGGCCTCTGGGCTGCTCTGGGCTTGAGCTGCAAGCAATAACACGATGAACATTGTAGGGTGCGCGTTGTTGAACATGCGTGTGCATTTCTGCTGGGTCCCCGTCTGGGACGGGAGTTGCTGCATTGTACGCTAATTTCAGTGTGGCGGAACTGCCACGTAGGTTGAACCACTTTGCGTTCCCACCAGAAGTGTGTAAGGGCCCTAGTTTCTCTACATTTCCTCAAAGAGGCAATATTATCTACTGCTGTAACTTCAACCATTTTGTAGTGTGTGTAGTGGTACAAGATGGCACTCTAAATCAAGTTTATTGGAGATCAATCTACATATTATAAAATGCACGTATTTTAAGTGGCTGGTTGGATGAGTTTTGACAAATATACACATTGTCATCATCTAGAAGAGGCCCTAATGTCCCTCCTGGCCAGGCTTCCCGCCCCAGGGCTCAGGCAGCCGCTGACCCGCCTCTGTGTCTGTAGATCGGTTTCACTCTTCTGGAATTCCAAATAAATGTAGTTGGACGTGTGCAGTACGTTCTGTTTTGTGTCTGGCCTCCCTTTGCTGAGAACCATGGTTTTGAGGTTCATCCATGTGGTCGTGTAAATCAGTATTTTATTCATATTTATTGCCGAATATTATTCAAAAACTTGTTTATCCATTCTCTCATTGAAACACATCACGATCACAGGTGAAACGGACACGGACAAACATGCACAAGTCTTGACTCGACCTTAGGTTGTTCTTTCTCTTGGGTAAGTGCCAAGGAGTGGGATTCGGGGTCAGGTGGCAGGTGCGTGTCTGACTCCGTAAGAAACTGCCCACCTGATGTCCAAGCCGGTCGTGCAGGTTTATGCTCCCAGCCTGGGAAGTATGGGTTTCCAGCGGGTCCACATTCTCACTTTACTTGGTATTGTCATTGAAAGAACTTTTTATCCTTTTTAGCCTTTCCCGTAGATGGGTAATGGCAGCTCACTGTGCTTTTGTGTTTCATAGACTTTGGTTTTTAGAGGTTTTAGGCTCACTTTGACATTGACCAGAAAGTACTAGTTGTGGTTTTGCCTCTCATTTCCCTGAGGACTCATGATGTGGATCTTCCAATGCATTGATCAGTCACCGAATATCTTCTTTTTGAGAAATGTCTGTGTTTTGCCTATTTTTCATTAGGTTGCTATGGACAGAATGTTTGTGTCTCCCCGTCCCCAAATTTACATGATCAGCCCTAAATCTCCAGTGATGGTGTTTGGAGGTGAAGCCTTTGGGAGGTGAGTAGGTGGTGATGGGGGAGCCCCATGGATAGGATTAGTGCCCTTGTAAGGTGATGAGGAGAGCAGAGATCTCTGCCAGCTGCATGAGCACAGGAGGAGGGGACAGCTGTCGGTGAGCCTGGGAGGGGGCCGTGCCCAAGAGCCAGACCCCATGGCACCCCGATCTCTGTCTTGCAGCCCCCAAAGCTGTGAGAAATGTGTTGTATAAGCCCAGGCTGGCCAAGACAAGCCCTTTGCACATCCTGCTGCAGAAGTGCTTTTTATGAGCCTAATGCAAGTGGGTCGTCAGTTACACACTATGACTCTTTCCTCCCTGGCCCATGGCTAATTTTTTCATGTTCTAATGATATTGGACAAAGAACAGAAGCTTTTATTTTGATGAAGTCCAACTTGCCAATTATTCTCATTTATGATTAAGAGTGATTCAGAAATCTTTGCCTAATGCAAGGTTTTCTCCTACGTTTTCTTCCAGAAATATATTTTTAAGCTTTTACACTTTGGTCTATTTCTGTCTGAAGCTAAATTTTGGGTATGTGATGAGGTAAGAGTCAGTGATATATCTGCTGGTTCCATCCTTGGCTTGACTTCATCCTATTTTAGAGCAAGTCTGGAGCAGCTACTTCCAAGGTGTGATCCCTCCCAGTGTCCGGTGAACCCGGCGAGTGCTCGGCGTGGTCTCGGGTCTGACTGGTGGGAGCATGGATGCCCCCATGGGCTCAGGGGCCCGCAGTGCATTCGCAGGGTCCCTTCCCTGGAAGCCCCCTCCCCGAGGACTCCTCTCTGCAGGCTCCAGCCACCCGTCCTCCCCGCATGGCTCGCCCTGCTTCTCACTGAATTCTGCTTTTTTTCCTTTGATCTACTTTCTCCTTCTGGGGCTCCAGTTGCAGGTATTTTAGAACTTGCCAGCATGCCTACCATTTCTTTTGAGCTCCACCTTTTCATGTTCCCTCCCTCAGGGTGCTTGGGTTTGGGTCTGCTCGGTCTCCCTGCAGGTTCTGCTGCAGCTGGGGATCTGCAGCCAGGGCCTCCCTGTCAGTTAGTAGCTTCTCCATCCCAGGACCTTCATCAGATTCATCTTGATGAAGTCCATTCCTTAGTAGTAATCCCCATCTTTTCCTGAATTCACCACATTTTACGTCTGTCTTCTCTAACATATTAACACGGTTACCGTGAAGTCCTTTCGGGCCAGCCCCAGGTTCGGCAATGACACGGATCCGTTCTGTGGCCCGCTTTCCCTCGTGGATCTGCGTCCTGTGGCACCGGCTTCTGGAGACACTGTCTATAACACATCCCAGTGTCTAATGATGTCACCCCAGCCCCAGCTTCCAGAGAAGCTCATCTCTCCCTTCTGAGCCCGTCCAGGGCGGCTGGTCACCTCATTCTGACCTGGAGCCATGCCCACCTGTGCTGGGTCACCCGCTGCCTGGCCCGTGGCCCTCCAGGCTTCCTCCCGGCAGCCGTGTGCGTTCTCCAGCAAGCCCCTCCACTGGGTCGGCCTTTCTGACCTTTGGCTCAGGACAGCGACAGAAGCTCCCATGAGGTTCAGAGGCATTCTGCCTAGGTTTCCAGCTCAGGACCGTCCTAGAATTTTCCAGCTTTCTGGAGGGAAACCCAGCCCTGCCTGAGGCTTCTCAGTGCTCATGCAGCCCCATCCGGCCCCCACTCACCACCCGCAGACCCCCTCCGTGCGCGGCAGCCTCGGCTCCGGCCCAGGCCCAGGGGCTGGCCAGCACGTCCAGAAGAAAGCCGCTCCCAAAGCCCGCTCAGCCGCAAGGGCTCCTCACCCTGCTGCCCTCGCGCTCGTGGCTTCCTCAATGGCTTTTCTGCGCATCCTCTGTGGGACCAACGTGGCCGGCCAGCTCCTGTGCAGAATACCTCGGCTTCCTTCACGGTTGGGGTGAGGCTCGGCCTCCGGGAGGCCGGCTCCTGTGCAGAATACCTCGGCTTCCTTCACGGTTGGGGTGAGGCTCGGCCTCCGGGAGGCCGGCTCCTGTGCAGAATACCTCGGCTTCCTTCACGGTTGGGGTGAGGCTCGGCCTCCGGGAGGCCGGCTCCTGTGCAGAATACCTCGGCTTCCTTCACGGTTGGGGTGAGGCTCGGCCTCCGGGAGGCCGGCTCCTGTGCAGAATACCTCGGCTTCCTTCACGGTTGGGGTGAGGCTCGGCCTCCGGGAGGCCGGCTCCTGTGCAGAATACCTCGGTTTCCTTCACGGTTGGGGGTGAGGCTCGGCCTCCGGGAGGCCGGCTCCTGTGCAGAATACCTCGGTTTCCTTCACGGTTGGGGTGAGGCTCGGCCTCCGGGAGGCTGGCTCCTGTGCCTCCGGATGTCCAATAGCCTTTATAGCTTTCACATCCTCCCGGCGCCCTTCCTTGTTTTACTCTCTACACGTAGATGTGTCACCCGCGTCGACTGCGTGACGTCCGCGTGTACCGCGTGATCCGCGGTTCCAGCAGTTTTGTTTCCTTCTCCCGGAATGGAGGCCGCGTGGGGCTCCTTGGCAGGCCGGCCATCGCTCCGCCTCCTGCCGGGCGTCTGCGCCTGCGACCCGCTGTGGTTTGTTGTTGGGCTTGTTTGTCCTGCACGAGTCATAACTTTCATCGCCGTGAAAGCTAGAAGACCCTTCCTGACATTCTGAAGACTGAGTTCTCGCTTCCCGACTTCCCACACATTCTAGAATCAGTTCCTGTGTTTCTTGGAAAAAAGAGAGTGCTGTGAGAGTTTGATAGAAAGTGCATTGTCGAGTGATTACAGGGGAACTGACATCTTTATTAAATTTCAAGTAGTCACAGTTAAAAATCAAAACTTGTATTCCAAGATGCCAAGTGATAAACTGAGAATGTACCACTCAGTTTTCACATGCAGTTACTGTAATTTAGCGTTTCAGCCTGCGCTGCTTAGGGAACGTGTACGTCCCGCCCCATCTTCCCTGCATCTGCATCTCCGTCTGTGAGAAGCAGGCAGGCGCCCCGTGGAGTCATGGGGGTGGATGCTGAGCACCCCACCCCAACCCTCTCATTTCAGGACAAAGAAAGCGCTTTGCCAGCCTCCGCCAGTGTGGCCAGGGCTCACAGCCTGGTCCCCGCAGGACAGCCTCCTGGCGCACGGTGCTGCGCATCCTCCGGGGATGCCCGGTCCCTGTGCAGACACACCAGCCCCTTCTCAGCCTGTCCCTCCTCCCTGGTGAGTGCCGTGGCCAAGAGCACCCCGCGGTCAGCTTCCCGTCTCGGTGAAACCCTCCCCAGGAAGGAAGAAGGCTCTGAAACGAGATGTGGGGGCTGGCGTCCGGGGGCAAGCCTTGCTCTGCCCGATGCTCTGCACCACCCACGTCCTCTGCCTGGTGCCCCGCGCCCCCTTCAGGCCCCAGCTCCAGTGTGGCCTCCGTGAGCCGGTTCGGTCTGAGCTGACACTGGAGTCCCTTCCCCGAGTTCTGATTCACCTGTTCCAAGCTTCCCAGAGGTCCAGGCCTCTGTCGCATAGGAAATCTTCCCGCTGCGCCCTCGGCCCCAGTGGGGGCCCTGAGACCCGCGTGTGCCCATGTGATGGCGCCGACCGGTCAGCCTTGAAGACGTGGGGGTCAGGCCTCCCCACGCGGCCCCGCTCCGGACCTCACGGGGGCTGGCATCCTGGGAAATGGCAGGGAAATGGCAGGGGGCTCGGGTTTTCTGGGTCCCGGCCTCGGGCTGTCCCTCTCACACAAGGTTTAAACCAAAATCTCTGAAGCCTTTAAAGTGGAAAGAAGTGCCACTTATAAACTTAATTTTCCCTTGACCAGTTTATTCACCTGGTACAAATAATGGTGAGATGTTATCTCCTCTGTGTGGAACTCTCTAGACGTCAGACTTCACTCATCTCCTTGTCCTGAAGCACGTCCCCAGGTGCTCAGGTGGCAAGGACCCCCCCGCCCCCCATCTCTGGAAAGGTGACCTTCTGACTCACAGACCAATGAGCCTTGGTCTGGGGCCCCGATAGAGTTTGGAGGTGAGAAGAAATGTCTTTTTCACAGCCTCTGACAAACGTCCCCCCCAAAGCATAATGAATGGAGAAAATGTTTCATAACAATAAAATTTAAAAATATATTAAACCATTTGCTAAATATGATTTTTGTAATTACTGGAATAGTCTTATTTTTATATTATTAAAGTTGGATATTTTAAATGAGATTTTTCTATCCCCTTGAGCAGCCCAAAATGCAGGGTTTTTAAAAAATAATTGAATTCCTCTACATTTTGATTAAACCTTTCACCAAGATTACCATACATGAATGGTGAAATGAAATTACTTTTAAAACTATAGTTGACTTCAAAATTTCTATCGATGACCTGACTTTAAATACAATTTATTTATTTAAAAGCTCAGATGGAGAGCTATTACCCTCATGTTATAATTATCTGGAAAGACCCCACCCCAGCCTCATCACACAACAGCAGTGGCTCCCACCCACTCGCCTTCCCGCCACAGGCCCTTTGCACATGCTGTTCGGCCTGCATTTCTGCTCCCCCCGACAAACCATCCCTTCTACCATTGCCTGTTCATCCGAGGGGTCTCATCCCAGGTGCCACTCCATAAAGAAGACTTCCTGACCCTGGCCCCCGCCCAGCCTAGATCAGTCCCCTCCTGCCTCCTCCCCCACAGCCCAGGGAGCCTTCCCCTTCTCAGCACTTGTGACACCGAGACCTCCACAGTCAGTTGTGTGATGACGGGAATTGTGCCTATCTCCCCATTGGACTGTGGCCCCCTGAGGCCAGGGCTGACTCTTCCCTGAGGGCTTGCCCCCGGGTGGTGCGGACCCTGGGGCCTTCTTCCCTGAGGGCTTGTCCCCGGGCGGTGCGGACCCTGGAGCCTTCTTCCCTGAGGGCTTGTCCCTGGGCGGTGCGGACCCCGGGGCCTGGCGGCCGAGCTCTGGGAGGAGAAGCCCCAGCAGGCAGGAGCCTGTTGACCACCTGTCAGTGGTATAATTGCACTGACTCCGAAAGGCCGAACGTGAGCTTATTCTCATGACAGTAGTCTGGAATGATGACATTTCGTCTAAAGGTCTTTGGGACCTTGAAAATCTAAACTGGAGTATTTATTACTCCTGCTGCACATAGCAGATCCTTGTTTCTTTAGGCTCTGAAAATAGGTGATATTCTAATTAAGACAGTTTTTTCTGGTGACAGGATTGTTCATGCTCTCATTCAGTGGGAAGACTCTGTGCCTCCAGAATGATTTTATCGGAATGGTTCTGGAGCCTTCCCTCTGCCTATAGGGCGTCCCTTCCCGCTTGGTGCACGACCCCACTGTCCTCGAGAGCCCCGCAGCCCCTCCACCCGCGCAACCTCTGCGGCTGCGGCCGCCCCCTTCTGCCCCCAAGTCAGGCCGGCAGGAGCGCGCTGTCCCCGGTACGAGCAGAAGGAGCGGCCCAGTGCCAGCGAAACCCACGGGACACGCAGCTGGCTCCGCGGAGACCAGGTGGACAGTGGGATGGGGAAGCCTGTCCCGAGCTCACTCACTGGCCTTCAGGGCTGATCAGCGGAGGGATCCTTGATGGGCAGGGGAGCACGAGCAAGCTTCACTGGCAAAGCATCAACTTGTCTCTTTGTGGTTCTACTTACCTCACATAATGTGTCCCGGGAGCTGCCAAGGGATCTGTTCTCGGGAGCGGCCACATTATCCGTGCCCAGGATGGGTTGAAACGAAGTCCAGGTCAGCAGTCTGTGCTGTGTTCCCCGAAACCCCAACACCTAGTCTCACCTCCTGCGGGAGTCCTGTGACCAGAGCCTTCCACATCCTCCCGCCGACGCAGGTCCCCCTGGAGGCTGTCATCACACATGTCCCCTCCTGGCCTGACCTGCACTTTGGAGTCCGTGTGACCTACGGTTCTTGAAGAAAGCACGCTGGTGATGTGGCCCGCAGAGCGACGCCCGAGGCTTCCCTCCCGGCACGCCGGCCGACACAGGCGTCCCAGCCGAAGCTGCCCGAGGGCTCTGACTTTCAGTGGCCCAGGAGTAAGAATGTGGACACAAAGCTGTAGGTGTGCTTGCTTCCCAGGTCCAAACGTCCAGGGCTGAGAGCAGGGGTTGCTTCCTGTGGTTTATCTGCACCACTGCTCTGAGCATGAGGGTCCCCTGCTGCATGGCCTGACCCTGGGGAGGTATCGAGAGGGCAGAGGCCACAGAAGTCCATGGCCTCAAGGTCGTTCTACCGCCCTGGCCTGCCGTGGACAGGAGCAACGGGGACATGGTCTCCCCTCTCCCCTCCTCCCTGCTCCTAGTGTTCCCCGAGTGCCTGGGCCTCAGCCCTGGTCGGGGCATGGGAACTCCCCAGGTGGGATGGTCAGGGAAGAGAAGGTGGTGGGTGGGGACAGGGAGGCTGAGTGGGCCTGGGACCGGCCTGAAGCTGGAGCTGAGCGGGACGGGGGCCTCGAGACCAGCTCACCAGCCGGGGCTGTGACAGACCCAGCCGACCTGGTCTGGACCACGCCACGGCCGAGATCAGCTCAGGCATATGTTATACATAGAGATGGATGGATAGATGGATGGATGGATGGATAGATGGATGGATGGATAGATGGATGGATGGAAGGACTGAAAGATACCTAAAAGGAAAGAGAATTTTAGAAGGAAATAGAAAAGTAAAATGTTGTGCAGGCAGGAAGACAAAAACAATCAAGCAAATGACTTATGTTTTAAATTCCCAGGAAGATCCCACTACACAGCCAACACTCAGGACCCAGGCTGGGCTCAGTCGGGCAGAGGAGGGTCCTTCTGGGCAGGACATAGATGTTGGATGGTCCCCCGAGGTCCTGCTGGGAGCCAGGACACTGGCTGCGGGCAGGCCCCATGCCCAGCCCCTCTCCAGCACCCCTCCTCAGCTTTCTTCCAGAAGGTCGGAGAGTGCCTGCAGGCCCTGGGCCTGGGTTGGGGGAGAACACCCACAGACCCTGCTGCTGACGTGGTCAGGCCATGAACCTCGGTCCCAGGTGCCCGAGCCCACGGCTTTTCCCGCACCCCCTGCCACCCCCTGCCACCCCCTGAGGGAACTTGTCCACAAGACACTGCTGGGAAAGGGTGCTGGAGGGAGGGGGCATCACGGGAGCTCCGGACCCTGCAGAACATAGAGGGGAGCAACTGTTCCAAAGAACACAGCACAAGCCGCTCGGCCCTGGTTCTCGGGAGAACCCGGCCTGCAGCAGGGCACAGAGAGCGGCAGGCAAAGAGGAGGCCCCAGGCCCCTGCGCCGACCAACCCCAGCCCAGGGCTAGGCCCTCTGCAGGGACGGGCTGGTCCTGGGGCAGGAAGGACCTCAGAAGGCCGGGTCTGCAGGAAGGAAGGCAGGTCCTGCCAAGTGTGAGATTCAGCTCCGACCCCCAAACCCAACCTCAACGCCACCCCCTGAGGCCAGTCCCGAGGATGGACGGCACCTGCCCAAGGCTCCCTCGGAGGCAGAGCCGGCCCGAAGCCCTCCTGTCCACGCGGTCCGCTCCCAGACAGTGCTGTTACCGTGCAATGTTTATGCGTCATCCTAAAATGGTCGTATTTTAGGAATAAAGCTTTCTACTGTATTTTCTCACTTTCCATGTAGAGATTCAAAAGAAATATTTTAAACCTTAACATGCCCAATTTTATTTCACAGACACAGGAAGCCAACACCAAGAAAAGCAACGCTATCAGACATTTTAAAATTTTCAGAAAGGGGGTGAAGCCGGTTGTGCTCACCTCGGTTCCCAGCCCCCCACGTGGCCCGTACGTGACACCGAATCCAAGTCCCGACTTACTGGATCAGCGGAGAAACTTCGCCCTCCATACACACCTCCCAGACTGCTGAAGCACATTCCGCAGGGCTTCTGTTTAATTATCCAGTTTTCAGAAAGATCCGCAGTGTGATTGCTTAGGAGGATTTTCCCGCTTGTAGGACGGGTGCGCAGGATGGCACTCTGATGGAAGATCCAGGCGTCCCTGGGGCCCAGCTCACCTCCTGGGACACAGGTGCTCCCACCAACCCTCACTGTAATTTCCTGGGTGCCTCCTGCGACCAAACAGCACCTCCCACCACACAACAGGCCTGCTGTCCCCTCCTCCAGGGTCCAGTGGACACGGCCCTGCGCATCCTCCGGCCAGAGGGTGGTCTGTGCTCCCCGCAAGGTCAGCTCTTGGCCACCTGGTCCTTAGGGCAGGATCCCAGGGTCCTGAGACCCCCAGCGCACAGGACACATCTTACCACGGGGAGGGGCTAAGCCACTTACATTGGCCTCTCAGCTCGAGCAGGTGTGCTCCTGTGTGGCGGCTCATGGAGTCCCAGGATCGTGAATGCTAGTCTATTTTATTCCAAGGGCCTCCGAAGCCAGACCTGGTGTGACTCAGCTGAAACCCTAGAGGAAGACATTCAGATACATGTTTTCGAAGGTTCCACACAGGAAACCATGTTCTGTTCTCTTTCCTCGTGGGGCAGCTGCCCCTCCAGAGCTGGAGGTCCGGCTGGGGGGACCGTTCTTGCCCCGGGCAGCAAGATTGCTGAGTGTACACCAGTCATCCTCCACACACTGCGAAGTCAAGCAGGAATGTGTGTGATTTTCCACGAGAAACAAATTATTTTTGTTTAGTGAGTTCAGAGTAGCTACTTGGAGATCGACCATTATGGTTTATGCTCTGACTCTCAGGTTGGGCAAATGACACCCATGGGCATCTCTGATGAACTTAAAACGTTTGGTGGACGTCTCGAAAGTTTTCAAGTGCGTGCGTGCATGTGCGCGCGCGCGTGTGTGTGTGAAATCAAGCTCCGTAGTCAGAGCTTACTGCCATCTGTATGCCTCATCTGTTCTGTATGATTTTGTTCTGTAGGGAAGGGAGTGAGAAGCAAAGGAGATGGGGAAAGACGTCTTTTCCAAAAATCAAGCTCACAGAATATCCCAAAGCCGCAAGCCCTGAGCGTCCCTTGCAGGAGCCATTCGGCCATGATGCAATGGGGAATGACCTATGGCTATCTGGCCCATGACACCAACTCTGACCTTGACAAATGGCCACGGGTGAGCACGCAGAAGGAAGGGGCCCTGATATGATGCAGGAGACGGTGCAGGGACTCCGGCCAGTGGGAACCCACTCGGAAAACAGCCTTGGCTCTACTCCACGTTTCAAGCCAACATTTAACATTTATGTTTCACTTAAAAAATTTAACCTGTGTGACATTGAGTATAATTTTCCTTTTCACTGACTTTTTCCAATTAACCAGCCAGCCGGCAGCCCATCAGACGAGAGCTGCCTCCAGCTGCCGGGCTGGGGAAGGCGTGTCCCAGGCAGCCCCTGCATCCTGAGCAGCCAGCCCGCAGGTGCTCCCCCTGCAGACCCCAAGGCTCCACCCATGAGTGGCCTGCAGGGGGGAGTGCTGGGCGGACAGGGAGCCCCAAGCCTGGAAGATGTCCTGGAGGTGGTAGCTTCCCTACAGAACATGCAGCGGTGTGGATGGCAGTCCCGTGGGAGAGGCCACAAGGGACAAGCTGAGGGTGGGACAGTGCCCCAGATTTAGGAGCCGTGTGGACTGCGGTTCATAGCTCTGGGCGGCCAGGTCGGGGAGGAGGGCAGGGTCGGGGATCCAGACGTTTGAACTGCTCAGTGAATGTGCTAAGCCCTTCCTGGAGGGGTTGTTTTGTGGCTTCAAAGTAAGACGTGTAAGCCCCTGACTCAGTGAAGCATTCCCCATCCCGACACAGCCTGGAGGCTGCAGTGGGGGGCAGGGGCGGTCCTCACTGTCCCAGGAGGCTGTCCAGCCCAGGAGGGGTCATCAGGTCCCACCCTTGTCTCTGTCCAGGCCCTCGGCTTCCTGTCCCACCCCACTCTGTCCACATGGTCCTCTCGCTCACCTGTCCGCCTCACCTCTGACCTGTCCTGACCCGTGTCCTGTGTGGGTCTGGGGGCCACCAGCTTACCTATGGCCACGAACTTCCCCCATCCCTACACTGAGCAGCCCACAGGTCCCCCAGCGTCCCCTCCACACCTTCACTTATCCCTCCCTGGACAGGAAACCAGGCACACAGGGACCTTCTCCCCAGGGTCCAGGTGACCTATGTGTCGGTCACTATCACTAGGGACCCTCCAGGGGCAGGCGGCTTGGGTGCACCACCTGGACAGCTCCTGTGCACAGCTGGGCGCCCAGGTCGACCAGCACCTGCTTCAGAGGACGTCTCTCCGCCTCCACGGCGGCTTCAGCCCACCGTCTCTTCAGGCGTCCTGGAAACGGCATGCTGGTGCCACGCCCGTCTCCCTCTTCACTCTTCCCAGCATCGAGGACTGTTGGTACAAACGCCCAAATCAAATCCCCCATGCTGTGGTGTTAGTTTTCTAGCACTCCTGTAACAAATTACCACAAACTGGGTGGCTCAAACAACACGAATTTACCACCTTACAGAGCTGTAGGTCATATGTACAGAACGGGTCTCTTGGGCTAAAACCAAGGCTCCAGGGGAGATCCATGTCCTTGCCTTTTCCAGCTTCTAGAAATGCCCGCCTTCCTTGGCCTGGGGCCGCTGCCCCACCTCTCGCACCCTGCTTTGGCCAGCAGGTATCTCTGCCTCTGACCCATCTTCCTCTTTCAAGGACCCTTGTGATGACACTGAGCCCGTCTGATGGTCCAGAACCACCTCCCAATTTATTTAAGGTCGGCTCATTCGTTAAATGTCCTTTGTCACAGAGCCAAACTTAGTCACAGGTCTGGGTCTGGACACGGGCACCACTGGGCGTGTGTGTGGACGTCCTCCTGCCCCCCATAACTGTTAACTGGTATAAAGCAGTAACAGAATAATACATTTCTGATGGTGGAATACTTTATATACACTTTGCAATCTTTTGGAACAAAAGAGTCTAAATAGATATACTTAGACAATCATTCTCACCACAGATATAAAAAAAGAAGGACAGAAAAAATTCCACCCAAGCAGGGCAGTCATCTGTCGAGATCTTTTGGTGTCAATAAATCAGTTCTTTGTTGACTTAGACTCTAAAGCATTTGAAACCATCATAAACGGTTAACAAGGGAAGACCCATTACATTCCTGGTATTAAGCTAATTGATGAAGTAGACCAGACTGAGTTTCCAAAGCCTCCATTTCCAATAGTTTCCTCACCAGTAAAATGCCATCCCCAAATTCCAGGGGCGAGGGAAGGTGTGTGTGGTTGTGGTGGCCGGGGAGAGGGTGGGGTGACCTGCCATCCAGTTTGCCTGGGACTGAGATTTTCCTGGGACGCCAGCTTTTCAGTTCCCAAACCAGGAAGGTCCCAGCACTCTGGGACGGTTGCTCGCCTGTCTCAGGGGTGAGATGACCTACACGAAGCCCCGAATCAGGATGCAAGATGTTCTGCCGGTCCTGAAAAATGGAAAGACAAATTTATCAAATGCTTATTGCACATGTCGCCCCATCTTCAGGGGCCCCCGCAATAACCCGTGGAGTTCTCCCACCTCGCTTCACAAGTGAGAAACCGAGGCTCAGAGTCACACATCTGGTACACGGCAGAGCCTAGGGCTCAAGCCCAGGCACGTCTGACCCTAAAGGCCACACCCTGAACCTCAACATTCGGTGTCTCGTTTCCAAATACGTCAGCTACTGATTTACTCTTCTATCTGCCAACCCCCAGTGTTGTGGTCATTAACTGAAATGGTTGAGCGTAGGAGGTGTGTGTGTGTGTGTGTGCACGTGCATGTGTGCATGTGTAATGGGGTACGTGGGTATATAGGTGGGGGGAGTGATGGAAATCCATAAGAATCCCCGTCTGTCCTTGGCTTTACTTAAATTCTTCATATAACCCTTTCATAATAAAGGCTCTCTGGACTTAAACTTTAACCAAAACCAAATGCCACCAGAAATTGTTTGTGCCCTGTATTTTTTATGTCTGGACCTGGAGCTGGAGTCTGCAATCACATGGCTCTGCAGACCCGGAAGGGAGCCACCTGGACCCTGCGCACATGTGAGCATTTCATCTGGGTCTTCCTGGAAAGTCTGAGACCTTTGCTCCAGATATTGTATGTCTAAGCCTCCAATAGGATCCTGCTGAAGAATAAGCCATTTGAGTAAAAGGTGTATTGGATTTGAGGGGAAATAGTCAGATATAAATAAACACGAAGGGAAAAGAAAGGCACATAAATTGAAAGCTTAGAATAATGTATAACTATTAAAAGGTATTGAAAAATTTATTTTATCTGTTTAATAATCTCTGAGGTAAAGGGGAGAGAAGGATAACACTCTCCAGCTGGAGTCATTAGCTAATGTTATTCATAACCAAACGTTATCAGCCTCCATCCAGCTGCATATTTTTATATTCGGTTAAATTCTGCTTCCATGCAAACTTGCCTGGCACGAAGATTCATGTGCTTCCGCACAGACCCCACGGAAGAAGTGAGCAGAGATTTTTGAACCGATGAGCCTTCAGCCCGGGACTCTACTGAGGTCTTCAGCATCCCCCTAATTGTATGACTATCGGTTAGCAGTAACAAGTGTACAGGATTTGTCCACGTAAACCCTGCCTAACAACTTCGCTCTAGCAGCTCATCGCTGGGCCGGGCACTCTGCGGCGACTTGACCTGCAGGGGACCTGGGGTCGGGCACGCGGGACAACCACTCACCTTCTCTGCAGCTCTGGCTGGAGCTCACCCCACGGGCCAGGAGGCTGGCTGGGCATTTCTCTTTCATTCTCTGACAATTTGAGAAGTCCAAACGCAGACACGGACACGTGGACACACACGTTATACACACGTGCACAGGTGTTCTCAAGGACTGAAGACCCAGCCAAACAGATTGCTTCATGTCAAACATGGTTTTTGACCCATAAGTAAAAATAAATCCTTATCTTATTCTTGTCTTTTTCCTTCAAATGAAACAAAACAAAACAAAACAAAACAGGTGGCTATCTTTGCTATGATTATATTAACCCTTTTTAAAATGATCTATTTTTTGTGTGCTCTGACGTGGCCTTGTGACATCACAGGGCATGTGGCAGCCACGTGATGCCACCAGGAGGTCTACCCAGGGCCGTGGCCTTTACAAAAGTGCTGCTATATGGGCTTATTTGCAAAAGCTGGGCATCAGAATAGTCTAGACATAAGCAGAGCCCGCTGTGCTCATGAAGAAGGTTTGGACCACGGCGCCCACAGCGCTCTATTTTCCATGTGGCACTTACACTAGTTTCCTCATTCGCTAAGGTAATGCGATAGGTCTGGTAGGGGTTTGGAAATTGTTCCAGAAGCTGTGAGGCCACATACAATTGCAAGTTTCTGTGGGTTTGGCAAGCCTCTAATGTCTTCACTATTGGTTCTCTCCTTCTTCTCAAGTTCTGGCGTAGGGTGTGGGGCTCATCTTGAAGGAGGTGAATCCAGCAGGTGTAGACATCCAGTATGTGCTTCCTGAACTGGGTTTGAGTCCAATTCTCTGTAACCACAAGGGTCCTTTGCCTCCTTTGACACCACACGGGCTCTTCTCAGACTCTCAGGAGCCTAAACTGATCCTTCCTTTTGGACTACTGACTGGTCTTTGATTTTTCAACACCCGGCACATGCCCCACCATGTGCTCCAGAGCTCGGGCGCAGGTGCACGGCAAGTGGACTCACTGCGACCCGCCACAAGTCATTTTCCTAAGTGACTATTGAATGTGAGTGAAGATGAAGCAGGACTGGGCCACCTGCTCACTGATCCTGGTGTCACCAAGGTCTCCAGGTGCAGAGCTAGCAACTGGGATCAATTAGAAATTATGCTTGAAGCGGAATGTAATTAATTATATAATTTGAGTAATTTGAGTTTTAATTATACTAAAATTGCATCGTACACCCAGGGCATTTGGAAGGATCCCCAACAAAAGGCATCCAGGTAGGAATGCAGCCCCTGCACGCACCTGCTCCTCACTCGTACCAGACCCACTGCTGTGTACCGAGCATGGACCACTCACACTCACAAACATCCGTGCAAGCTGCCCATGGGACATCTCACTCACCCATCTCTGCAGCCCACCAGTGGTCGGGGAGTGCGGTGATCTGTGACACAGCCAGCCTGATCGTGTCGTCCTCGGTGTTGCCAACAGGAGCAGGGCAATCCAGGCCTTGCCCTTTATACTTGGGACTGAGCTTCAGGGGGTTCTAGGATAATACATCATCGTATCTCTTCAAGTTAAAGCTTCATCCCAACTCCGAGCACTCAGTGTCATACCCAACACCTACATGGGTGGCTCTCAGGTCAGGCATTGACCAGATGATGTTAATTCTGTGCCGTTAGTTTCTGGCACTACTTGGAAGACTCTGGAAAGTGAGGTGTTTGTTTTGGACGTGGTTTCTTATTCTTCGAGTAGCTCAATAAAGTCACATGAACTGGAGTACTGCACAGCTTGGCTTTGTGCCAATATCATGGGGGAGCACTGTCACCAGGAATGAGTGTCCCCTGGGTTCTCCGGGGGTCTCCTTGGTGTGGTTGCCCACCTTGTGCACTGGCCAAGTGGAGAGAGCCCTCTGTAGCATCACCTCCACCCCCAACCAGATCAGCGCTCCTGGTGGTCAAGCAGATTTGCCAACCCATTGCTCGTTAGAATGGTCACTTGTCTGGCCACTGGCCCTTCTGGGCTGCACTCCCAGCACAGTCCAATCGGCATTAGCAGAAGGGACAGTGGAGAGGCTCCATGCTCAGAGCTGTCTCTGGCACAAGGAACGTCTTGTGGGTCCAGGTGCCCAGCCCTGGGTTGTCTCTTGCCTGGGAAATGAGCTCAGATGGGCAGCACACGGAAGGGCACACTCAACTCCCCACCCTGGCTGGTGCACTCACTCCCTCATCCATCTCCTGCCCCCGGAGCCTTGGGAGATCCCAGCCTGGACCTCTGACCACCTGCGTGTCCTTGGCTCTGCAGGCCTTGCCCCCCAGAATGTGTGCTCCAGTGTTGTCTGGGTTCTTAGGAGCGTGCTCTACCACCTGGGCTTCAGCTTTGAGTCAGCGACTAAATCTCCATCTCCCAGGAACAATGGGCCTGTGATGGGCACCCACGGTGTGGGAATGGAATCAGGGGATGGGTGTACAAGCTCCTTATGAGTTCTAATACGCTGAACGAACCTAGGGGACTAGCATTTTACATCCCATATTCAATTCCCTACCATCCCCAAAGTACCTTCAAGAAATGTTGCACCAGTAGACAGCAAAGTAAATTGTTCACTTTGCTAAAATTACAAAATTCTCCGCTAGAGAAACCCTGAGCTTATTCTAATGGCCAAGGGCCCTCACTCAAGGACATGGGCATTAATTCCTCTTAAAACTACAGCGACAGCTATTAGCCACCTGAAGCGTTGGCTAGGTGTCCACATTGGGGAACTTGGAGACCACCTTCCAATTCCTATTTCCAAATTCTTGACATTAGGGAGAACTTTTTAGGTAAAGAAAGAATGTTCTCCAAAGCTAAGTCAATGCTATGCATTATTATTTGGTTTTGTTCTTTCAAGCAGGATGTTTAGCTGTGCACTGGGGGCTCTGGGCCTCTCATCTCAATCATGTTTGCTGACTCAGCTTTATGTGGAAAAGACCTTCGCAAATAATAATTATCAACTTCGTTGATCTACTTGCATCCTAATAAATTACGCTGAACAAGGGAAAGGACCCATCAATTAATACTTCAAGCCATATTTGTAAAACATCGGACCACGGCCAACTCTATCCCCGTGCTCCTTGGCTCATCCCATCCCTACAGCACACTCATTTACCAGGCTGTCTTCACGAGATGGAACGAGGCCATTAGTGCCTCCACGAAGAGAGCATATTCATCACAATGAGCAGAGACACGGATATTGCTGCCCAAAGGTTTGCAATGGCCTTTAAGGGCATGCATACCCTTTAAGATAATCTGAAGATAGCTGAGAATCTTTAAACCTCAGGATACTCACTAAGAAGTGAGTTCTGCAATCTCACCGAGAGCCCTCACTGCGGATTGCCATGGTTCCTCAGAGTTCACTCCTAGGAAGCTAAGATCCCAGATCTAATGGAATTTCTCTCCTTCATGAAGCAATACACCAGCAAATTATCGACGATAAATCTGATCGAATCTGGACAATTCATAAGCACAGTGAGTGATAAAAAAAGGCAGTAGATGGAGGAAGATGATGCTAATTGCAAGCTCAAGCATCGTGCTGTGTCAGACAGCTTACTGAGCACAGCACCCTGAGTTGGCGCACTCGTTCCAGGAGCCGGGTCACCCCTAAGTGGGTCCTGCTGCCCCCCTATTCTGGCCTGCCCAGGGCAGGACATTTAGAGGTCAGATTCACAAGATAAACTAATCCAGTCACCTGCAGATCTCTGGATTCCACTGTAATCACTTTCAAAAGCTGCTACCCACATCTCGGGGAGCTCATCCGTGCAGAGCATGGATCTGACTTGGTCACGCAGTCTTCTCTGTGCTGATGTTCTGAAGGAGGGACTCTGGGACCCTCCTGCAAGTTCGGGTGAAGACTTGGTGCATGCACGCACTTTCTCAGTCACTCTGCTCCGCACCTGCACAAGAGTTGTTGACCTCTACTATTTGGCTATTAGTTTGGGGACGTTGGAACACACGCCCAAGTCTGGGCCTGTCCTGACAGCCTCAGAGCCCCTCCACTCAGTGCTGGCTGGACTGCAGCAGCCCAGTACCCACCTCCCTGCCTTTGCAATGAGTGGGCTCCAACCTGCAACATCATCTCCCAGAGCCTCGGCTGCTGGAGCAGCTGTGCTCTTCTTTCCTGGGAACATCCCTTCGGGTCCACCACTCGACTCTGAGCTTCACGCTCCTCCTCACCAACAGAAACACTGTGCTTGGAGCTGTCAGGACCTGCCTGCAGGCTGGAGACGAAGCCCACGCCTGGAATGTCCCAGCGTGTTTAGCCAGAAGCCTCCCTTTTTGTAGAATGAGGCCCAGGAGGGGGTGGAGGGCGGGGGTTGTGACATGGTCCCTGGGGAAGGATGGAAGAAATGGGAACAGTGGAGGGGCTCCTCTGGGCGGCTTGATTTTCTCAGCCCAAGCGTTCATGGCTCTGAAATGGAAAGTTACCAACCGAGTACTGCATGTGAAGCTGATTTAGTGTGTGAACGACAGAAGGAAAGAGCTGACACTCAGTTGGAATGTGAGACTGTCCCCTTGACTGGCTCCCTTCTTGCTGTGAAGTGTCCGTGGGAAGGCATTTCTGTAGGTTCTCCTAGGTCCTTGGGGTATTTCTAACCCAGTTCTCCTGGCTTCCTATGCCCAAGGGAGCCTGTTCATGAAATACAGACACAAACGCTGAGAAACTCCTGGCCCAGCACACCAAGCCCATCACAGCTCCTCTCAGGTCTCCGCAGGCCTGTCCCCGAGGCCTCAGGCCATGACCTCCTAGCCTCTGCCCCGGCCTCCTTGGCTACTGTCCAGTCTCAAGACAGGCTGGGCACGCTCTGCCCTCGGCCTTCTCACTCCCCTCTCCCTGCGCCTGGGAGATTCTCATCTCGCCCACCACCCATCTTGAAAATCTCAACTCAGTTGTTGCTTCCTTCTGGAAGTCTTCCCTGACTGCACCTCTGCAGTGGCCCAGAGGAAGGTTCCCCCATGAAATCCTGGAGGAACCTGGACCGCCTGCCATGCCTGTGTATTTGCTTCCATGGCTATAGCACAAGCTTAGAGATACGAATTCATCCTCTTCAACTTCTGAAGGTCAGGAGTCCAGAATCTGTCCACTGGGCAGAAGTCAGGGTGCTGGCAGGGCTGAGTTATTTCTGGAGGCTTCAGGGAAAAAACTTGACTTTTCCAGATTCTAGAGGCACTTGACCCCTGACTAATGACCCCTTCCCCACCCTCGTGGCCAGGCACACAACACCTTCCAGTCCCTCTCTGACCTCTCACCCCATCACCTGCCGTGACTGGGACCTTCAGCCTCCCTCCTTTGAGGACTCTTGTGATGACATCAGTCCTACCTGGATCATCCAGGATAATCTCCTCAGTTAAGATCCTTAACTGAATCACATCTGGAAAGTCCTCTTTTCTGTGTAAGGTGACATATTCATGGGTTCCAGGGAGCAGGGCGTGGACATCACTGGGGGGCCATTAGTCAGCTGACCACATGGTATTTTACTGCATTGTAAGCTCTAGAGAGCATGGACTATATTATTTCTCACTATTGTAACCCCAGTGTGTAGCACAAGGACTGGCCTGTGGAGCTGCTAAAACATACTTTGAGTTAAGTAAGTTAATGAATTGTTGGATAGACAGATGGTTGGATGGATGTGTGGATGGATGGGTGGATGGATGGACAGATGGTTGGATGGATGCGTGGATGGATGGGTGGATGGTTGGATGGATGCATGGATGGATGCACAGATGGTTGGATGGATGTATGGACGGATAGGTGAATGGATGCATGGATGGATGGACAGATGGTTGGATGGATGTATGGATGGATAGGTGAATGAATGCATGGATGGATGGACAGATGGTTGGATGGATGCCTGGATGCCTGGATGGATGGGTGGATGGTTGGATGGATGCATGGATGGATGGGTGGATGGTTGGATAGATGCATGGATGGATGGGTGGTTGGGTGGATGAACTTCCATGATGTTCAGAGTTCACACAGGATCCTCAAAACCAGTCTTAGTGCAAAACAGTTCAGTAGGGCCCATTTTGGTTTGGAGCTGGCTCAGTCCAGAAAACTTGTATTTCAGGGCATTTCTAGGTGAGTCTCTGATGCTGACACCCTGCACTCAGCCTCACCCCAGAGAAGTCCCCGTCCTCCGTGTCCCAGTACATTTTACAGTGTAAATGCCAATCCTGTTACCATTTGCTTGAGCACCTGAGCTGGGCAGGGTCCAAGCTGAGGACACCTACAGTAGTAAGGGACAGGAAGCCACTGCTGGACAGACAGAAAAGCACACGTCCACAGCAGATGTTTCCTAACTCCCGCACTGAGCTCTGTGACAACCATTTAACCTCAAAGAACCGAGAGGTTGTACCTCATGCAAGTTTAAATCTCAGGCTAAGCTACTATAGTTCAGTTAGTGCTACCTAACATTTTTAACACAGAGAGATGGAACATTACAAGGAAGAGGGGACGGCGTTCGGGCTCTAGCATCCCACGATAGGCAGCTGGGTGCTCACTTGGTGAGACTCTGTGCACGGAAGCTAGTCTGCTCCTGCAGTGCTCCCAGTGAACTTGCTTACGAGCCAGTGTGCACATGCACCGGATGCAGGGCTCTGAACACAAACGTTTTCAAGGGAGAAAGTCAGCATGCAGATTCACCCCATAGTCCACTTCTTGCCTCTTCAGTCGCCCCACCGGGCTGCTGACAAAGCTGGACATGAGGTTTGATGAAAGCCACACCGGCCTTGCACCCCGGCCTGCAGCTGAGGCCCAGGGAGGCTCCAGTTCCATCCAGGAGGAAGCCCACAACTCAGGAACACTCATTTGACCCTTGTTCCAAGTTATCTAGAAACTGAACTTATAAATTCCCAGCTGGGGGCGCCTGGGTGGCTCAGTCATTAAGGGTCTGCCTTCGGCTCAGGTCGTGATCCCAGCGTCCTGGGATCAAGCCCCACATCGGGCTCTCTGCTCAGCGGGAAGCCTGCTTCTCCCTCTCCCACTCCCCTGCTTGTGTTCCTGTTCTCGCTATCTCTGTCTCTGTCAAATAAATAAATAAATAATCTTTAAAAAAAAAAAAAAATTCCCAGCTGACGTGTTTGAATTCAAAGGTTCGCATCTCTGTTTTTGTATCACTCAACGACGGTTTGTGACCTAGAAAATAACTGACAAAGGTTTAGCCCCCAAAGTTAAAATTAAACTGTGCCCATCAATTAACCTAAATTCTGCATGTCCTGACCTTTTTCTCTTCAAGTCCTCATTCCACTTAGATGGGTGCTGTCAGTTTGCAATATTATTCGGGGGAGATTTGCTCTCGTGAACGCATATTACCGTGGGGACAATATTTGGGTGTGAGTCCTCCGTTCCTGTGGATTCACACCACTTGTATCCTGTCGATGGACGTGGCTGAAATGTAAACATTTAATAATATTAAAGAGGCTACAGAGAGTCGTACTTAAAGAGAAACTCTCCAAAAATGAGCTTGATCTAATTTATTAGAGGCAGCTTATCTTTGTCTTCCAAAATAATACAACCAACTGGGAGCATAAAAGAGATTATCTGCACAGCCCAAAGAGGGGGAAGGAGGGCCAATTTGTCACCACCTAAGTCACCAACACAGTGAACTCATTTTAAATTAATGTTCACATTTAAGAAAAATCTTGTTATCTTAATGCATTGCTAATTCTTCCCAGATAATAGCTTGGGGAAGGCTTGCCTGTGGAGACCTTGGGGACACAATGCTGAGACATCCACTGGTTGTAGAAAGGAGGGAACCATCTGCTGGGGACAGGGAGCCATCAGGAGACTGGCACGACTGCAGGCTTGTTGGTAGCTGACATTTAAAGGCCATCAGCTAGGGTCTAGCTACATGCGACCTTGCAGTGACATCTTTGCCTGCTCCAGGGGAAGGAAGTGAACTGTGGGAGCAGAAATGCTGCTTTCAGAGGATGCCCTGGTTAATGAGGCCCTGTGATTTCTGGGGCTTGGATGTCCTTGCCATGGTCTGGGCAAGGATCTGCCCTTACAGAGGCTTGGCCTCAGGTCAAGTTTCCATAGGATGCACGCTCATCATCCCCTCATCATGCTTCTGCACATATTCTGGCCACATATTTGCAAATCTTTGCTTTCTTGGGTCACTTTGCCATGGAGACTGGTATTTTTTAAGTTTGATAAATTTGTCAAGTCTATTGGGTCATTAGAAAAGACTCTCCTACCTTCTACCCCCATTTTTGCAGTTCTGTTCTAGGTTCTGGGGTCAACGTTCTATGAGAACATGTGCTAAGGTCAGAGTCCAGAAGGCGGGCAGAATTCTCAGAGGTGATGCTGAAGATGGGCTAGCTATGCTGATTCTCATTTTGTATTTATGCATGGAATAAATATGTTTGAAAATCCGAAGGCCAACCAGAGATGCGGCTGGAAGGAAGCATGTGAGGATAGAGCACTTAACACCACTGTGCAGAACATCCTGCTGGGTGGATTGAGTGGGAGGATGTTTCTGTCGGGCTCAAGCAAGGGTCTCCACCAGTGCAGGTACCCACTCTCTCACCCTGCCCACTTCTTAATTACTTATTTACATTGATTTTAATCCTAAAGTTCCAGGTGGCCTCTATGTTCACAAGAGTCATGAGCAGAGAGTTAAAGAGTGAGTTACAGTCTGAAGCCCCCTCCACACGGCTGTGGTGTGTCACTGGGTGACCCCGTTGTTGGGGGGACTGCGCGTCTTGTTAGGGCCTGTATGGCAGCCAAGAACAGAGAAGCCAGAGCTTACGCACTAGGCACTCGTCCTGCATTGACTCAGGCCACCCTTGTAATAGCCCACGAGCCAGACACAGCTGTCACCCCACTCTACAGGTGAGGATGCGGGAGGCCCCAGGAACACACGCAGACGTGGGCTCTGTTGTCCGTACTCTCAACCACCAGGCTGTGGTGCTGTCCTGACAAAGGACGTGGACCCAGCGGCCACTTCCTGCTGGTCCCCAGAGGGGAAGCTGACACCCCCGGGCACGCTGCCTGGATGGGTGTGGCTCCCCATGCGCGGTGGGTCTTCTCCAGGCAACGGCTCAGGGACTGCTGACCCAACTTCAGCAGTTGTTCAGCGGGAAGCTAAGGTCCCGATGGGTCTTGAAGCCTCACCAGAAAGAACAGAGCGTGTCCTTCTAGAGTCCAGACACAAGAGCAGGGCCCTGTGCCCACAAGGCCCCCACTTTGGTGCCATGGCCTCCTCACCACCCTCTCCATCTCCACCTCTGATACCTCAAGCAAGTGACCACCCGCACACTATTCTTTTGGTTGTTTATCTTGCCTGTGCCCCAAATCAAGAGAAGCAAGTAACAACTTCCCTCAGTCTGAAATGCAAATGTAAGACTCAAACCTTTCTCAGTCCTTCTCTAGGGCAGGATCATCAGGACATTGTTTGTAAGGCATTCATGCCTATAGGAAGCCGACTTCCGTACTCCTCATGGACGCAGCACATCAACATTGGACTGTCTTCTGCATTTGCAAGAAGAATGCAAACAATTAAAATGTCATCATAGAGGATACTTAATTTGCTTAATTGTTAATCTTGCAGTGCAACAAGCGTGCACATGAAATGCGACTAGAGGCCATCAACCCAACATCAATGTTCCCTTCGCAAAGCCCTTTGGAGGACCATCCCAATCTGGCCTCCAAACCCTACGTCCCCAGTCTCCAGTCTAACCTGACAGTAAGCTGATGTAGGGTAGCTAAAAGAAAAACTCATTTCAGTGTAAACAGCAGCTCTGACATGAAAACAAATTTTCTTCTATCTCGCGTTGCATTGGAAGACCACCTGCCTAAAACCCTGCCTTGCCTGTGGATGGAGAATCTAGCCAATGTAGACTCAGGCCTGAAGGCTCTCTCAAGAAAGACCAGGTTTCCTGGGGAAAGGGCCCACAAGACCAGTCAGTAATCCCGGGCACTTTCGAACCCCTCAAGCTGATGAGAAGCAATGAGGAAAGCAGGTGGAAGAGTAAGGAGGGAAAAAATACAGTTCCAGGGATGCCTGGGTGGCTCAGTCGGTTAAGCATCTGCCTCCAGCTCAGGTCACAATCCCGGGGTCCTGGGATCCAGCCCCGCAACATGCTCCTGCTCAGTGGGGAGCCTGCTTCTCCCTCTCCCTCTGCCTGCCGCTCCCCCTGCTTGTGCTCATGCTCTCTCTCTCTCTGTGTCAAATACATAAATAAAATCTTTTTAAAAAAATACAATTCCTCTTCACTCATTTGCTGTTTATTTTCCTATTGGCAATTATTTTTGTTTTTCTCATTATAAAAATTCTTTTTTTTTTGAAGATTTTACTTATGTTTTTCACAGAGAGACACAGCGAGAGAGGGAACACAAGCAGGGGGAGTGGGAGAAGCAGGCTTCCCGCTGAGCAGGGAGCCCAATGCGGGGCTCGATCCCAGCACCCTGGGATCATGACCTGAATCAAAGGCAGCCGCTTAACGACCGAGCCACCCAGGCACCCCCTCATTATAAAAATTCTTAATATATAAAGGATATTAACACATTTCTTTATAATAAATATATTAAATATTAAAAAAAATACAATTCCAAAGAAGCACCGTTCATCCCAGTCTTGGGAATACGCTTAGTTGTGGCTCTTGGGTTCTCCCACACCAGCAAATGAGGGGGAAACCCTATCCCCCAAACTAAGAGATTATTGGTGTAATAGGGAAGGAGCAGTGTGTGTTTCTGGGGAAGGGTCTGTGGTTATTGGTCGGGCTGTGTCTCCATTTCAGACCCTGTCCTCTGAGCGCTCAGATGGATCAGACATGGACTCTGCACTTCTGCTTGGAGAAGCCTGGGTTTGGACATGCCCTCCTGGCCAACTGGGTCACCCAGCTGAGAACAAGGCTAAGGTGTGTGCAAGGGGAGATGACAGAGCAAAAGTCCATCCAGGTCAACTGCTGGGATGGAGCAGATAGTCGGTGCGGGCAGAGCAGAGGAGAGAAGTCCCGTGGGTGCTGAGGAAGGTGGGGGGCAGTGAGCTAATCACCACTCGACTGAAGGGAAGAACCAGCTGATGTGAAACCTGAACCACAGCCTTGGTGGGCTGAGGATTAGGGCAGTTCAGGTGGTCAACCCTAACAATGCATTGTGGAGTGAGTCCTGATGCTCGCTGGTCATGTGATGGATTATTTTATGTGTCAACTTCACTAGGACGGGGGGCCCAGATATTTGGTCAAACATCCGGCTAGGTGTTTCTGGATGAGATTAACATTTGAATTTGTAGACCAAATAAGGCACATTGCCCTTCCTAATACGGGTAGGCCTCATCCAATCAGTTGAAGGCCTGAATAGAACAAAAAGGCTGACCCTCCTTCGAGTAAGAGAATTCTTCCTGAGTGACTGCGTTCAAGCTGGGACAGTGGGTTTTTTCCTTCCTTCAGACTCGAACAGAAACATCGGCTCTTCCTGGGTCCTGAGCCTGTGGCTTTTGGATTGAAACAAACCCAGTGGCGCTCCCGGGCCCCCAGCTTGCTGACTCACCCTGCAGATCTTGGGACTTGTTGGCCTCCATAATTGCATGAACCAAACCTTCTAATAAATCTCTTTCTGTTGGTTGTGTTTCTCTCGAGAACCTTAATAACCTGGGTAACCCCCTCAGAAGGCGTTTTTGTTTTACCTGCATTCATAGCATATTCGTATGGGGCTGACTTGACCGACAGCACAGTGATGACTTCAATGCTTTACTCTGTGTAATTAGGAACTGATCATAAATACTTGATTTTTCCTGAAAATAAGACTGAAAAAAACCTACAGAAGCCATCTTCATAGAGCGAACCTGGTCATAAGTACCCTGACGTTGGACAAGTATGGGATGGGACAGGCAGCCAGAAGGACCAAGGAGGCCTGGGGTACGTGGAGGATGCCCTGGAAAGGGGCTGGCTTGGGGGGAACAGGGTGGGGTCACGATGCTGCAGAGAGAGCCAGGGAGCTGATGACTTTGGACTCATTGGGAATCTACCCCCTTAGAGCCTCCTTCTGTACTCTGTGCTCCCACCACTTACACCTTTCTGCCCCGAATTGTGTCCTAGTGGGTAGCTTCCTGTCCCATCACATGTACTGTGTGTTCATTCAGTTATTCACCCTGAGAGCAATGCAGATCCAAACACCGTCCCCTGCCTGATTTATTCACCACCCTCCCATCTCCCTGTGTAAACTCTTCGACGCTCCCGGGGCCGAGGGCAGTGTTTGCTGATCTCTTGTAAGTCTGGGGCAGTTCAGGCTGCAGATGATTCCCATATCTCCAGTCCCTCCTAATATTGATCCCAGCCATTAACGATCCCCTAAATCCATATCAAACACTTCCATTGAGAACGGGCAGATTTGCCAAAAGACAGGCTCGTTCTTGACTCTGAATGGTGCTAACAGGGTGGGGTGGTCACTTGTAACCTAAGGAACATGGTACAGATGTGACAGGAGCTGCTGAGTACTCTGTTGTCATAAACAGAGCGTCGGCAAGCTTCATGCTGACGAAACAATGACATTTTTAGTAGACCGTCCTCATAAACACGCCATCGACTGCCAGGAGAAACCGTTCAGCATTAATTACATGAAAACTGAAGTCATTTGCAACTTGGATCGTGCTCAATTACGTTTAGAGAGTCGGCCCTCAGCAGCGATTTTGTGTCGTTGCTGTGCAGCTCAGCTCCCCCGTGGCTCCCGGAGCCACGTAGGGAGACACGGCTTATTTTTATGGGTGGAGCAGGCACTTGACCAGAAAGCTCTATGCATTTTTTAGGGTTCTCCCTTCCGGGCATGTTCTAGGCACCGTTCCGATGACACGGAGGGTGTGTTTTAGAGACGCCCACCTGAGGCTAACGGCTAAAACCACAGTCCACGCCCAGGCTCGGGGGAGCGCGCTGGCCTTCCCTCCCCCTGCAGAAGGGACCCGGCCGCTCAAGAACACCAGCGCGGAGGAGCACACTCTCGCTCGGCCCCCTCGCCTCGAGAACCAGCTACACCGGCCTCAGGGGCAACCGTGCCTCCTGGTCGCCTCCCGCCAAACGTAAGACTTGTGTCCCGGACCCAGCAAAGCAAAATAAAAAGAAAATGAAGGAGGCGTGTGACGACCGTGGATGGAGCTGTAACCCGGACCGGTTGGCGCCTTGAACGGCAAGCCTCTGTCCCACCGAAGGTTAATTTCAAGCCCTCGAATCAGACTAACGGGGACCCCCATTCCCCCACTCGGAGCAGGCTGTAGCCGTCGAACTGCCCTGAGACGCAGCTTCCAGAAAGCGTCCCGCTGTCTCTACATCACCAGATCCGGACGGACGGCTCCCCTCCACAGTCTGTGACCCACGGCCTTGAAGTCACTCACCCGAGGGCCTGCCGGGGACTCTCCTGCTCCAAATCCCGATGGCTGTGGTGTTCCGTCCATGGACGAGAGCAAGCAAGGCCCCCGTCTCAGGACAGGACGCCACCACGTGTCTGGAGAACAGCTTCTAAGAGCTCGAGCATGAAAAAGCGCTCATTTAAAATGAAATGTTCCTCCTAATTTTGATTATTTTTGGCTCTCTGGCCGTTATGGCACCGTGGCACGTGGCGGGGGAAAACTGCCCATTCCAGATCCCTTTCGGGTCCCATAGAGCAGGATCTGACTCTGAGCTTGGAGTGAACAATTTCTACCTGTTCCCGCAGCTCATTGGCGGCACGGGAGCGCTCCGCGGGGGCCGAGGAATAGCCCTCCACGGGAGTCTGCCACGTCGCCTGTCAGTGACTCGGGAAGGGAGGCAGTCACGCTGTGTACTTCACCCCAAAGTTGTCACTAAGGACAAAACAACAGCAGCGAGGGAAAATGAGTACTCGGCACAGCCTGGAGGCAAAGAACCCGGAGGAGAAATCCAGTCTGCCGGTGAGCGGGAGGGAAGGGGGCCCTGGGCGGCCTCACCTGGCAGCTGACGGTGGGCAGGGGACAGAGGTCCGCATCTCGAGCTGACCACGTGAACGTGGCTGCTGGGACCTTCCTGCCGTGAGGGCTGGTCTCGGTGGCTCCCGCCTGGCCAAGCCTGGCACATGGGGTGAGGAGTCTACACCCGCCAGCTCCAGGGCCGGCTCCCGACTCGGGCCTCCGAACACTTGAGTGGACGAGAGCCACGCGCCATGTCACCTAAGTGACACAGCTGAGCACCCAGCGCCCACTAGTGGGGCCTCGGCCCCAACAGAGAAGCTCCCACAGGCTCGAGCACGGCGACCGGGGTCTGTAATGACAGCCCCTCACCAGCCACCCCTCCTCAAGAGGGCTCCCCCGGGTGAGGACGTGCACAGTGGCTTCACCTCTCCTCTTGGTCACCCAGCAAAAGTCGCCTGGAGCTACCACGTCACCCAGGAACTCCCTTCAGTCTCTGTTGGCACATGCATTAGGCACCAAAGTATACCACCTTTCTTCCTGGCCTCCAGTGAGCCTCACTGTCAATCATGGGGGAGTCGTTTGGTTCCAACCAGCCTTCTGTGGGGGGACGTCTGTGCCCCGTGAGCCGACGGGGGTAACTGGTCAGAGGCCATAACAGAGTGAGACTCACGGCTGCCCCAGCTGGTAACTCACCTGAAATATGGCCCCGTTTACAGGGATACAGAAAAGGGCCAGACAAATGGAGATGGGTAGTTCAGAATTACACATTAATGTGTAGGGTTGTAAATACTAACCAATATTGATGGCTTAGATCTAAATTCAGATTTTCATCTTGGGAACGGCAATAAATAACATGAAAACATTTTATACATCAGAAGCCTTATTTGTCAGGAGCATCTAAACAGATATAAATGTTATTCCTTCAAGGAGCAGAGAACAGTTCAATCTCCCCACGAGGGAGTCCCAGGTGAGAAGCTGGGAATGGACAGAGAAAGGGGCCCAGGGTGGCCACAGGGGAACCCACAGACTCTGGGTGGGGCGACACAGACCTGTGACTCTCCCCCATCTGCTCTGTGGGAAGGCCCCGCCGTGGCAGGACAGGGAATGTCCGGGAGCTCAGTCCCTCCAGCAGGACCGCGGGGGCAGGAGAAGATGCACTGGAACGGAGCACGCGGAGACAAGAGACGTGCCGTCTCTGGCAAGAGAAGCAAGGCCTCCGCGTCGCCGCGCCAAGCACTATGTGCTAGGTTCTGCCCACCCCCCGCATCACCTCATTTCACCTCTCCTCCTCGTGGACCGAGCAGCACAGGGGAGGAGACAGAGGACCAGAGCCCGGAAGGAGTGGCCCAGGGCCATGCACCTATATGATCGCATGCTCCTGTCCAGACCCCGAATTCTGTCTCACACCTCGTCCTCCGACCTGGCAAAGCCTCCAGGAGGGACGCTTGTGGGCAGTGCGTGGGAGAGCGCGATGAATCAGCGAGAGAGCGCAGGAAGGATGCAGGGTCCCCGGTGGGACAAGGCGGGTTCAGGTGGGTAGCACGTTAGCTGGGACACTTTGGGAGAGAGTCATGGGTATTTGGGAACACAGGGTGGATAGGGTCGCTATCCACATTCGTGAATTCACCCACTCATTGCAATTTACTTGTGACCCCCCCCAAATCAATACTTGTGTTGCGTTTGCAGTCATTCGGACGTGCTCAGGGTCGTGAGCGATTTGAACAGTCCGATGTGCGCGCTCCCGGCTGAGGTCAGACGCGACAGGCCACCTTCCTACCTCAGCTCTGAGACTATAAGCAAGTCTGTCGAGTGCCGCTTTTCACATCTTTGTGCTTTTTGCTGGTGATTTTGCTGTTTCGACGGTCCCCGAGCACAGCGCTGACATGCTGGCCGGGGCTCCCGTGGGCAGGAGGGCTGAGGTATGTGCGCCTTACGGAGGGGACAAGAGTGCTCCACAGGCTTCCTCGGGCACGAGTCACGGCGCCATCGGCTGTGAGCTCGATGTGAACGAACGCGTTAAACGAGGTGTCTTCGGACGGCACACGTGCAGCCAGGTTACGTACCGAGAAACATGCCGGGAACCGAGGCCCACGGGACCCGAACCCTGTGTCTCCCCGGGAGCAATGGTTCAGTGTGTGTGGTGACTGCAGAACAGAACTGTCACAAATCAAGAGACTCAGCTGTGCCTGGAAAGGGGGCCTTCAGCCCAGGGGCGCGCACCACAAAGCAGACCGCACGAGAATGCAGCCAACAGCGCCATCCCCATCGGCCCCAGTACAACCCGGAAAGCGGGTATCCTTCCTCTCACTAACCCCAAGGGGACTGAAGTCCGGAGAGCCCGTTTCTGGCCAACAGATAGGGGGTAAAGCCTCAGACCCGGGCCAGACGCAGGGCGCCATGCCCAGAGTCCTGAGCACCTGCTGCTGGCCGGCGCTTCCACGGGGCCCTCGGAGGTCAGGCCCACGAGGCATCTCTCCGGGCACTGGAGGAGCTCCGCGAAGGGCAGAGCGCTGGCTGGCCACCACGACTGCTGTGGTGGGGCCCCAGGGACAGAGCGTGCGGGGCAGTAGAAGCCCCGGTGGGGTCCCCATCAGGATAGGGGACGTGGCGGACACCTTCCAGGCAGCTGAGCTGGAGCGGCACCGTCCGAGGCCGACCACCTGAGCACGGCAGCGTTCCGACGGGCACGTTAGCATTGGATCTCTAGCGGCATCCTGCATGGCTCGGCGCAGAGGAAGCCCCTTCCCGGGATGCTGTGTCCTTCGCCCCTTTTGGGGGGACCTTCCCAGCAAATGAACAGCTGGAGGAGACCAGGGCCAGCAGCCAGGAATTAGCTCCAAGTGCAGGGGGGGAGGCCCAGGCAGCCCAGGGGGCTCCACGAAGGCAGAGAGGATGGATTGGAGCCCCGGAGGACGAGATGATGTGCCTGTGGCCCACTTGTTAAGGCAGGGACATCGTATTTCATGAGTAAAATGGGAAGCAGGGGTTGAGCGGGCTGAGGCTTGGGGAGGTGGCATCTGAGAGGTCCAGGACCACAGTACCCGAAGCAGGTCCGCCAAGGGCAGTCCTGTTCCTGCAGAGCCAGTGACAGACCCCTGTGCCTCTGTCTTCCTTCTCTGGAGCAAGGACACAAGAGTGAGCACTCTGGTAGGAGGCACGTGGGATCCCAAGAAGATAACAGGCCCAAAGAGGCTCACGGAGCTGCGGGCATCACGGAGAGGAACGTGGTTTGTGTTCCTCCTCTGAAGGAGCCCACTCACTTCATCTCTGTGTTTTCTCAAATGCAGAGAAGTGATTACTGAATTCACCCTAAGCTTTGTAAACACTCAGACTGAAACTAGCTACAGAAAAGAGACACCCCCTTAGGAATCTCTGTACGCACATAATCTGATTTATCTCCCGCCTCTAGGTGGGGATTCGGGCCAGATGAGCTATCTCTGCAAACCCATTATACTTCCCTCACCTAAGGGGATCACAGTCGTTCCATGGCTGTTCACACTTACATCGCGTTGCAACGGTTCCTGTTAAATCACAGTAATTATGAAAATGCAGGTGACAAGTGCATCAATTTGTGATAAGAGCTACCCAGCTTTCTGTAAAATTCATCCATAATAACAGAGCACTTTGAAAATGTTTAGCTCAATGATACTCAGAGCTGCTACACTAATTACCAGAACAGTGTGGAAGCCTCAGCTGGTGACCGGCTGCGGAGGACCAGGCTGCCTACAGCAGGCAAGGGGCCCCACCTGAGGGTGACCTCTTGGAAGACTGTCTGCAACCAGGACCAGCCTGCAAAGGTGCAGACGCCCGGGGGTCTCAGAGACCCCGGGACGGCACCCCGGGCTGGGCCCCAGGACTGCGGGCTCCCCCTGCAGACGAGCACTGTCCTGGGCCCTTCGTGCCCCACCGCTCGCTGACGGAGGCCCAGCAAAGCAGATTCGAGGTCAGTGTGGTAGCCAGACGAGAGGCTGTTTCTGTTGCTTGCTTAGATTGTGCCCATCACGGGAGATGTTTGAACCAGGCCCACAACGACAGGGCAATTACAAAATAGAGATGCAGCCTGTTTTCCCAAGTGTGAATCGGGTTTATTACCTTCTCTGGTTACTACCGTGTCTGGAGAGAAGACTCATGACCAGCAGTCGGCAGGAGCCGGAAACTCAGAAATGGGAAATGTGCTCAAAGGAACCGTCCTCCTCGGGGACCCCATGCTGTGGCAGAAGGAGCCTCACGTTCCCCGGTTCCAGCCCCAAACCTGCGCACACGGGGTGCAGAGCGGTGTAGTAGCAAACCAGCCTCTGAAGCTCCGGGCGTGGGCTTCTCCGGGGGGTCCCGGTCCCTGTTGCGTCTATCCACCTGGCCGCGGAGAGGGTCAGACGAGGGGTCAGAGCCTGTCGGTGACGTTCAGCACCGCCGCTGGGAAGACCGCAGGGAGGAAAGACGAGCAGGGAGTGCCAGCTTTGTTCCCGTCATCTAGGCGCCCGCTGGACCACGTAGATGGCGTGAGTGAAAAGGTCACTCGTGGACTGAATTGTGTCCCCCAACAGACAGGTTGAATCATGTCCCCTGACCCCTAGCACCTGTGAATGTGACTTGATCTGGAAATAGAATCTGGCAGATATAATCAGGTTCAAATGAGGTCGTACCGGATTAGGGTGGGCCCTATATCCAATGACCAGTGTCCTTCTAAGAAGACGAGGTTTGGACACAGAGACGCACACGTCACGTGAACACCGTCGGAGAATGGGGTGATGTGTCCACAAGCCAGGGGACCCCGAGGACTGCCAGCAACCAGCCGCCAAGGGACAGAGGACGCCGCGCCTCAGGTGGGAACCGAAGCTGCCCAGCTGGGACTCGGAGCGTCTGGCCTCCAGACTGAGAGACAGTAAATCTCCGTTCTTGCCAGCCACCAAGTTGTGGTGTTTGTCGTGGGGGCCGCGCATCTGATACAGCGCTGGGGCTGGGTTCTCCGGTGCAGCCGACATGTTCGGCCCTGCGCCTGGCCTCCCTGGGGTGGCCGCCTCGGCTAGCAGAGCCGTGACACTGAGTTGCTGGGGGAGACAGGCGGTTGACCTGTCACCGACCTCAGGAAGCTGCCGAGGACAGCGGCCGTTTTTCAGATTTTAACTTGTGCACCCCGATAAACGGCTAACTGAGCCCTGCACTCGACACGATGCTCAGACAGCAGCGTCACGTGGATGAGCGATCCCCTCGTGGGCAGCGGCCCCGGACGAGATGCTCCCAAGAGCCGTGCCCCCAGCCCCCGACCCCAGCCCTGTCGAGCACAGGAAGAAGAAAACCAAGCTTTTGCTCTATTATTCCTACAATAGTCGCATTGCTTCAAGCGTTAACTTCCCAGGGGCCAGAATTGCTGTAAAAATGCCCTAAAGTACCGCACAGACGCCGTTGTTGGGCTCTGAGGGAGGGCCGAGCACGGAACACCCAGGAAGCGCAGGAAAGCGGGAATGAATCGAAGTCGAATTTTATGAGTTAATGTCTTTACAGGAAGCCCCACACATGTGCACGAGTCCCCAGCATCGGGGAGGAAGATGAGGCAGGAGCTAGTGCGGGGTCTCCTGCGGCCACGGGAGTTGACAGCAGCCGGCAAGGTGGCACCGAGGCGGCTCCCTACCCTGGGGCCCAGCTCCGTGTCCGCGTGCCCAGCTCTGTGTCCGCGTGCCCAGCTCCGTGTCCGTGTGCCCAGCTCCGTGTCCACTTGCCCAGCTCCGTGTCCACGTGCCCAGCTCCGTGTCCGCGTGTCCAGCTCCGTGTCCGCGTGTCCAGCTCCGTGTCCGCGTGCCCAGCTCTGGGAGCAGAGGTCAACGAACCTGCCCAGTAAAGTGTCAGACGGTAAATCTTCCCAGCTTCGTGGGCAGAGGGTCTCCGGACCAGGCAGAGGGAACCCACGCCATCCGGTGAGCACGCGGGCGCCCCGGGCGTCAGTGTCCCCCACATGTGGACACTGTGGCTCAGCTGTCACAGGCTCTTCACGCGTCAGCAAACAGCCGCTCTTCTTCCAGAATGTTCAATGATTTAAAAACATACCCTGCTTCCCACATCACCGTGATCTTTTAGTTCATTACTATGGGATTTTCTGAAGTTGTGTTTTGCGTGTTTTCTGAAATCTCCATTAGTTATTTGATTTTATAAATATATTTCATTTAAAAAATCTCATGTTGGTACCTGTATACATTTACTGACTTACATATTTAATGATAACAAAATATAAAGTTATATTTAGGCAATTTTTACAATATCCTATCCCATACAGGAAAAGTGCCCAGGAGATGGGCACTCTAACACTGCTGTCGACAATGTGAATTTGCTAAAAAAATAAAATAAATAAAAAGCCAAGCCATAAAGATGGTTCTTACCTGTGGGCCTTAGGCCAGACGTGGTAAGGGGGCCATAGCAGCCCCCGGTCTCATGTGTCGTGCACCCAGGACGCCCTCTGCAGGGAGGCTTGGCCTCTGTTGACTGAGTTCTTCTCTAGTGACTGACATGCGGGTGTGGATGGACACACGGATGCCCCACCCGGAGACACCACATCAGAGCGAACCCCAGACAGGACGAACCGAGCTCACTGGGACCTGCTTTGACGGGCCTTTCCCACGTCCTCAGGGTCTGAGAACAGCAATCCCACAGCACGGGCGTTGAGAAACGGCTTTGGAAAAGCCTACCCAGTGGAGCCCTCTCTGGGGATTCTGCTGCGGACGAGGTGCGTCAGCAGGTGGCCCTTTGTCCAGTGAAGCATTGACAGGACCGTAAGTTCCTCCAAGCACCAGGACTCACACAGAGCCACAAGGAAGGGGTGCAGACGTCTGACCTGTGTCCCTACCCCAGCTTCCCCGCCACACCCCCACCCCTCCACCAGATGAAGCCTCGAAGCTTCCTTCTGTCCCATTGTCTGACCGTCCTCGGCTGACCCCAGAAGCACGTGTGGCTCAGTAGGCCTACCCGGGATCCATGTGCATGTGGCGAGATCCCATGTCTCAGTGCCTCACTGCTGAGCCCTGTGTCCCTTCCCCACTGCATGCCTCACGCTCGGCTGGTCATCAAGTACCTACTGAGAAATATCTCAATGTCCTGGACTCTGTTAGGAGTTTCATTACGGCCACCCCGAGAGGCTTATGCAGCAAACAAGGGAATCTCGAGTGCATGTGGACAGGGCATGGGGCTCCTGCGGTAGGTACTCCCGTGGGGGGTGAGGAGGTGTGAGGGGGACAGGCCACCAAGGACCTTGGGAGCCTTGATCCAGGACTTTATCTGAGGAATAGGGAACACTCAAGGTGACGGTGTCCACTTTGCAATTTAAAAAGACCCCTGACTCCCTTCAGGAAAGAACAGATCAGGGAACTGGGTGGAAGAGAGGAGACTAGTCACAGGGTTGGTGCAGAAAGCTAGCCCTCATTTGGGATAATTGTTAGGAAGGAAACACACCAGGGCTAGAAATAACCTGCAGGGGTGAGCAGGGTGGAGGCAGGGGCAGGTGGAAGGGAAGAAGGCATCCTTCCCTGATGGCCACAGAAGCCCAGAATGCCCCAGAGACATGGAAACAGTCCTATCAGTATTGGTAGGAATGGAAGGAATTGGAATCCATTAGCAATCCAGATCCCGGGGAACACTTGCAGCCCGTCCTGCCCCATGGCTCCTCTCGGCCGTCAGCAGGGGGCCGACTGCCATTTCCTTGTCTGAAGCAGGAGTGCAGGCAGAGAAGACGGGGAGAGAGCTGAGTGATTCCTGGCCAGCAGGGAGGAGCAGGGCTTCCTCACGGTGCCGTGGAGAGTTCTGGAGAGTTCTGGAGAGCCCCGGAGAGTTCTGGAGGGCCCTGGAGAATCCTAGAGAGTTATGGAGAGTTCTGGAAGACTCTGGAGAGCCCAGGAGAGTTCTGAAGGACCCTGGAGAGTTCTGGAGGGCCCTGGAGAATCCTGGAGAGTTCTGGAGAACCCTGGAGATTCCTGGAGGACCCTGGAGAGGTCTGGAGAGTTCTGGAAAACTCTGAAGAGCCCTGGAGAGTTCTGGAAAGTTCTGGAGGACCCTGGAGGACCCTGGAAGACCCTGAAGAATCCCAGACACATGACTGCAAAGGCCCACCTGAGACCTTTTCCTGTGCATATTTTTCCCTCCTAATAGGTTCTATAACATAACTGTCTGCCTTTGATTTGAAAACCATTTCCCTTGTTCACCTTTCGAGAAAATGTAACAACCTTTGGGGCCTGGCTATAAAAAGTCATTCTGCAGGACTGCACGCCAACCACTCGGGAAAGGAGATTACCTATCGTGGTATAACCAGTAATGAGATTATTTTGGAAATGCACTTAAAAACGGATGGGCAATATGGTCACACACCGCCCCGGCGTTTCTCTTTCCAAGGTGCAGCTGCACGTGCAGAATGCTCAGGGAAAGCTAGAGAGAAAGGAAGGATAAAAGTGCCAGGGGCTTGAATGATGTGCATGTGTATCTCTGAAAGGGAGAGAGAATTTCATTTTCTCACTTATTATCCCCTATGATGTGTCACCAATGGTCTGTGAAAGGAAAAACAGGGAAGACCACAGTAAATTTTCTCGCTAAGCTAAAAAGATTAGGGAAGAGGCAATGCGAGCTCTCGGCTTGTATTTCTCTGTGAACTTAAAAGATTAGTTTACTAAGCAAATCTTTTAATGTTCCCATTGGCCAAGAAAATGAAGAAAAGAAAGAGGAGCCAATGAATGGATCTGACAGCGAGAAAAGTTGTGTTAATAACCTCATTTGGGTAAATGTCCTTCGGATGCTTTTTAAAACCTATAAGCATGAGGTATGTCCTCTCAGATCCATTCTCTAAATGTCCCGTTGCCACCGCTACTAAAATCACTCCAAGTGCATTTCGGGAGGACGGGGTGTACACTGCGAAGAAAAACAGGCTTTTCTCCTCTGATTGTCTGCAGAGAGCTCATGACCTTGGAGGAGAGTCTGTCCTTCCTAATCTATAAAACGGGGCCGCGTCTGCCCGCAGTTGCCCGACAGCCAGGACTTCTCAGTAGGTGAGCATCTGTAAAGATGGGCAAAGCCAGAAGCAAAGCAGCCCGCCCTGTTCTCAGCTCTTCCTGCCCAGACATCTGGGTCTCATGGGGGGACCTGTGGGGACTCTGATTTCCGGGCCCGTCCCGCCTGCGCTGGAAGCTTCCACATGCATGACCTGGTTCAGTCCACACCACCCCTCTTCTGCTGACACTGGACCCAGCCCCCTGGACCGATGGGGCTGCTGGCTGCAGTGTGAGTCTGGCCTGGGGCCATGCAGCTTGTGGGAGTCGAACCTGGGTCTTAGACTGGCCAAGAAGGCCAGCTCGCTGTGGCTTAACAAGAAAGCTCATACATGCGTAGTGCTTAGAGCAGCGCCTGACACATGGAAAATGCCCTTTCTGTGTTCATTATTCGTACTAAGGCATTTGGGCTGATAAGATACATTTTTATTTTATTGACTCGTCCAAGGCCCATCTGAGCCACAAAGCCATTCTCGCATGCAATAACCAAGAGAGGGTGCTTCACGCCGGTATCCACTTGCCAAGTCACAATAATATTTTACATTCTTAAAGATGATCCTATCAGATCCTGTGATTTGAAACATCTAAAAGATATTGAGTTATATGGAGTCCTGTTTTCCTGCTGAAAATAGCTTGGAAGGTATTCATGCAAATGCCCCTACTCACTGGATCATTTTTTCAATTTTAATTTTTTTTAATTAAGACGTTATTTTTTATTTTAATTTTAATTTTTTATTTAAAATTCAATTTAATTAACATAGAGTGTAGTATTAGTTTCAGGAGTAGAAATTAGAGATTCATCAGTTACATATAACACCCAGGGCTCATTTCGTCCCGTGCCCTCCTGAATGCCCATCACCCAGTTACCCCATCCCCCCACCCACCCCCCTCCAGCAACCCTAATTTGTCTCCTATGACTAAGAGTCTCTTATGGTTTGCCTCCCTCTCGATTTCATCCATCCGTTTACCTCCCTCCTGCTTCTGAGGGATCATTGGTAGGCCTTTCAATTTTTTTAAATTAAAGGGAAACTTGAATTCAGTGCACTGGAACTCACACAAGACAATATGAATTTTGTAGCTGCAATCAATAATCAGTTTATAGTCCAGTGTGGATTTGCGGGTTCCTCTCATCTGTCAGTTTTCCTGACTTTCCCTGGTTCCCATTGCATTTTTCCATTTCCCTGTGGGGTCATTTTCCTCCTGCCTGGAGGACTCCCTTCCGTATTTCTTTTCATGAAGCTCTACTTGCGGCGAGTTCTCTTTTCTTCCTTTTTCTCACAAGATATCTGTTTTGCACTCATCGTGGAGGGATTTGTGCTGGGCTGGAGTCTGGGGTGGGTGGCCGGCCCCTCCCGCGGCACCGCTCCCGCCGAGGGCTCAGCCTGCCCCCTGCTGCTTCCCGCAAGTGTGTCTTTTGTTCCTTTACAGTTCCCTGTGTTTTCTGCATTCCTGTCCTAAAGAGCCTAGGTTATTTGGGGTTCGTTTTGTTTTGTTACTATTTCATTCACTCCTTCTCAGGGCGCACAAGGCATTTGGAATCTCTGCTGCGGACTGGAGCCACAGAGAACCCTCTTCTGCTTCCCAGAGGCCCCTCGGGGCTGCCGCGTCAGGTGTCCAGCCTGAGCCCTCCAGTGGCTTCCTTCATTTCTGCACAGGCAACGCCCAAGTCCTCCACCTTTCCCTCGTGTGCCGAACTGGCAAGCAGATCCGGCGATGAGAGGTCTCTGGAGTGTCAGCCCGGGCCCCCAGAACTCCTGCTTCCACTGCACTCGATCCTGCTCCATCCTACAGACTGATGTTTTGTGCTCCTCATTGTCCTCGGGAGTGCCACGGCGGCTTAGTGCTACCCCGAAATGGAGATTCCCCCAGATTCTCATTTTACCTTTCACATTTAGAATGATAATCCACCTGGAATTACATTTTGTGTTTAGTAGGAAATCAGGAAAAGCTCATTTTTTTGAATACGGGAGAAACAGACGCATCCCCATCCGAGCACCTGCGCTCTGCCGTAGATCGAGTGTCCACGTGCACGGTGGTTCGTGCCCGGACTTCACTCTGTTCCGTGACCCTCTATGCCTTCCTCATTCCAGCAACAAATCTCATGGAAAACAAACAGTGATATGCGGGAAATCACACTCTCCCACTTCTTTTTCTTCGGGGTCTGAAGGCCTTTGCATTCCCGCATACATTTTAGAATTTGTTTACTAATTTATAAACCTTCAACAATAGCAAACAAGCAAAACCTGTTGGTGACTCGACTGGTATCGAGTTGCCTCCATAGGTAAATCTGGTGGCGGGGCAGCTCTGCCAGGCTGACTCTCCCCGTGTGCGCACCACACGCCCACCCCCGACCTCCTCAGCCGTCCCCCTGGATTTTCTGATTGTTCTCAGGGGTCGTGTTGGTGTAAGTGCACTTGTCCATCATTTCCCGAGGAAGTCATGACTGTGGTATCTTGATTTACAAAGACTAGTGTTATTTGTGTCATTATATTTTTTACTTATTTATTCAACTCTACAATTTATGTTGACTTATGAATATCGACTTTATTGGCTTCATACTTTAAGAGCAATATCCTTCATATCTTACAAAATAATAAAATTAAATTATTACAAAATTAAGTTATTATGAAAAAAATTGTTACAAAATATTAAAATTTAAAAGTCAGTATAAAAAGGGATAAGGACAAGAAATCCCCAGAGAGAGCCATGCAAATGATCAATAGGTATCTGAAGAGATACTCGCCCTCACGAATAACCAAGGAAATGCATATAAAAACAACACTAGTCACCGTTGTCCCCATCAGATTGGCAAAGATTAAAAAAAGAAAACAAACCTGTAACACCCAACTCAGCGAGGATGTGGGGAAACAGCCTTTTCCGTTGACTATTTTTCGGGAGCTCAAAGTCACTGTGTCGATATCTAACGGAATGAAAAGTGTGTATGTCCTTTGATGGGCAGATTTTCTCTTGATATCTACCAAACAAAAGCACCATCACAAGTTCACAACAAGCATGTAATGTGATAATCATGGTGGCGCTGAGTGTAAAAGGGAAAAACTTTCGAACAACTTCTAAGTCCACTAACAGAAGACTGAACTGTCATCCATACAAGTTACATTATGATACCATTTGAACATAATCTAAGAATCGGACGTACAAAGGCACTTAGGTTATGTGGTGAATTAGACACCAAGTCCAGAACATGAATGCATAGTGAGCCCATCCTGCTCAGGGACGTGGTGGCCTGTGATAAGCAGCACATGGTGGTGGCCAGGACGCGGTCTCTGCAGTCAGACTGCACACCCAGGAGTCCACGCCAGGCTCTGTGCCACAAGCCGCGGGTTTCACAGCCTTCCTGTCTCATGGATTCACCCACTTACAATGCTCAGACGAAACCAGGCATGTAGAAGATGAGTGAATGTCACCCATCATTATAGAAATTCACACACAAAAATAATAATTCATGTGCAGGAAGATACCTGAAAGAAATGGCATGTATTTTTAATGGTAACTATCTGACTTTTATTTCTAAGTTCGCCGGGTTTGCAAAATTTGAGTTTTAAAAGGATTGTTTGTTGGGAGGGGGAGGGGAGGTGGGTGAAACAGGTGATGGGGATAAAGGGAGGCACCCGTAGTCATTAGCACCAGGTGATGTAAGGAAGTGTTGAATCCCTATATTGTACAACTGAAACTAGTATTACGTGCTGTGTTAACTAACTGGAATTTAAATAAAAACTTTAAAAAAAATTTTTTAATTAATTGATCATCTGTTATTTTATAATCTTTCATAATTGAGAAACATAATAAAGGTGAAATGGAATTTTTTTGAAAGAAAGTGTTAGGGACCTCTTTCCAGGTACTGGATGCCCACCTGGGGGCTGGAACATCTTCCTGAAGAGACAGCCCCATGGAAAATGAAAGAAAGATAAGGTGGCATCAGGCCTTTGTCGTCCCAGAATGTACCAGACAGTGACTCCTACAGGGAATCCTTGAGCTCCAGGCAAAGAGTGATTTATTGAAACTTAAAAAATAAGTACATCTCCACAGTTATTTTCTCCCCCTTGTGTTAACTTTTAAAGGTTATTGTGCATTATTTTTCCATTAAGAAACTGGATAAGTAACAATGCACTTGACATTAAAATTAGTAAATCTCATTTGCGACCTCTGGCTCGCTTCTTCTAGCAACAATTTCAGGCTTTCAGCTGCTGCGGAGCATTTAAAGCTTTTTTGCTTTTTCTAATAGCTCACATGGTCAATGTCTACAGCTCCTTTAAAAGAGAATGAAGAATCAAGTAGGGTTGCTTTGGAATACTTGCTCAGAATCCTGTCCAACTTCTTGGGCTGCAGGCTTAATAATTAAGTGTTGTAGGCATTCGACACTCAAGCAGAGTTAATAATCACCTCAAACAGATGACTGAACCCTTCTTGTGACGACCTTCCATGTGCTGTGCTTTGTGCAGAACGTAAAATGCACAACGATGCCATTCGGCAAGAAGATAATCACCCGTGGTGGTGTTCTGGGTGCGGGCAGAAAGGAGGTGGCGCCCTCCACGGTCTGGCAGAAGAGAACTGAGTGAAGCAGGTGTGGGGTGCAGACAGAGTTCGGGGTATGCGGAGGGGGGCTGACACAGCGAGGTCCCAGCAACAGTGGGCGCCACCGCCTTCTGTCTCTGGGGGTGACAGGCAGGTCTGTTCTTGCTGGAGGAGTGGGGCCAGGGCTGGGAGAGACTGGGGTGTGGGCCAGGCCTGAATACCCCCCTGACCCCGCGCCTCATCCTTCCTCCTGATGCTCCCGTGGGCTCAACCCGACTGGAGCTGAGAGTCAAGGGACTCGGCAGTGCAGCCCCTAGGGGCCGACCTCCTAGGGTACAGAGCAGGGCAAAGGGGCAAGGAGGTCTTTGGGGTACACCAAACTTTGCGCTGCCACCATGCACAAAAGAACCACGAACACCTAACTTTTGCTCCTGGGAAGGCCCGTTCTGGCTCCCAGAGGTCTTCGGGTGCCCGGGGTCCAATCGGAGTCATGTGCACAGAGCAGGTACTCTGTGCCCGGCGTCTGCACGGAGCAGGCGGCCAGTGTTGAAGCACCACACCCAGTAAGGAATCGGTCGAGATCTTGGTGCCCTAAGTCCGCCCCAAGCCCAGTTCTGTGGCCCCCACTCTCCACAGAATTCTCCAGCGGCAGGGTGATCATTAAATTGTGACTCGGGTTATGTCACTCGTCTAGTGGGAGACTTTCAGGAGTGTCTCCATGCCTTCAGAATTTAAAAAAAAAAACAAAAAACAATGAAAGCCCTCTCCCGCATTACCCGGGGCTTGCAAGGCCTGTGCGCAGGCCCCTTCCCGCAGCTGGTGCGTCCTGGCCCTGGCGCTCGGCCCTCGGACCCCACCTGTCAGCGCCAGGGCCCAGCACGCTCGCTGCTCCCCACCCCAGCCCTGCACCTGCTGGTCTCTGCCTGCACCCATCATTGCCAGTTCTGTGCACGGCCGGCAGACGCTCATTCCTCCTTCTACAGCGAAGCTGGGACCTCTGCACCCCCCAGTCTGCCGCCCTGGAACAGCGCCCTACATTCCTGCTTCCTGGTTTTCTCCTCAACAAACCTTTTGCCCCGGGACACAGCTAGCTCGCCGCTCTCTTCCGGGCCCCGGGCAGTCTCGCCGCAGTGGTGCTCGGTCCTCAGTCCATGGTCCACAGCACGGGGAAGCCAGGCGATGGGCTCCAGCCCCCTCCCCAGGGCCCGCTGCCCCCCAGCTGAAAACGCACCTGCACACACGGGGAATGGGGATGCCCTCCTGTTATCTGCCTAAGGGGGCAGGCCTTTCACGTGCAGGGCCAGCCGAGGGAGCGCTCTCACCTCGAGTTCTCAGAGGCTTTGGTTACTTCTCTTGTTTGTCACTGCACCCTGAGCCAGTGGGACCTGAAACAGGCCCATCCTGCTCTGCTGGGAGACAAACACCCCCTCCAGGTGAGTGCTGGAGGTGGCTTTAGATTGGGTCCCTGAGAGTGGCCCGTGCAGAAACGGGCAGAGGGAGGGGTGGACGCTGTCTGGCTACACAAGACTCTCATCAAGTCTGCCGGGAGCTCTGGAGCCGGCTGGGACACGGTCACCTGCAGCGGGATCCTTCGAGGTCCTGAAGCCACTCCAGAGGATGCAAACAACTCAAGCCACACTCAGTCCTGACCACTCCTGTATCCCACCCTTTTGTTGTGGGA